>NW_006204563.1:1599074-1637353 GCF_000334495.1 Tupaia belangeri chinensis
TGAACTGAATATTCTATGAACTATTAAGCAGACAGCTATGATGAAAGAGCAATAGTCATTAAGGTCATTGCACTTGAGGCTTCCATTTGAACTTCTTTGGGGTTCAAGGCAAAACAAAAATCTTTTGTTTTACCTACTTTCTTCCCCAGCCCAGAGGCAATGTAAGGAAGGATGAGAAAGAAAACCCCTTCTCCCTAGATTTTTGAAAACTTTAAAATCTAATGATGGAAAAGGACTGCAGTTTGAAACATGAAAGGTCAAGGTAGCCTACTAGAGACACAGCGAATATATAAACTTCTTATGGGAATCTCCCAGGCATGAGATTATTCTGAAATTTCAATCTTACAGTTAAATAGTAATATATCAAAAAGAGGGTAAAAATAGTTGCTTTATAAAATGTTGAAGAGTCAGTCATTTAACTCTCATAAAATGTCAGTAGCTTTACTCACAGGCTAACTTGAGATATGAGTATTTAAGAAAATACTCTTCTACAGTAAACAAGACTTCCTTTAAGATAAACTCAGAATGAAACATAAGTAATCATTTTTACAAAGCAATTTTTCCCTATCTCTGACCACTGAGAGAAACTTTCCAGCAACAAACCATTAGTCATATTTATGTATCAGCCACCAAACAGGTTTATATAGTCTCAAGTTGTATAAAAAATTTACCAGAAGTTCTGAAGAGCTGAATCACAGACTCCCCAGGCACTAACTGTCCACAATCCACTGTCATCATCTTTTGTATCAGATGTATCTGGTGCTCAGGAGCACATTTTGGCCTCAACTCTGAATTCAGCCAAGCCTGGACACATCTGTACAGGTTTTAATTCACTTTAGCTTACAATGTTTTGCCTCAGATGTTGACTTCTTTCCCTTCTTCACTGAACTCTACCCATCCATGAATGGCTACAAAGTAGGGGCAAGAATTAAAATGATGACCCTCAACCAATAGTAAAATGTAACTCTTCTTGTTCCTTGAATGGATAATTCTAAAAATGAATTCCATATTCTTCTGAGAGTGGACTCAAACTTCAGATGTCTATACTGGTCACCTTACTGAAATTTTGCTTCCTTTGCTTATTCTCTTCTCTTTTCTGATCCTTATCCCTGCTCCATGCAGTTATTTGCCAAATATCACCTTGAAATAAATAAATTTGACTCTGTAGTTTCATAGAACTCAGGCTAAAACACAATGAAATCATCATTCAGGTATTTTTTAAAAAATGATTATTTTATTTAACTTTATCCATTTATTTATTCATTCATTCATTTAAATTTGACTAGAGAGGGACAGAGGGAGAGAGAGAGAGAGAGAGAAAGCCAGCCTCCAGGTCTGGGACTTGGACCATGGTTGGCCAGGTAGAAGTCTAATGTCCTTAACACCATGCCACCTGCCAGCCCCCATCATTCAGGAATTTGTTACAGCAGGCATCTCCAAGGAACAATTTTTGCAACCCATCTTCATTTGAGAATAAAATGGGTGCTCCCCATCTGCTTATCTATGAAACTAGGCAGGAGAAGACTGCCAAAATTTCATAGAAAATGGAATTAATGACTTTACTGGGGTAAGAAGATGTAGTAGTGGTTACATTGAGGGACTCCCACATGGTCCAGCACAGTTCAAGGCTTGAAAATCATGTTAGGCATCTTTGTGTGCATGCCCAAGATCCCGGGAGGAAAATAGAGAATTGCGGTGTGGCTATCTCCCCTTGGGGAGCGCGGTAATTTCTCACTGTCCCTCTCACTGACTTGGTCTCTCCCCAGTGAGTGCACATGCCTTAAGGCAAAATCCTCTTGAGAGAGAGCAAGAGAGAGAGAGAGAGAATGAGTTTACTTTGGTAAAAAATAATATTGAAAATATTGAAATCTATGGTTTTATCATATTAGAATCTAATGACAGAAGAGACTGCAGTTTGAAACATGAGTTGAAGCATGATTTCCACAAACTTTTTGAAGACACCTGTATAAAAACATCTAAAATCCTCCTATTAAAAATGCATTTGAGGACCACCCCGGCAAGTAGCATGATGCTTAAGATGCCGGACTCCCATGTGGCCCACAGTTTATCTTCCATAGTTTCAATAAAATAATTAAAATATGTACAGGGGGCCAGCAGGTAGAATAATGGTTAAGGCACTTTACTTGCACATGACCAATTGTAGTTCAAGTCCTGGATCCAGTGACTTAAAACGCATGCCAGGCCCATGTGCATACGTACCCAAAATCCTGAGAGCACAATGGAGGAGAACGGTTTGTGGTGTGCCAGCCCTCTTGTGGGGTGATTTCTTACTTTTGGTCTCTCTGTCTCTTTCTGTTTCTCTAGTAAGTGTACACATCCTGTAACAAAAAAATCTCTCTAAAAAAAATGTACATGAAGACAGTGAAAAAAAATTAGTTCATTGGTTCAATGGGAAATCAACAGAAATCATGATGATGTGTATTATCTTTTGTAAAACATCACTTCCTTATTTCATGGGCAAGAGAGGCCTCCAACAGTGTCTCCAACCAAAATGCACCCCCAGTACCCGCCAGCCTGGATTATAGGCATGCATGAGTGTGTTCAAGTCCTGAGATGTGAACCTGCCAGGTGGTCCAGTTGTGCGGCTACTGCACCACCACCTAGCTACCTAGCTCTTTCTACAATAATAATCTTGATGCTTATTCTGTTTTTGGTTTTTATGTTTTGTTATGTTTTGTTTTGTTTTTTTCAATTACACTATAGGGTGTGTGTTTACTAGAGAACGTGAGAAATCATCCCCCAGGGGTATGACCATGCTACAATCCCTTCTCCATTCTCCTCTCAGGATTTTGGGCACACATGCACATGTACCTAACATGTTTTTAAGACACCAAGTCCAGAACTTAAATAGTGCAGTTGGCCATGTGGGATTCAAACTCCTTAACCTCCATGCCACCTGTTGGCCCAATACTTTTTCTTCATAGAGATGGGATCCAGATAAAAAAAATAATAATAATAAAAATAAAAAAATAAAAAAACCTTGTTCCAGTTCTTCCTCAGCAACCCATTTTCTTGGACCACCTCTCCCTTCTTAGGAGCTCAGTTTTTTCTTCCCGCATCTTCAATAAACTCCCCTCTTTGCTATACTTCTAAAAATAAAATGTTTTCTACATTTTCTTCTTTCTTTTTAAAAATTTTGCCAGAGGGCACATGTACTTGCCAGAGTGTGCATGTACTTGCCAGAGAGAAGGAGAGAAAAAAGGAGAGAGAGAGAGAGAAAGTGAGAAAGCTCCCCTTCTATGGGGAATGGCCATGCTGCAATCCTCTCACCTCCATTTCTTCCTCCTTTCAGGAATTTGGCATACATGCCCATGTGCTAGAGTGTTTTTGAAGCCACCAAATCTGATATTCAGGCCATGCAGATGTTCATGTAAGATGCAGCCACCTTAACTATCATGCCATGGGCTGACCTACATATTATTTATTCTACTCTTATATTTTTATGTCTGTATGCACTTTGCTTATTTTTCCAAGTCATTGTTTTCTGTCTTGTATTGGACATGGTTAATGCTTATTACTAAAGGAGGCAATAGGGTTTGGCTTAGATGAAAGCCAGAGTCCATTTTCCCCAAACAGGGGTAATCTAAGAAAATTCTACTATCTTGGTAAGTGTGGGAAATACTGACAGAAAGGGGAGAGACGAGAGAAAACTCAGAGTAAACAGAGACAAGAAGTAAGAGCAAAGACAATATTTCATGGGAAGCAAAAACTTGCAAGTATTAGAGGTAATAAATAGCTTTCAAATTCTTAATAAGTACTTATATAAAATATGGTTATTGAGAAATTACAGACAATAACAATTTATCTAAATTGAACAACTCTATCAAAAGAGAATTATTAGAAATTGGAGGGGAGAAAGAGAAACAGACTAAACAAAAATAGAGAATTAATTCATAAGCAAATCTTATTGCTTCTGCTTTATATTTCACCACTTCAGTCCTACCGGTTTCTCTTTCCAAAAATATTGTAATAGCTGTCTAACTGGACTCACTGATTAATCTCTTGTTCCCTTATTTTCAACTCAGCCCAGGAAATCTATTCAAAATGTAGATAGATGTATTGGTCAAAGTAAAAATTGCTACCTGATATGATAAATTCTTATCTGTAATAAATTATAAGTCATAAAATGTATGTATTTGTTTCTTATTAATATCACATTCTAAATTAGTTTTCTGTATATAGATGAGTTTATTCTATGTTTATATTTTTATGTCTCGATGCATTTTGTTTGTTTCTTCAATTTATTGTTGAGGTTCTACATTCCATTTGCTGCATTTCAGTCACAGAACTGCCTCTGAATGGAAGGGAGGTTTAATATTGATGAGCATTTGCATTATGTTTCCAAGTCTTCTCAGACCTCCTACATATCATTCCTGGTTCTACACACCTGTTCCGATAGCTTCTGCATGCATTGCACCTACAACCTTCTTCACACAGTCTTAAGCTGCTGAAGCAACTTTGCCCAGAGCACTGCTATCCAGAAGTCCGAAGGCCGATGACTAACTGCTGCAGAAGGTTGAAAGCCCAGATCTCTAACCCCAAAATGAAACAAACTCCACAAAGTAGTTTGCATTCCATGACATCCAGAAGAATCAAGTTGAAATGGAGATTTCACTGTCTTACTCTTGTTTACTTGTTCCCCATTCTTCCTCCCTTTCCTCTTAGCACTTTCTAATAAGCCACTTGCACAGGAATGCACAGCTCAAGAGGAGCCAACCTGAGACTATCATTTTTGTTACCTATTATCCAGATTACATTAGTGCCCTTAAACCTGCAGCATGCTCCAAATGCCAGGATTTGTCAATGCTTTTATTTCTGTCTGGAATGCTATTTTCCCAAATGTTGTGATAGTTCAACTCTACTTCTTTTTTAAAATTTTATTTTGTAATTTCTTATTTATATTTTATTGTTGGACATCTTTGCAGAGCACAATAAAGATTTTCAAAGCATGCAGGCAGTGTGCAACAATCAAATTAAGGATAACACAGTAGTCATCATTTTCAACAAAAACACCACATTTGATATATGGTGAAAAAACCTATATATAAATAAATAAATGGCAATGTCTGTCCCTCCCCACACATACACTCAGTTGTGGTGTGTTATTCCACAACTAATTTGTCCCATCTACCTGGGGCAAATGTTAAACTTTTTTTTTTCTGATCCTCTTCTGTCTCCTCTTACCGCTCCCCCCACCACCACCCCATCCCCATGCAGTCTGTGACATCTACATTTGTCTTCTCTACTTGTATGTCTATAAATCTTTAGATTTCTGCCATAGAGTGCAGACATTCAGTATATACTGAGTTAGGACTTACAATGCTTGTATTTTATAGTCTGGCTAATTTCACTTACTATTACATCTTCTAAATTTGACTAATTTTGTATTGAAGGACAGAATCTCTATGTTCTTTCTGAATGAGTAGTACTGTATTGTGCATATGTGCCACATTTTTTAATCTAGTCATCAGTTGCTGGACTCATAGGCTGATTCCATGTTTTAGCTATTGTTAATAATGCTGCAAAAAAAAACCCATGAACGTGCAAGTGTCTTTATAACTTAGTGATTTCTTGTCTTTTGAGTGAATACTCAGGAGTAAGAACCTCCATACTGTTTTTTACAATGGCTGTACTAAATTACTTTCCCTCCAATAGTGCAAGAGGGTGTCCTTTTTTTTTTTTTTAAGAAGTTTTTGCTATAGGGTGTGTGCGCTTGCCAGAAAGAGAGAGACAGAGAGACAGAAAGCAAGAAACTGCCCCTTAGGGGGATGGCCATGCCGCAATCCCTTCTCCTCCATTCTCCTCTTGGGTTCTTGGGCATGCATGCACTTGCACCCGGCGTGAGTTTAAGCCACCGGGTCTGAGACAAACTGTGGTAGATTACATGGGAGTCCAGTGACATAGCCATTATGCTAACTGCTGGTCCCAAGGGTGTCCTTTTTACTTCTGTCTCACCAGCACTTGTGCTTTCTTTTATTTGTTGTCATTGTTTTTTTAAATCATAGTCATTCTGACTAGTGTTAGGTGATACATCATTGTGGTTTTCATTACATTTCCCTTATGAAAAGAGATGTTGAACATTGAGTCCAGCAGGTGGCATAGTGGTTAAGGCACTGGACTTTCACATGGTAGACAATAGACGGAGTCTCAGAACTGGCAGGTTGAAAATCATGCCGAGTGCATGTGCGCACGTCCCCAAAGTCCCTGGAGGAGAACGGAGGAGAAGAGATTGTGGTATTGCCACTCACCTTAGGGATTATTTCTCACTTTTCCTCTCACTAACTCTCTCTGTATCTCTCTAGTAGTGCACACACCCTATGGTAAAAAGGAAAAAGAAATGAAAATTTTGTCATATATTTTTGACTGTTCATATGTTTTTCCTTGAAAGCTACTTTTTAGATCAATTTCACATTTTTTAATTGTATTATTAATTTTTCTTCAGGTAAGTTGCTTGAGTTTCCTTTATATTCTGGTTACTAATCACTTATCTGATGTATAGTTTTAAAATATTTTCACCCAGACTGTGAGCTGATGCTTATTGTTTTCTTTGCTGTATAGACACGTTTATTGTGATGTAATCCACTTTATTTTTGGAGTTGTTTCTGATGTTTTAGGGGTCTAATTTAAGAAATATTTGCCTATTCCAATGTGTTCAAGTGTTTCCCCTTTGTTTTATGGTTTGAGGCTTTGTATCTAGATCTTTGATCCATTTTGTGTTGACTTTTGTTAATGACAAGAGATAGAATATCCATCCAGTTTTCCCAGCACCATTTGTTGAAAATACTTTTTTTTCTCCACTGGATTGTCTGGTGTCCTTAATCAAATATCAGTTGGGTGTAAGTTTGGGGTTTATTTTTAGATTCTCTGTTCTGTTCCATCGATCTGTTTCTGTTTTTAAGGCAGTGCCATGCTGTTTAGATTATCACAGCTTTGTAATATATTTTGAGATTGGATAGTGAGGTGCCCCAACCTTATCCTTTTTGCACAATATTGCCTTGATGATATGGCTTTGTCAATGATTCCAAATTTTATTAATTTTTTATCTCTATGATAAATATTGGAAATTTGATAGGAATTGCATTAAATTTATAAATTAATTTGGATAGAATTGACATTTTAATTATATGGATTCTTCTAATTCAAGAACAAGGGATGTTTTCCACTGGATCCCAAATGACCGACTCTGTGGTTCAGGTCCCAGACCTGTTGGCTTAAAAAACATGCTGGGCACATGTACCATTTTCAATTTCTTTCCTCAGTTTTTCATAGTTTTCTTTGTAAAGATATTTCAACTCTTTGGTTAGATTTATTCCTGAGTATTTTGGTTTTACTTAGTTGGGGGGGGGGATATCATAAATGGGATTGCTTTCTTCTGCCTTGATTTGTTTATTGTTGTTATATAAAACAGCTATAGATTTTAGTATATTGACTTAATATCTTGTGACTTTACTGAATTCATATTCACTTTTAGAAATTTTATTCATGGATTCTTTAGTATTATATATATAATCATGCTTACAAATAGGTACACTTTCTTTTTTTCCTTTCCTATTTGAATGCCTTTTATTTTACATTCTTGCCTAATAGCATTGGCTAGGACTATCTATATTATATTGAAAAAGAGTGGAGAAAGTGGAGAACCTGGTCTTACTCCAGTTTTTAATGGGTAAACTTTCAGTATTTTTGCTTTCAGTATGGTTTTAGTTATAGATTGAGATAGATGACTTTTATTGTGTTAAAAATGTACCTTTAGAGACTAGCAGATGGCCTGGTGATTAAGACACTGAATCCCACATGGCCAACTCCCATGGTTCATGTCTTAGATCTGGTGGCTGGTAAAACATACAGGACACCTGTACATGCATGCCCAAAATCCTGAGAGTAGAATAGAATGGAGAAGGAGGGATTGCAGCATGGCCAGCTCCCTTGATGGGTGATTTCTCATTTTTCTTTTCTTTCTGTCTCCAGTGAGACCATGTGCCCCATGGCAGAAAAAGAAAGAAAGAAAGAAAGAAAGAAAGAAAGAAAGAAAGAAAGAAAGAAAGAACCAACCAACCAACCAACCAACCAGTATATGGATGTAAATACCAGATGCAGTGTGTGCAAAAGAGTAGGGTCTGAGGAAGGACATTTAGAAGAAAAATAGGGAGGCAAAGCATTAATGGGACGAAGAAATGTGGTATTATCCATTGAAGATATTTTATAGTTTTATCAACTGGACTAGGGAGAAATATTTTTTTGGAGAGGTTTTTGCTATAGGGTGTGTGCACTCGCCAGACAAGCAGAGAGAGACAGAGAGACAAAAAGCGAGAAATCTCCCCCTGGGGGGATGGCCACGCCGCAATCCCTTCTCCATTGTTCTCTCAGGATCTTGGGCATGCACGCACATGCACCCAGCGTGAGTTTAAGCCACCGGGTCTAGGACTCGAACCGTGGTAGACTACATGGGAGTTCAGCGACATAGCCATTATGCTAACTGCTGGTCCCTAGGAAGAAATGTTCACCTGTTGGAATATTTATTTTGTAAGCTAAAAAATGTGATTGAATGTATAAAAGAAAATGAAA
Organism: Tupaia belangeri chinensis; assembly: GCF_000334495.1. NCBI lineage: Eukaryota > Metazoa > Chordata > Mammalia > Scandentia > Tupaiidae > Tupaia > Tupaia belangeri. Next base: position 1,607,661 of record NW_006204563.1, read on the forward strand.
TTTTAAAATGTGAAAAAAAAATAAGAAAAGATAGAGCCATGCTTCACAAAATGAAATTTTCAGTTGCAGCAAGCTACTTTGGATATATCTGATGATGTTGTGGTGTAAAGTGGTAGGACTGGCTGACTTTCTTCACAGTTAGCATTTTCTATATTTTTTGAGTAGAAGCATTGCTTTTATTTTGTGTATATAACTCTTGAAAATTGGTCTGTAGAACTAGAAAAAAAATACGTATACCTGTACATTTCTCAGAAAGAATGATTAAACAATCTTTAATCATTTTTTTAAAAAAAGAAATGGTTGGTTGACTTCTTACAGACAATTAGAAAATAAAACTTGAAAAATTTTTAAAAAAGACCTTTTATACCTTTATACTTACTTTATTGAGCTTCTTAATCATGAGGAGATGTTGTATTTTATCAAATGCTTTTACAATGTATGTTGAAAGGATTTTAGAATCAAATGATTTCTACCTATCCTCTGTTATTATGACATACTATATTTAATGTTTTGCATATGTTGAACCATCCTTGCATCCTTTTAATAAAGCCTGGATGATCATGGTGCATTATATTTTTAATGTGCTGTTGAATCTGATTTACTATATTTTGTTGAGGATTTTTGTATATGTATTCATCAAAGATATTGATCTGTAGTTTTCTTTTTCTTTTTTTTTTTTTTGCTGTGTCCTTGTCTGTTTTTGGTATCAAGATGATGGCAATTTCATAAAATGAATTTGGGGAGTACTTTTCATTTGGATCTTTAGAACTAGTTACAGGAGAGTTGGTGTTAATTCTTGTTTAAAAAGTTTGTAGAATTCAGAAATCAGTTAAACCACTGGCACCCAGATTTTCTTTGTGGGAGACTGTTAATTACCAATTCAATCTTGTTTATTATTGATCTATTTAGGCTTTCTGTTTCTTCCTTGTTCAATCTAAGTATATTTTATTTATCTAGGAATTTGTCCATTTCTTCTAGGGTTACCAATTTGTTAGATATAGTTGTTTTTAGTATTTCCTAGAGATCTTTTTTATTTCTGCAGTACTTTTTGTAATATTGTCTTTTTCATTTCAGATTTTATTTATCAGAGTCTTTTATCTAGTTTTCATCATTAGTGCAGCTGAGTGGTTTGTTGATTTTGTTTATCCTCTCAAAAAAATCTTTTCACTATTTCAATTTTTTGGTACTGTTCTTTGGTCTCCATTTTATTTATTTCTGCTCTTCTTCTTTTTTTTTTGGAGAGATGTTTGCTATAGGGTGTGTGTGCTCGCCAGAAAGACAGAGAGATAGAGAGATAGAGAGAAAGTGAGAAATCACCCTCCGGGGGGATGGCCACACTGCAATCCATTCTCCTCCATTCTCCTCTCAGGGTCTTGGGTGCACACGCACACGCACCCAGCATGAGTTTTAGCCACCTGGTCCGGGACTCAAACCACAGTCAACTACATGGGAGTCGAGCGACATAGCCATTAACACTAACTGCTGGTCTCGTCTGCTCTTTATTAGTTATTTTCTTCCTAGAATTTTGGTGTTTGTTTTGTTCATGTTTTTCCAAATTCGTGAGATGTATTGTAAGGTTTATTCACCTTTTCTTTTTCCTTGTGAGCACTAATTGGTATAAACTTTCCTCTTAAGACTTCTTTTCTTTTCTTTTCTTTTCTTTCCTTTTCTTTTCTTTTCTTTTCTTTCCTTTCCTTTCCTTTCCTTTCCTTTCCTTTCCTTTCCTTTCCTTTCCTTTCCTTTCCTTTCCTTTCCTTTCCTTTCCTTTCCTTTCCTTTCCTTTCCTTTCCTTTCCTTTCCTTTCCTTTCCTTTCCTTTCCTTTCCTTTCCTTTCCTTTCCTTTCCTTTCCTTTCCTTTCCTTTCCTTTCCTTTCCCAACCAGATAGAGGCAGAGTGAGAGAGAACGAGAGAGGGAAACTGAGAAAGCAAGCTGCAAGGTCTGAGACTTGAACTGTGGTCAGCCATGTGGGAATCCAGCACCCTTAACCACCACGCCACCTGCCAGCTCCCTTAGGACTACTTTCAATGTGTCCCAGAGATTTATGAAGAGTTTGTTTTTTTAATTTTGATTTGTTTCAAGAAACTTTTCTATTTTATTTTTAATTTATTCAATAGTTTCCAAATCATTCAGGAATGGTTTAGTTTCCAAGCATTTGTATATTTTAAAAACTCTTACTGTTGTTGATTTCAAGTTTAACTCCATGGTGACCAGCATTTTTTTTTTTTTTTGGTGCCATATCATGTGGTCAGTCTTTGAAAATATTCTATGTGAGGCTTAGAAAAATGTTTATTTTAGGGACCATCAGTTGGCATAATGGTATGTTGCTGGACTCCCATGTAGTCAACCACAGTTCGCGTCCTGGACCCGGTGGCTTAAACTCATGCTAGGCACATGTGCCCAAGATCCTGAGAGGAGAATGGAGAAGAGATTGTGGCATGGCCATCCCCCTTGAGGGGTGATTTCTCTCTTCCTGTCTCTCTGTTTCTCTCTGTCTTTCTGGCGAGTGCATGCATCCCATAGCAAAAGCCTCTCAGAAATTTTTTTTTTTTTATAGTTGTTGGGTGAAATGTTTTATAAATGTCTGTCCGATCTATTTGGTTTATGGTATTATTTAACTCCTATTTGTTTGGCTTTTGTCTAGATGAGCTGTCCAGTCATGACTGTGAGGTGTTGAAATTTGTGACAATTAGTGCATTGCAGTCTATATTTTCTTTAGGTCTGGCAGACCTAAAGAATTTGGACCTATGGATTTGGGTGCTCCAATATTAGGTATGTAAATATGTATAACTGCTATATCTTTTTGGTGAATTATTCCATTTAATATTATATGGTGACCTTCTTTGTCCCCTTTTCCAGTTTTTAGTATAAACTCTGTTTTGTCTGAAATTAGTAATGTGATTCTAGCTATTTTTGGTTTCCATTTGCTTGAAATGTCTTTTTCCAGCCCTTCACTTTCAAAATATGTATGTTCTTGTTCATGAACTGTTTCTTGTCAGCAATGTATAGAAGGCTTTGAAAAAAAAATTATTTAGCAAATCTATGTCTTTTATTTGGAGAATTTGATCCATTAACATTCATTCTTATTATTGACATGTGTGAGCTTACTCCTATCATTTTGTTATTTTTCTAGTTGTTTTATATTTTCTTATTTCTATTTACCTCTCTTTAAATTTCCTGATGTAGTACTGCTGTAAATGTTTCTTGAAGAGCTAGTTTTGTGTTGACTGCTACTTGAAGTTTTATCAGAATGATTTTATTTCTCCTTACAGTTTGAAAGGTATTTTTGCCAAGTATAGTATTTTTGGCTAAAAGTTTTATTTTCAGAATTTTGAATATGTCTTTCTATTTCCTCCTTTGCTACATGGTCTTTGCTGAAAGGTCTGAGGATAGTCTAATGAGATATGTTTTATAATTAACTTGACTTTTCACTGTTGCCATTTTTAGAATGTTTGTCTTTCACTTTTATCATTTTGGTAATTGTGTGATTTAGAAAGGCTGTTATATTGATTCAATTTGGTGTCTTTTGTATTTCCTGGATATGGGTGTCTGCATGCCTCACTGGATTTGGAAAGTTTTCAGATATTATTGCATGAAGAGGGTTTCCTTTATGCCTTTATCCATCTCTTCACATTCTGCAATGCCATTATGTGAATATTCAGCTGCTTTGTGAGGCCTAGAATTTTCAATATGTTGTCCTCATTTTTAATGGGCTTTTTAGAAGTTCTTTTTAGTGACTTGACTGAATTTGTTTTTTAAAGCTTGGAAATTCATTGTTCTGCATGGCTTATTTCATCATCAATAGATTCAAGAGAGATTATGAGTTCTTGTACTTTATTCTTCATTTCTAGACATTCCATTTGATTCTTTTTTGAGTGTCTGTTGTTTTTATCGAGTTCCTTTTTCATGTCATGGAATAACTTTCTCACCTCCTGGAATTGATTGTCTATTTTCTCTTGCATCGCGGTGTGTTTTTTTATGATTAGTATTCTGAATTTCTTTTTTTGACTTTTGGTAATTTCTCGTATGTTATTTATTGTTGGTGAGGAGTTACTGTGTTCTTTTGGGGTAGAGATAATTTTTTTTTCTTTTTTTTTTTTTTTAGAACTTATGTCTCTGTGGTGATTGTTAGGTATCTGGTGGAGTACTAACTTCTTCCTGATTTATGGAGTAAATTCTGTAGTGCCCAACTGGTGGACTGACTCTCAGCTCACAGGTGTGGCCTAGAAAGTATAGTCTGTGTGGAGCCAGAATCCAGGCATACTTTTCATAGCTAAGGCAGGCCAGTGTACCTAGCTGTAATTTCTGAGAGTACATCAGCCCACCGAACTTTATTGTGACCCTGAAAGTTTCATCCAGGAGGGACTGGAGGCAGACCTAGTCTGTAAGACTAAGGAACAGATCCTATGTAGCCCAAATAAAATGCCCAAGCTGAGGTTACCCTCAAGGCCTGGATGTAGCTCTATGAAGGTGATCTAGGAGATGCAGAAGACAGGCCCAGTCTTTGTGGCTCAGGGAATCCATTGGACGTATCTGTTTTTTCCAGGGAAGTTCAGCTCCTAAGACTAAGGCTAAGATATGGCTATGGCAAAGGTAGTCCAGGAGGGGCCAGGAACCAATTATATCTTTATGATTCAGACAGGGCTTAGATACCTGACTGCAATTTCTGGGGGCAAGTCAGTTGTCTGGCCCAAGTACAACCCTAGCATGGTGTTCTGAGAGGGGCCAGAAGCCAGAAGTGCCTTTAAGATATTAGCAGGGCTAGCAAGGTGTTCTGAGAGGGGCCAGAAGTGCCTTTAAGATATTAGCAGGGCTTGTGTAGTTGCCTGTAATTTCCTGGGATGAAGCAGCCTACCAAATCCAAGAATGGCTCTGGCAAGTTTATCCAGGAGGGGGACAGAGACAAGCCTGTTGGTCTAACTCAGTCTGCAAGTCTTGTGCAGCCTGTATAAAATGCTTGGGGGCAAGGCAACCATCAAGGCTGGATTGTGGCCCTATGAAGAAAATCAGGAAAAAGAGGAAGCATGCATGTCTATGTGGCTTGTGAATCCACTGGACCCGCTTTAAAAAAAAAAAGATCAGCCCCAAGACCTGGATTTAGCTCTGACAAAGGTGTTCTAGTAGGTGCCAGATGCTAGTTCTGCCTTTTGAGTCAAAGCCTCATTAATAAACTTATCTGCAATTTTCAGGGATAAGGAGCCCACCAAACCTGAGTGTAGCCCTAGCACATTTGTCTATAAGAGCTTTAGGGAAACCTCTCTGTGAGACCCAACAATCAAATCTTTTTTATGTAGAATGGAAAAATGGTGATGTGGCAACTCTAAAGTCCTAAATGTGGCCTTGAGAAAGTTGTTCAAAAGAGTCCAGAAGAAAATTTATGTGTCTGACCTTCATTAGATTCTACATTATAAAACCAGGATTCTGGGACTATAATGGCTATGTTGCTGGACTCCCATGTAGCCGACCGTAGTTCAAGTCCTGGACCTGGTGGCTTAAACTCATGCAGGGTGCATGTGCGTGTGTGCCTAAGATCCCGAGAGGAGAATGCAGGATTCAAGGAGGCTGATCCAATGTGAGCAGAATAATGATAGGAGTTAGGTGGCTAGATCACATGCTGTAGGATCAGGAGGTGGTCTGGAGCAGTGTCCCACTTAGAGTAGGGCTTCCTGGGGCTCTCCTCTCTATAAAGTACTCCTCTTCTTTCCTTGCCCACACTTACAGTTCAGGGAGGTCCAGAGAAGCTACTCTATGATGGCCTCAGTTAGGGAGCGTAGTCATTCTCTATGACTTAAGTCTTACGAAAGGGTGAATGCAGGCCTGCCCAGCCACCCAGTCAGGAAGAAATACCCTCAGTCACTGTTGCGGGGAAGGGGCAGTTCTCTCATATTCCATGCTCTGGTGGAAGAGGAGGGATATACAGATCACTGGTGTGGGGAAACTAGTAGGCTTCAGTCATTGCAGGCATTCACATTTTCCTCCGGTCATAGGGACTTTCTACCTCTGTATCATATTCTCTGCTTCCACCTGGCTGCAAAGACACCAGATAGAACTGTCTTGACCATCCACCAGTTGGCTCCCAAGATGGAGCTGTGCTCCCTGGACTTGGGGTGTGGTTGGGATGGGAGTTCAAGTTTTCTCTGAAGTGGAACATCAGAGAATTTCTCCATGATACTGTTAGGTATGTACTCATTTTGTTGTTCTGCTGCAAATGGGGAATTTTGGAGTCCACGGTAAGAGTATGAATTTCGAAGTTCTGGAGGCAAGAAGACTTCACCACATTCAGGTAAATTGATTCTCTCTTTACTTTTCCATGCAGGGATTCTGTGCTCCAAAATTCCTGTAGTCTTTTTTCTTGTTCTGTGTCAGTCTCACCTCACTCCTCTGCTGGAGGTGAAGGGATTTAGTGAATTGTTTTAGTCTTCCCAGAGAGCTACCATAGTGAATGCTTCTAGTCAGCCATCTATCCTCCTCCCCACTTTACTCCTTTCATGTCTCTGCTTAAGTATCACCTAATAAGAGAGGTGACCTGATTCCAAAATCACCTTATATTGCTGACTCCATGCCATTCCATATTCTTCTGCCTCAATACTAGCCTTCCCCCATTTGTCTTTATTTGTTTGTGTTTGTAAGTGATTGTGTTCCACACTGTCCCCTGTAGAGTACCACCTCTGTCCCTACTCCCCAGCTGCGTTCCAACACACAATTCAAGAGCATCGTTACATAGTAAGCAATCAGCACATGCTTTCAAATGAAATGTATAAATAAATACTTATGCAAAAGCTAACTACAGTGTAAACTGTGTAGAATTTTGTAATTATAAAATTCTCTTGCCTGTCTTATGTCCAAAATTAAAGAAATTCTATACGAATGTTTACTTATCAGTATCTGGAGCAGTTGTTCTTCAACAGTCTATTGGAGAAATCATTTTATTATTATTATTATTATCATTATTATTATTATTATTATTATTATTATTATTATTATTATTATGGACCTGGTAGGCAGCACATGCTTTAGGATGTTGCCTTAGTCAAGCTTAGATGTAGAGTGTGGGGAAGGTATTATATAGCAGCTTAAAGAGTCGAAACGTTTAATAATACGTCTGAACTACATATACATCGTCTGCCTGAATCCTGCTGATAAATTGGACATGTTAAGAATAAAATTCATGGTATAGGGGTCTTCTCATGGGCATTGTGCTATTCGAGAATACAAACTTGTGTGACATAAAATAACTTTCAGAATTAAATTCTAATGCCACAAAATGAAAGACAGTAAAACTCCCCCACGCACTTGATGGGAATAAGAACGCTTAAAAGAAAATGAGCTCTACGAATAATGCTGAGGTGGTAAACGCATTAATAAATTAAAAGAGAAAGAGAATCAAAACATGAAATCCAGAGTGAATTTTAAAGGTAACTTGATCAGAACATCAGGAAAGGCAGTGGGAGACAAGAGGCTGCTAGAGCGAAGTCTGACTGCAGACTGCAGTGATGAGTAGAGGCTCTCCTTTCCCTTTATGTCTTTGTCCCAAAGACAGACGCCCTCTGTTACTGGTTTGACTGTCTCTCAGGAAATTGATAACCATATGGAAACTTTCAGTGAAGTTGGGTCAAGTTCTTTTGGAAAGATACACACTGAGATGGAGTCAGGCTGTCTGTCCATTATTATCCACAATGTGAGCACCTAAGTTTTAATCTGAACAAGGGACTTATGACTGAAAGTATATCACTATATTGGCGTGTTGTATTGACTTTCTGATAATGTTCTAAAGCCAGTTGAGTAAGAGAGGGAAAATGCCACCGGGTACAAATTGTGGCATCAATTCTCTGCCAGACTGATCAATTGGATTTATATATTACCTCCAGCTACAATCTTAAAATCTATAGTTTACTCTCTCTTCTGTGCACAGCTCACAGCTTAAATAATTGCAGATTCAAATGAATTTTAAAAGGATTGAACAGGCTTAAATTAAAAATGTGTGAACATTGTTGTTTTAACCACTCTTAATTATTTACTAATTTAACTCAATGGATTTTTTTCTTTCTCCTTCTCTTCTTATTTTTCTCTATTTCTTTCTCTAATTCCCTTAAAAAGACAGTTTCTACAGGTTTATATTCATACTTCAAATGATCTGTTCCAATTTTAGTCAATAAAAGATATATAATATGTATATATAGATTTTTAGATGTGTTAAACTAGATCGTCAAAAAATATTGAGAGTTCAGAATTGCAAATCCTCTACCATCAGTCCTAAGTACTTTTCGCTTATGATTATAAGATTTTAAAATCCATTCATTAGACATCAATGTTGTATGAGGAAAATTAAAAATACATTTACTCAAAAATGCTTCTAGCAGAATACAGAACACTGAAGCCTTGTCTGTGTAAAATCTCTGTACAAAATTGCAAAAAGGAGATAGTAGTTCAAAACATTATGCCATGTGCAGGAAATTCAGCATGTATTAGAGAAATTAGACAAAGGCAAATACTACAAAGATGATTTTAATGAATTCCAGAATTTTTCTATACATTTTTTGATGATAGGAAAAATGACTTAAGAAATAATTTTTCAATAGGAAAATTTAAAAAGTGAAAAATTTCAAATTGCTTTAAATGCCGTATTTTGGTAGCTCCATATAGCATGATTTATATTGTTAAGAATAGTAATACTAATAAACCACATTTACTGAATATTTATGGTTCACCAAAAATTATGCAAAGCTACTAACATACATTAAGTTGCTTTTATGAAACCAACTAAATTAGCAGTTATTATCCTTACTTTACAGATAGAGATATATAGGCCTAAAAAGGTGAACTAGACTTCTGGTGAGTGTGGGAGACTGAGTTAACATGGAAGGCTCTCCTCCTCAATTAAAACCTCACAAAATACTTGATAAACTATAGAAAAATTATTTCAATAAACCACCTACAGACAAACTAAATTGATAATTTTCAGAAACTAAAGCAGAATTCAAAGTATCAATTAAACTGGCTCAAAGCTAATGCCAAAATCACTCATTAGAGTGTCTGCCTTTTAGTCTCCAGCTCTAAGCAGCAGGAAATACATAAACATAAATATATGGACTCCTGTTGGTCAATTTGCTGTAGGTAGGTAGTTATTTAAAACTACCATATCTATGAAAAAAAGAATTAGAAAAAAATATAGGGAAAAATATCTGCCAATGTCCTTGTGCTGGGAGAATGTAAACATTCATAGGAAGAATAAAGTAGAACCCAGAGGATTGTCCACATAATATTGTGGGATCCAAACTCACATGTGAAACACACCTCCTAGACAGAAAGCAGGAGGAAATACGAAGCCTTCCAAAACAGATGCTTCCTGATCCATGTTTCCCACAAATAAACCTTTGTACAATAAAGCTTCACCAATAAACTATGTAGTAAAACATCACAAGAGAAAGTAAGATGATAAAGGCATCATAATATTTTCACACCAAAACTAGAAATAATGGAACAGTCATAAAAACTTCAAAATCAGTGTGACTAACATATAAAAATCAATTTTTAAAAATATGATCAGAAATTATGCCAAAAAGATGAGATAATGTCAAATGAAACTAGAATGGAAAAAAAAAGATAGGTTATAGAAATTACAAATGAAGTTCATTAGTCTCATCTGGCTGCCATAATAGAATGCCACTAGCTGGGTGTCTTAAATAGCTCATTCTATCACAGTTCTGGAGTCTAGATGTCAAAGATCAAGGTGCCAGCAAGGTTAATTTCTGGTAAGGCCTCTCTCTTCAGTTTGCAGATAACACCCACTCTCTGTGGTCTCATCTAACATTTTGTGTGTGTGTGTGTGTGTGCGCGTGCTCACAGAGGGAAATTTCTGGTGTGTCTTCCTTTTCTTATAAAGATACTAGTTTCATTAGATTAGGGAACCACCCTTATGGTTTAATTTAACCTTAATTTCCTCCTTAAAGACCCTATCTCTAAATACACTCATATTGGAAAATAGGACTTCAATACATAAATTTCAAAGGAGTTCAATTCAGTCCATAATAGGTCTTAATATTAAAACCAAACAAATTTAAAGAATTTATGACCTAGAAGATAATCTGAATAATCACCAATTGTGCAGCACAAAACAATAAGAAACAGACAATATAAAAATAAGTGGTGGGGCCAGAAGGTGGCATGATGGTTAGAGTGCAGGACTCCAACATGGCCAACTATGGTTCAAGTCCCATCCCAGACCTGGTGTTTTGCTTTCTCACTTTCTCCCTCTCCCTATCCCTTCCCCTCTACTTTGTCCTCTCTCTCTTCTTCTATTAGTTGTGCATGTGTGCCCTGAAGCAAATTTTAAAATAATAATAATTGTAGGGAACCAGCAGTTAGCGTAATGGCTATGTCACTGGACTCCCATGTAGTCTACCGCGGTTCGCGTCTTGGACCCGGTGGATTAAAACTCACGCCGGGCGCGTGTGCGTGTGTGCCCAAGATCCTGAGAGGAGAATGGAGGAGAAGGGATTGCAGCGTGACCATCTCCCCGGGGGGTGATTTCTCGCTTTCTGTCTCTATGTCTCTCTCTCTGTCTGTCTGGCGAGCGCACGCGCCCTACAGCAAAAACCTCTAAAAAGAAAAATAATAATAATTGTAAATAAAATTGAATAATTCTTTTTTAAGAAAGTGGCTAAAATACATGATTTTACTTTTAAAAGTGTCTTTCCTTTTTTTCTTTCCTCTAGTACTATGTGAAATGCTTACTTAAAAAGTATCTTCATTCTGTTCCCTCATGCAATTATTATAAAAATACCTAGAGACAATTATGTCCTCAATGTTTGCCTATTAGCCAATAGAAGAGAGGTATTTGAATAAAAAGGGAAATTTTTGGAGACTCATAGTGGACCATTTCTTAGTAATAGAGCTAAACTAGAACCAGAGTAAACATTATTATACTCTTGACCTACAAATGCTTAAAAACAAATCTCCCAAACAGTAAGCTGGCAAACAAGTAACTTAACTACTTTCCAAAACAAACTTAAACACTATACAAAGAAAGACAATAAAATGTGAACATACAATAATATACATCATCACATACAATATTTAGTCTAAAATTAGTATAAATGGGAGAGGATCGTGGGAAGATGTTAGAGTAGAAGGCACTAGAAACCTGTCTTCCCATCCAGACAGCAATAGCCCTGGCAAAATCTGATGGAACTATATTTGGAATGCTGGGGCCTATTGAAGTCTTGAAACTTTCAAAAAAATAAAAAGGCTTAGATGGTACATTGCAGTTCCGTTTGGTCAAGTGTACCTCTTTTCTCATTAGCAGCTACCCATTTTCTATCCTCTAGCCCTTTGGCAGACAGCCCTGAATGCATTCCTGGAACTGCTTGCATATAGCCTGCAGAACTGAGGGCAGGGTATGATGGTTATTCTATGAGTCAACATGTAGACCATGAGGTGAACAGACATTTCATCAAACATTATTCAGAGTGTTTCAGTGAGAATGTTTTGGGATAGATTAATATTTAACTGGTAGACTAAGTAAAGCAGATTGCCCTTTCTAATGGAAGTGAGCATCATCCAGCTAGTTGAAGGCCTGAAGAGAACAAAAAGAGTGACTGTCCTTAATGAGGGAGAATTCTACACCTGCCTTCCAACTGAAACACCAGCTCTTCTAGTCTCAAGCTTGTGACCTTATCCTGCCGATCATGGGACTTCCCATACTCCATAATTAAGTGAGTGAGTTTCATATATTTTATGTACAAGAGGTCTTCAGAAAGTTCGTAGAAATTATATATCATTTAAAAACTATGCATGAATTTCAAAAAAAATTTTGAGAGAGATTTTTGCTATAGGGCATGTGTGCTTGCTAGAAAGACAGAGAGAGAGAGAGACAGAGACAGAGAGACAGAGAGAGAGAAATCACCCCACCACCACCAGGGGGCATGGCCATGTTGCAATTCCCTCTCTTCCATTCTCCTCTCAGGATTTTGGGTACACATGCACATGCGCCTGTCATAAGTTTTAGGCTTCCAGGTCCAAGACTTAAACTGTGGTTGATTATATAGGAGTCCATCATGCCATCTGCTGGTCCCAAATTTAAAAATTGTTATGCACCAAAGTAAACTCATACTTTTATTCCTTTTTTATATGAACTTTTTAAAGTACTCTTAATATTTTTTAATGCATATATGTTTATATCTCCTATTAGTTTTACGATCTTGGGACTTCCCATACTCCATAATTAAGTGAGTGAGTTTCATATATTTTATGTACAAGAGGTCTTCAGAAAGTTCGTAGAAATTATATATCATTTAAAAACTATGCATGAATTTCAAAAAAAATTTTGAGAGAGATTTTTGCTATAGGGCATGTGTGCTTGCTAGAAAGACAGAGAGAGAGAGAGACAGAGACAGAGAGACAGAGAGAGAGAAATCACCCCACCACCACCAGGGGGCATGGCCATGTTGCAATTCCCTCTCTTCCATTCTCCTCTCAGGATTTTGGGTACACATGCACATGCGCCTGTCATAAGTTTTAGGCTTCCAGGTCCAAGACTTAAACTGTGGTTGATTATATAGGAGTCCATCATGCCATCTGCTGGTCCCAAATTTAAAAATTGTTATGCACCAAAGTAAACTCATACTTTTATTCCTTTTTTATATGAACTTTTTAAAGTACTCTTAATATTTTTTAATGCATATATGTTTATATCTCCTATTAGTTTTACTTCTGGGGAACTCTAATACAGTGGGCAGTAAGAACCCCACCATCCAAATATTGATGATTGTATTCTGATTGCTCAGTGCTGTTTCTAGTCATGAAAGTACAGACACAATGGTGAACAGCACAGCATATTTTTGCAACCCATTTTCCTGGTATAAGACTCCTCCCCTTGTCCTAAAACATTTTACAGTGATTTAAAAAACTAATGCCTTCTTTCCCTTTCACTTGCTTTTCTTTTTCTTCTTTTGAGAACCAGTTATTAAAGACTAAAATATTTTAAAATAACTACATATTCACATATGCCCAGATAAAGGTGTATATTCAGAAAAGACAGAAAAGATCTGAGATTTGTATCTTGGGTTGATTCATGAGCTTGAGATAATAAAACAAAACAATAACAAGAAATAGAAAATCCTATGAAAAGAGGAGAAACGTATTGCCAGAGTTACATTATTAGATGGAAATGTCCAATTTTCAACAACAACAAAAGCACAAGTCATATGAAGAAATAGGTACTTCTAAAGGAAGAACAGAAAACAAACAAGCAAAAAAAAAAAAAAAAAAACAGAAATACCTAGCAAAGGAGAAAATGGTGGAGCTCCAAAGCAGTATTTAAAAGAACTGTCTAAGAATGCTAAAATATCTAAAGGAAGATGTGCAGAAAGTCAAGTAAATAACAAGATAAAAAATCTATCAAGAAAGTAGAAAGAAATTCTAGAGATAAAAGTACAATTGCTAAAATGAATTTTTTTTAGAAGGATTCAAAGGCAGATATGATCAGGAAGAAAAAAAAAATCTGTGAACTTGAATATATAACAAATAAAATGATCAAGTCTGAAGAACAAAAAGAAAAATGATTGGAGAAATTGAACGTAACCTGAGTAGATCTGTGGAACACCATCAAATGGACAGACGCCTACATTGTGGGAGTCCCAGAAGAAAAGAAAAATAAATTGATGTAGAGATTATTCAAGGAAATAAGAAGTCTGATGTAATTTCCAAGTCTGATGAAAGACTTAAATATAAACATCTAAGAGGAGCCAAGAAGATTGAAACCAGAGATTCACACTGAAAAGACAAAGTGAATCTTACAAGCAACAAGGAGGGAAGCAACTTAATATGTAGAAGATCCTTAATAAGATTATCAATTGTTTCTCATCAGAAATTTGGGAAGCCAGAGGACATTGGAATAATACTAGGTCATTGGGAAAGCCATGACATATTTTTATGTTTTTCTATGCAAAAATACATTATGATTTATCCAAAGACCCAATATATTCCTTGCTAAATATTAAATGTGATTTGGAGGACTAGCAGATGGCATCATGGTACATCTCTGGACTCCGATGTAATTGACCAAGCTTCAAGTCCCAGACTCAGCAGCTTGAAACTCACACCAGGCATTTGTACATGCATGTCCATAACCCCAAAAGGAGAATGGCGAAGAGAGGTGTGGCCATACCCCCTGGGGGTGGATTTCTCACTCTCTGTCTTTTTGGTGAGTGCATTCACTTTGTAGCAAAAAACTCCCTCTAAAAATAAAAAATAAAAAGTTATTTTCAGAATCTTTTTAACTTTTTGTCCTTTTTGATAGTTTGATTATAATATGTTTTTATATAATTTCACTTGAATTGAATCGGATTAGAGAATTTGATCTTTCTGTACCTGAATATAAACATCTTTTTCTAGGCTTAGAAAATTTTCTGCATACATATATGCTCCATTCCCTCCTCCTTCGGGATTTGGGTCACACACATATATGAACTTGGAATGTTTTTCAAGTTGCTGGTTCTAGGACTTGAACTGTGCAGTTGGTCATGTGGGGTTGAGGTGCCTTAACCACAGTGCCAGAGGCTGATCCCACTATTTTTTCCTTTTATTTTTTAAGGTTTTTGCCATAGAGAGCATGTGCTCACCTGAGAGGAAATAGAGAGTTAATGAGAGGGAAGGTAAGAAATCAGCCCCTAGGGGGATGGCCATGCCCCAGTCTATTCTTCTCCTGGGGTTTGGGGCAGACACACACACACGCCCAGCATGATTTCCAAGGTCACTTGGCTACGGGAGTCTAGTGCCTTAATCACTGTGTCATCGCCTTAACCACTGTGTCATCTGCCTGCCCCAGGACTCACTATTTTTATAGTAGTCCTAATATCCTTTTAACGTTTTCTTTTCCTTCTTGGATGCATATGAGTCAAATATTTGCTCTTTGGGTACTATCAATAAATCATAAATTTCATTTCTTTTTACTTTTAATTTAAAAATGACTTAAAAGTGTTTACAAACAGGCACTGGCAGGTGGCATAGTGGTTCAAGTGTTGGACTTCCACATGGCTGACCACAATTCAAGTCTCAGAGCTGGAGGCTTGCTTTCACATTTTCCCTTTCTCTCTATCGGTCAAATTACAACATAGACAATAATACAAATAAAAATTAAATAAATAAATCTTTAAATATTTTTTTAAATTTTATGAACATGTAATAATTGTATTTCTTTGTGGGACGCAATATGATATTTTTTAGCACAAGAGTGTGATGTGCAGTGATTAAATCAAGATAAACAGTATACCTTTCATTTCATGCATTTGTCATTATTTTGTGTTAGAAATGTTCAAAGTCATTTTTAGCTACTCTGAAATATACACTAAATTATTTTTAACAATATTCTATACTATATCTTATTTTACTTATTATTTACTTAATATTTTACTTATTTACTTAATATTTACAATATTCTTACTATATCTTATTTTACTTATTATTAATTTATTTATTAATGCTTGAGAGAGACAGATAGGGGTCAAGTGTGAGAAATCGCCCCCGAGTGAGATGGCCATGCAGCAATCCCTTCTCCATTCTCCTTTTGGGAGTTTGGACATGCATGCACATGTGCCCAGTGTGTTTTTGAAGCCACTAAGTCTGAGACTCAAGCTGTGCAGTTGACCATATGGGATTCAGTTGCTTTAACTACCACACCACGAGCTGATCATATTTATTTGTCTTTAATTTACCAGATAATGCATACACTTGCCACAAAGAGACAGAGAGAGAGAGAGAGAGAGAGAGAGAGAGAGAGAGAGAGAGAGAGAGAGAGAGAGAGAGTGAGGGAAAGTGAGAAGCACCTCCCATAGGAGATGGTCATGCTGCAATCCCTTCTCTTCCATTACTCCCTTCATTTAGGACTTTTTTCTTTGTATTTACCATGAGGCTTATAAAAAAAAGAAATATACTTACAACATGTAAAATACAAACTTTGGGAAGAAAAGATAGACAATATTGATTAAATTAAGAGTTGGCTTTTTGAAAGACAAACAAAATTGACAACACTCAGACTATGAAAAGTGGACTCATAATTTCAGAGATGGAAAAGGGGACATTTCAACAGATATGACAGAAATGAAAAGGATTATAATGAACTATTGTAAACAATTATATACGAACAAATTAGATAAACTAAAAGTGGATAAATTTCTTGACACATATAATCTACCAAAGAACTATGAAGAAATGAAAATGTTAACAAACCTATATGAGAATAGATATTGAATCAGTAATAAAATTTTCCCATCACAGTAAAACCTAGGACCTGAGGCTTCTCTATTATCAAACATTTACAAAAGACCTAATAGCAATCCTTCTCAAACCCTTCCAAAAAATTGAAGAGGAGGAGAATCTTTCAAACTCTGTGTGAGGCCATCATCACCCTGACACGAAAGCAAACTAGGGACACCACCAGTAAAGAAAATTATAGCTCAATGTCATTGATGACTATACATGCAAAAAGAATGCAGGAGAAAAGATACATGAAATTGAGCAGTTTGTGACAGAAACTATCCACACTAAAGCACAGATAGTAAAACCATTTGGAAAAAAAAAAACTCAGAACCTCTAATACCAGTTAACAATTTTAAGCAATTACATAAAAGTATAATTGGTATTTTGGAACAGAGACAGAAGAGAATATTATTTGAAGACAAAATGGCCAAAATTTTTGCAAATCTATGTATCTAAGAAGTTAAGCAAATACCAAGCAGGATAAACAAAAAGAAATTTACTCCAAAATACTTTGTAATTAAGTTGCTGAAAACCATAGTTTAATGGAAACATTATAAAAACACTATATGGATAACAGCAGTCATCAGAAATATGTAAATGAGAAGACAAATCAGACCAAAATGCTAATAGAAAATACTATCACTCTAGAGTTCCATATCCAGCCAAAATAACCACTAGAACTAAAGGTGAATAAGTAGACAAATACAGATCATTAGTTACATGCAGACTTACATTTCTAGAAAAAGTAAAGAAGTTCTTTAGGTCAGGGGTTCATGGCCTATTGCCCCCCACACCAAGATCACACAGTGGGAGGTGGGTGGTTGGCAAGCGAGTAAGGCTTCACCTGTCTTTGCAGCCACTCCCCATTGCTCATATTGCCACTTGGGCCATGCCACCTTTCCCATCAGTGGTGGTACTGGATTCACAAAGGAAGCAAATGCTATTGTTCTGTGCCAATGTCATTATATATTTTCTATATGGTAGTGGTTGAAATATGTGCATGGTTGATAAGGTGAGGTTGGTTATCCTGGGACAAACACCCCCCCCACACACACACACACACAAACTTCCATGAAGGGAGTTTCTTCCATGAAGCCAGTCTCTGGTGCCAGGATTAACTGGGAGAAAAATAATACTAGTGAAAAGTTAAATCTACATGAAGAAATTAAGAGCACTGTAAATAGTAAAGATAGGATAAAAATAACATATTTTAAATAATCTTAAAATTATTTCAGAGCTAGCAGATGACATAGTGGATACATCGCTGGACTCACACATAGTGGACCATGATTTGAGTCCCAGACCCAGTGGCTTGAAAATCATGCCAGATGAGTGTGCATGCCTCCAAAGATCCCAGGAGGAAAATGAAGAAGGGATTGTAGTGTGGGCATCCCCCCGGGGTTGATGACCTCATTTTCCCTCCCACTGTCTCTCTCTCTTTCTCTGGTGAGTGTACACAATCTATGGCAAAAACCTCTAAAAAATTATTTCAAAGATAACTGGGTAAATTAAAATACAATTGCACTATACCATAGGATTTGTAATGTTAAAAATCACATTACAAATAATGAGATGGAGAAATTGCAATATAATGTTCACTGATATGTGAAATTTCAAAATATCATTGAAGATTGACTTTCACAAGTTAAAGTTACATATTATAAGCCTAAAACTATCCACAAAACAAACAAAAAGAAAACAATATGCCATAAGGCGTTATAACAAACTAACAGAGGAGCTAAAAAATGCTTTAAAATACAAACAAACTGAAATACATAAAGGAAAAGAGCAAAAATTTACAAAAACAGACCACAGAAATATTTAAGAAATAGCAAGCTGATATATTTAAATAAAACATATTGAAAATTACATTAATTAAATGGTCTATATGTACAAATTTAAATAATTGTTAGATTGACTAACAAAACCCAATTACATGCTATCTGCAAGAAAGTAACTTAGCTTAAATGTTAAGAATATAAATAAAAAGTAAAAGGATGGAAAATATTTTTAAACAGTTGCTCATAAAAAAGTTGAAATGATTATATTAACACCAAAATATGCTTCAGAAAAAGGGATGTTATCAAAAATAAGGAGTAATATTTTATTCTAAATTGTATATACCCAACAGTTGATGTCCAAAAAATGAAACTATAGAAATCGACAACTGAATTTGAAGATTGAAACATTTCTCTCTATATATATTTGACTTCTTTTAATTTATTTCTTCCATGAGATAGGAATACAGAGAGAGAGAGAGAAAGAGAGAACAGCACCCCAACAGTATCTTCACATCACTTTCCTTACCTCAACCTCAGTCAGCCAGGAAAACTGATATGCATGTGTGTACCTGGCATGCACAGGGAAACCTCAGGATGTAAAACCAGGACCTTCTCATACGACTTTAGCACTGTGAAGATTGTATTACCAATGAACTGCTATGACTAGCCCGGAATTTTTGTTTGTTTGTCTGTTTTAGATAAAAAGCAAATAAATAAAGTTACGAATACCTGAATAACACTATCATACAATTGATCTTATTGATTAAGAATACTATGACCAAAGAGCAGTAGAATGCACATTTTGTCCAAGTTTAAATGAAATGGTTTCTAAGATATGACAGGTTATAAAACAAGTCTCCACAAACTTAGAAAAATTAAAACAATATAGGGTATATTCATTGACTGTAATATAATTAAATGAGAAAAAAACCAGAAATATCAGGGAGATTACCAATTTATACAATACTCTTCCAAATAATCTATGAGAAAGAAGTCACAAGGGAATATAGAAAATATTTTATATTGAAACCCAAGAAAATGAAACATAGCCCAACTTGTAGAAGGCTGCTAAAATGACATTTAGGGGAAATGTATGGCTTCAAAAAATTATAAGAGGAAAAAAAAACTTTGAAATTTATCAATTATCTACCAAATAAACAAATAATAACTATTTTATAGAATTACTCCAGATTGAAAGGAATATTTCCCAACTCATTCTATATGGTCTTAATTACAAAGATCTACAATTTAAAAAAGAAATTACACCAAAATCCCTCATGAACCCTTATGACCCTAAATGTAAAATATCCTTTAATAAAATATTCACAAATTGAATTCAGTAATATATAAAAAGATAATTCATTATAAATAAGTAAGGGGTTATCTCATAAATGCAAATTTGTCAGTCAGTGTATTTCACATATTAAAAGATAATCAGATGTCAGTTATCTTGGTAGACACAACAAGAGCATTTTGTAAAATCTTAACAACATTCTTTATAAAAATTTAGCAAACTTGAAATGCAAAGAAACTTTCCTTGATAAAATTTTATCTAAGACATAAGACTATAGCTAACGTGATACTTAATGGGGAAATACTAAATCTTTTTCACCTAATATCAGAACAAGAAAAAATATCAATTCTAAGCACTCTTTTTCAACATAGTGTCAAAACTTTGAAGGGAGTAGGACCAGCAGTTAGCATAATGGCTATGTCGCTGGACTCCCATGTAGTCAACTGTGGTTTGAGTCCCAGACCTGGTGGCTTAAACTCATGCCGTGTGCATGTGCGTGCGTGCCCAAGATCCTGAGAGGAGAATGGAGGAGAAGGGATTGCAGCATGGCCATCCCCCCGGGGGAGTGACTTCTCACTTTCTGTCACTTTCTGTCTCTCTGTCGCTCTCGGTCTCTCTGGCAATCGTACGCACCCTATAGCAAAAAAAAAAAAAAAAAAAACAGAAGAAAACTTTGAAGGGAGTGAAATCTTACTTTACTTGAAACCTAATAAGCTACAATTTTGCAGATGATGGTAGAAGACATCAGACCCCTGGGTCAGAAACAATGAATTTTACTCCTCAAAATACAGGTAGCATGATCTTCATATTTGCATGGATTTCTGTTGACAGCAAATCTCCTATCCCATGGAGTGATGGGGAACACATGAAGTGGTGGCTCTGGTCAATAATACAGGTACAATGGATTTGCATCTCACAGTAAAAAATACGTGTGTGTGTGTGTGTGTGTGTGTGTGTGTGTAGGGATTTCTAATCTTTTTCAAGGGGCTATAAGTAAATCCAACAAAATTTATTCCAAAAAGATTCTTTTTATTGAACTTCACAATAGAAAAACCTGTTCTCTGCTGGGGTGGGACGCACTATCTATATCTACCAAGACTATCCTCTAAACATACAGCCTTAAAAAGAACAAAAACTGTCAGTGCTTCTGCTCACAAAATGTACAGAAACACAAGCGATGTGAGGAGACTTTCTTACCAATGATATTTATCTATTATTTCAACATCATTTGAGTTTTTGATAAATTTCTCTGACAGACACAAATTAGGCTAAAGCTGTTTGATTAAGACATTAATTTTATTTAATTAATGTTACTATCAAACAGATTATAAGCTGCAGAATGATGCCAGCCTATAAGACTATGTTATAATCATAGCTCCTAAAGTTTTTGGACCCCACTCAAATTCCATACAATTTCAGTGTTTACTTTAGGAAAATAGGTGCTTTATACTTGTATGCTTAAGACATTAATTCAAGTATAGCAGAGTATGTTAACAATTGCACAGACTCTGCCTCAGCCTTAGAGAAAGATTAGACCAATTCTATTAACTATAACAGTCATTGTCTGAAATAAATGGCATCCATGACTAAGACAGTATCACTGAGCACTTCAAAAATATCAGAAAAATTTTATACCATCTTTTCTAGTTGTATGACTCTCATTGTAGGAAAAGCTCCTCAGAGGATATGCATAAGGAGTATGCTTTCCTCTGAGAAGCTTTGTTGCCCTAACATTTTTATTTTACTTTATTTTTAAAAATGTTCTTTTTAAAATTAGTTTTATTTCTTTTTTAGTTTTAGCACTTTTATTATATTTATACATTTAATTGCTATACATCATTTAGATTGTAAAGAGACTATACCCAGTATTACATACACCTCAGTTCAGCCCAGTTGAGAATACTATACATGTTCTCATCAACAAATAATAAACCATATCTTTGTCCTACAAATGTCTCACCTCTCTATATTTTTCCCCAAATTTCCTTTCCTACACTCTTCCCCTCCTACACTCTAGTGTCCATAACACTAGAGACAAAGTTTAATGCTTTTCTATCCTCCAGTTTTTCAGTCTCTACCATAGAGAGTGGGTATATGTTAGGTGGAGACATACAATGTCTCTCTTTCATAGCCTGATTTGCTTCACTCAGCAACAAATCTTCCATATTAGTCCACTTTCTATCAAATTCCAGGGCCCTGTTGTTTTTTATGGCTGAGTAGTAGTTCATGGAGTATATGTGCCACACTTGTCCAATCCAGTCATCTGTTGGTGAGCATTCAGTTTGGTTCCATGTCTTAGCAATCATGAATAAGGCTGCAATGAATATAGATGTGCAAGTACTTTTCTGACTGAGCATTCTCCTGTCCTTTGGGTAGATATCCAGCAGTGGAATTGCTGGATCATATGGTAGTTCTATTTGAAGGTCTTTGAGGAACCTCCATAGTGTTCTCCACAAAGGCTGGACAAATTTACATTGCCACCAACAATGTAGGAGTATTTCCCCTTTCACCACATCCCCTCCAGCACTTATCAGTTTTTGTTTTTTTGATTTTTGGCATTCTGACTGGGGTTAGGTAGTATCTCATTGTGGTTTAGATCTACATCTCCCTTATGATGGGGGATGTTGAGCATTTCTTCATATCTTAAAAAAACTGACATCATTTTGAAGAGATCACAATTGTCTGAGGGTTTTGTAATTGACTGATGCTGTTTTTTGAAGCTCTTTTATGACCATTCCTAAGACACAATTACAGTGTTTCAGGAGAGGAACAAATTATGTGTAGATTCTATATAGACATTTAATGTGAGAGGCAGAAGAAAATATTAATGAGTCTCCCCAGTGGGATTTACATGAGTTAAAGGACACAGATTAACTTTGTACGTGGCCTTCTGACTAGCTAAGTCTTAAAATTTGCAGGACAATTCAAGTAATTATCTAATCATTGTTTCTAAAATCATCCCTACATGTCCTGTTTGTCCATACCACCAGTAACATGGCTTTTACTTGCCTCAAATAATGGTTGGAAATGTAGTCAAGAAAGACATCCAGAAGTATCAATAGGCATTTGGGACAGAAAGTATAGGAACAGGACCATTTCTGTTGTTTCTAATAGACTCTTCCATAAATTTAAGGGGCTTGGTGATGAAATTTGAGAGCTATCTGTTGATGAATGGCAAACTCAAGTGTCAGTTAAATTTAAGCCTTTAACAGTTTTGGAGAGATGCACATGGTTATTTTTCTTCATGAGAAAGGCTGCAGGACAGTTATGAATAAGATTATCAATGGCAGTTTCTCCTTCTTAGAGACTCAAATTGTTCTTCAGCTACAGAAAATTGATATATTCCATTTCAATAAATACAATGGAACGTTACTTATAATGATCTGCTTATAGTCAGAATTTTTCATCCAGAAGGTTCTAATGCTATGGGGAGAGAGGCATTTTTATAACACTTACAAATGTCCATGACTTTGATCTACAAGGGCCACTTCAGGACTCAGTGACCAGTGTTGTCACCCAAAAGGTCATTATCTTGACTTGATCATAATCTAGGACCATGACAGTCCAGTAAGAGATGACTAATCCAGAATTAAATTTGAGTTCCCTATGGCTTTGGCTGGAATACCATCACAACATGTACAAACCAGTTTGGCTTGGAAATGATGTTTGAGAGGGAAAAAAAAAAAAAAAGTGTCATTCCCAAGAAATATCAGAGGGTAGTTCCTCATTTAAAAAGTTAATGTATACAACTTTCTATTTCTTCTGTCTCTATCCTTTAAAAAAAAAAAAAAAAAAAAAGATGAGAAACCAGCAGTTAGCGTAATGGCTATGTCGCAAGACTTCCATGTAGTCAACTGCAGTTTGCGCCCCCGACCCAGTGGCTTAAAACTCATGCCGGGTGCGTGTGCGTGCGTGCCTAAGATCCCTACAGGAGAATAGAGGAGAAGGGATTGCAGCATAGCCATCCCCCCTGGGAGTGATTTCTCACTTTCTCTCTGTCTGGCGAGCTCATGTGCCCTATAGCAAAAAATACCTCTCAAAAAAACAAAACAAGGGGGACCAGCAGTTAGCGTAATGGCTATGTCGCTGGAGTCCCATGTAGTCAACCACGGTTCGCGTCCCGGACCTGGTGGCTTAAAACTCACACTGGGTGTGTGTGCGTGCGTGCCCAAGATCCCAAGAGGAGAATGGAGGAGAAGGGATTGCGGCATGACCATCCCCACTGGGGGCTGATTTCTCACTTTCTGTCTCTCTGTCTCTCTCTGTCTGGCGAGCGCACGTGCCCTATAGTGAAAACCTCTCCAAAAAAAACCCAAACAAACAAACAACAACAACAACAAAAAACAGATGAAAGGCAGTGATTTGTTTCTGGAAACATGAACATTCAGTAACCCAACTACAGTTCTAAGATATGTCAGCCACAAAAATTTGAAGAAACTAGAGTCAGAAATTACTTTTAAGAATCATTTATTTAATTTTATCATTATTATTTTTTTTAATTTTGCTACGGGGCACACCAGAAAGAGTGAGAGAGACAGAGGGAAAGTGAGATTGCTACAGGGCTCACCAGAGAGAGTGAGAGAGACAGAGGGAAAGTGAGAATGCAAGCCTGCAGATGCTGGACTCAAAGCACAGTTGGCTATATGGCAGTCTACACCACCTGTTGGCCCAGAGTTGGAAATTATTTTGTTCTAATAGTTTAGATTATTTCTGTGCTTACCAATACCAGATTCAGATATATAGCAGAAAATGTGAAAGATGTACTGAATACTTTTACTACAGACCCATTGTTGATAGCTCTTGCAAGAAAAGATGTACCATTGTCACACTACAAATAATGCAGAACATAAACATTTAACATAGATTAGTTTCAAAGGTCATGCACATAAACTATATATAGGTCTTATTTGATTTCCCTTTAAAATGTTGTGCAGTTTTCAGTATCAGATCTTAGTAAGTTTTGGTCAAATGTGTTCCTGCTTTTCTCATTTTCAAATGTTATCTGTTATGATATATCTTTTTCAGATTATTCATTCCTAGTATGTAAAAAATAATAGTTTTTGTATATTGGTGTTTATTCTGTAAGTTTCCTAATTTGACACATTAGACTACAAGCTTTTATGTAGACTCCTAAGTATTTTTATGTGTATTTCATGATGCCCGCAAATATAGCTTTACATTATAATCTTTATGCATTTTATTTCTTTTGCTTTCCTTATTTCTCTGGCTAGCATCACTAGTCTGATATGGAATAGAGGTAATGAGATCATTATTTTTGTTTTTAGGTAGACCATTCACTGTAGAATATGATTTTTTTCTCCCATAAACTCTTTAATCAGCTTTAGGTATTTTCCTTTCATAAAAGGTCCCCCCCAAAATTTGGAAATGTATGCTATGAAAAATTTATATGTGAAAAGTTTAAAATTCTTTTGAACCAAAATAAACTCATACTTCAATTTTATTTTTTCACAAACTTTTTAAAGTCTCATTTCCTATTCCTGGAAGGTTAATTTTTTTTTTCTTTCTCCTTTTGGTTAAAAATGAATGGGAACAGATTTTTGTTTAAAATGTTTTTAGTAAAACTTTTTACTGTGTCTTTTAAAGAGTTCTTGTGTTTTTTTCATATGTGATAAACCACACTGATTAATAATGAACTTTAAAGCAGTCTTGTATTGCCAGAATGAATTCACTTCATTATCATATATTACATTTTTATATATAACTTGCTTAAATTTACTCAAAATGTTAAATGATTTCTAAATCTACAGTTATGAGAAATTCTACAGTTATCTTTTTTTAATTGTCTTACTTTGATAAGAAGATATACTGACTTCATAAAAGTTGAAAAACATTTCCTCCATTTATGTTTTTTCTAGAAGGGTTTGTATTGAGTTGGTAACAGTTCTTTCTTAAATATTTGATGATCGAATTCACCAATTAATCCTTATAGATTTATTTTGTAGAAATCATAATTTCAATTTTTTAATGGGAAAGGAGTTTTCAAGTTTTTCTATTGGCCATATTTGGTAATTTGCCTTTCAAAATATTTGTCAATTTAATTTTAACTGTCAAATATATTGCATAAATTTGGACTTACTACATTCTTATTTTGATTTAATGTTTTTTTTTTTTCTAGAGGTTTCATGCATGTTACAGAGAGAGGCAGAGAGATTATGAGAGGAATGCTTCTTCTGTGGGACATTTCACTACAAATCTTCTCCTTTTTCCCTCTTTTCAAGATTTTGGGCTTACATGCACCCACATCTGGCATATTGCTCAAGCTGCCAGGTTTAGGACTTAATTGCATAGTTGACCATGTGGGATCCAGGTACTTTAACCATCAAACCATAGAGCTGCCTGATTCTTCTTCTTCTTTTTTTTTTTTTTTTTTAATTCTGATAGAACATGTACACAAACATTGGGTAGACATGGGGTCTGGTGGCAGGAGACGCAACTCCACAGAGATTAGTCATGCCAAAATCCCCTTCCTTTAGTCCTCCAGCCTACCAGTATCCTGGGCACATGTGTATGCATTTGGCACATTTTCAGCCTGAATGTGCTGGAAACTTGAATATGGTCAGCATGTGGCTTCCAGCCCTGAAGTTCCTATATTTTACCGTCTGTGCCACAGATTCTGGTCCTCTTTTGATTTTAGTGTCTGTAGACTCCATAATGATGGTCAGTCTTTATTTCCCCAATATCAGTAATTGTATTTTCTCTTTTACTGTTGAGCAATATAACTAGAAGCTTATAATTGTACTGATCTTTTCAAAGAGCCTGCTATAGTGTTCATGGATCTTTTTTCTTTCTTTCTTTTTCCTTTTATTTATTTATCTTTTTGTGATGGGGGTGGTTTGCTACAGGGTGTTTGTTGGACTTGCTAGAATATGACAGAGAGAGACAATGAGAAATCACCTCCAGGGGTGATGGCCACACCACAATCTCTTCTCCTCCGTTCTTCTCCTGGGATTTTTTGACACACATACACATTCATGTACCTGGCGTAATTTTCAAACCACCATGTCTGGGACTCAAACCACAGTCAACCATGTGGCAGGTCAGTGCTTCAACTAACATGGCACCTGCTGTTCCCAGATCTTTGCTATTTTTTAACTTTTCTCTCATCGATTTCTGCTCATATATTTTTTTTCTTTTACTTACTCTGAACTTAGATCTGTTCTTCTATTGGCCCATCAGAAAAGTCATGGTATTTTTTTTCTATGCAAAAATGCATCAGGGTTTTCTAACTATCTAATGTTTTTACATACAAGTATGAAGCAGTGATTTTTAAATCCTTCTCTTTTTTTTAATTTAAGGATATGTTTTGTTCTCTAGATACTACTTAGCTGCATCTCAAAAATTATTATATTTTCATTATTCAGTTCACATTTTTAAGAATTCTCATTTTTTTACTATTGGGCTTTATAGAAATATGTTGTTTAATTTGCAGATATCTTGGGGTCATGATTATAGTTTTGTGATTGCTTTGTACTTAGTTCTAGTGATTCTAGTACTTTTCTGTGTGACAAATTTACAGTTGCTCTCTGTGGATTAGCCATTTGATAAGGTCTTTGGCATTCTTTTGAATAAAAATTGTAAGAGAGATTTTTTTAAAAAATAGTTAATCTACACAATGAAAACAAAAGTCAAAATGTGAAAAGTTTGGGCCGGCAAGTAGCATGGTGGTTAAGGGTGCTAGGCTCCCACATGGCTGACTGCAGTTCGAGTCCTGGGCCTGGTGGCTTGCTTTCTCACTTTCCCTCTCTCTCTCTCTCTCTCTCAATATCTTTCTCTCTCTCACTCTGTCCCTCTCTGGTCAAATTAAAATAAAGAAATAGATAGATAGATAGATAAAAAATTTTTCAAAATATGACAAGTTTCCATTGTAAAAATATTACTGAAAAACTAATGGACTTTTTACATTATAAACTTTAGGTCACCAAACCAAATATATAACATACTAAAAATTATTATTGAACTTTAGTACCTGTCTTTAAGGTACTTAAAAGTTAAAAAGTATCCCTTATTCTTGTCTTATATTCCACGTCACTGTCCCCAAATCAAACACTGCTATAGTATCATTTGAATCATACTTGGTAATAAACAGGAATAAGATATATATTCTATGTAATATTTTTCTAGTCAAGTTGTATTTTATTAGACTTATAATAGCACAGCATGCATGTGCTTGTGCAAGTTTGCGCATACACACACACACACATCTCAGAGCATAGAAAAAGTTTATTTAGGCCGGTGGTAGCTCATTGATAACACAGCCATACACATATAGAAAAAGTACTGAATTCACATTGTGGAACCTGTCTGAACACACACCAAGCATGTACACACATGTGTTCTTGGACAATATAACCAGAGACTGATGAAAAAGTTTTTTGAAAGATTTTTGCTATGGGCATGTGTGCTCACTGAAGACATAGAAAGAGAGAAAAATCAGAAATCACTTCACAGCAGAGATGACCATGCCACAATTCCTCACCCTCCATTCTTCTCTTGGGATTTTGGGCATGCTCACACATGTGCCTGGGTGAGTTTCAAGCTGCTGGGCCTGGGACTCAAACTGCAGTTAGCCATGTGGGAATCTAGCACCTTAACCATTGTTAAAAGAAGAATAAACTAATTTAAGAGTAGAGTTTTATTGAGCAAATGTTGACACTATTTAAATTGGGCAGTTGTCCTGGAACTTCTGGACAACTCTTGCTAGTCTTGTGGATGGGAAAGTGATGTATGCAGTAAAAGGGAAGGTGTCTACAAAAACCATGAGTGAGGGAGTGAAGGAGAGAAATAATGGTTACATTGGGAAGTTTGTCAGCATTAACACAGTTTAAAAGTCCGGATGCCTGTAAATGATTGAATCCTGGTGTGATTGGCTGTAACCTAGCGAGGAGAAAAAAAAAAAAAAATGAGGTCACAGTTTGTTTCCAGCAACCAAGCAGGAGTACAGAGGCTTTTCTGATATTCTTTAACACCACTAACACCACCTATTGGCCTCAAATTTTGTAAATTTTGATCCAGGTCAGCTAAGCTTGGAGGTGGATTGTGACATGAAGATTCTGTTGGAGCTCTTCTCTTTTTCCGTCTTCATTTCTTTCTCTCTGTTGCTATCTCATAAAATAGACTTTTTTGGGGGTTTTTTTGCAAAAAGATATGGATATATAGACTGCAATGACAACTTCATAATCTGACTTAGCTAGTCTATTGGCATTATTCTTAATAAGGGGATTTTTATACTGTTACAAAAGAGATGTTCTTTTATGCACTTACACTGTTCTATAGTGGAATCATGAAATCCTTGTTGCTTTATTTTCTTTTATAGCAAAATTGTCAGTTTATGTAAGGTTATGATATTTCTCTAACTTTATCCTGTAAAATAACACTTAATAACAGAAATTTGTTTCTGTAAATATATATATATATATATATATATATGTATTAATGTCAAGAGTACAATATTAAAAGTGAGGCATTTGGGACCAACTGGTGACATGGGGGCTAAGGCATTGGATCCCAAAAATCAGGGTGAGTGTGTGTGTGTGTGTGTGTGTGTGTGTGTAAAATCCTACCAGGACACTGGAAGAGAAGGGATTACAATGTATCCATCCCCTTGGGGTAGGGGTGGTGGAGTGATTTCTCACATTTTATCTCCCTGTGTCTCTCTCTGGCATGTGCATGGGTCCTATAGCAAAAAAGTAAACAAATAAATAAAAGAACTGAGGCACTTTAACTCTCATAACAGTTTCTAATTTTATCGTATTTGTTCATTCTGATCTCCTTCTCCTCCTTCTTTATTTCTCTAGTGTCCATATAATTTTCCACACCTTTTTGAAGTCTATAAATTTTATATTCTAAACCCATCATAAAACTCTATGTAACTACTAGAATTAATACAATTGACTTCCATATACTGAACTGTATAGAACAGTGTTGTGATTAAATGTCATATCAGATGGTACAGAACCTTAATGAAAGAATTGACAGGATTTTGGTAAACATACAGATTTTAAGTAGTTTTTAAAAATATTTAGTTTTATTTTCTTTAGCTTGATAAGCTAATTTTCATAGAGCAATTTAATTCTGTGACTGCTTTTCCTATAAAAAATGTTTTTAAATTATATATGGGAGCCAGTAGATGGTGTCATGGTTAAGGCACTATATTCTTTCTCATGTGACCAACCGTGGTGCAGTACCAGACCTGGCAGCTAGAAATTCAGACCAGGCACATGTGCATGCATGCCCAAAATCCTGAGAGGTGAATGTAAAAGGTTGTGCAGTGTAGCCATCCCCTCCAGGGGTGTGATTTCTCACTTTCCTTCTCACTGTCTCTCTTTGTCTAGAAAGTGCATGG
>NW_006204563.1:1637384-1640212 GCF_000334495.1 Tupaia belangeri chinensis
AAAAAGGCCAGGGCCCTAATGGAAAAAAAAAAAAAAAAAAACTAAAAAAAAATGACATCTGTGTCCTATTAAATTTGAGTATATAATGTGAAAGATTCTGAGGATATTGAAATTTCAGTAATCATATATTAAGAACACTCTAGTAAATTTATTCAGTTACAGACTTTCAGATTCAGTTAGTAATAAGTCATATTACAATGAAACATCAACTTTATAATTTACTATTTACTAATTAGACATACGTCTTGATATATATTTTTGAAAAGCAATAATTTAAAATATTTCATTTGAAATTTTATCATATACAAATATAATGGCAGGAAATAAGCCAAAAAAATGTACTCTTTATATTTATTTTGCTATAGAATGATTTATGAGCATAATCTTGGCTTCAAAAAATGAATAAAAAATACTTTATGTGAGGCCAGCAGGTGGCATAGTTGTTAAGGTGCTGGACTCTGACATGGCTAACTGTGTGTGGTTTGAATCCTGGACCTGGTGGCTTGCTTTCTGACTTTCCCTCTCTCTCTCACACTCTTTGTATATATTTAGCCACATTCCATAGTATCCAGTTCTAACAAGTCAATATACAATGTATGAAAAATATCTGGGAAATAACAAAAATCATGATTTATGTGTACTTCAAAGCAAAAGTGATGGCAGAAACTCTGAATGGAGTAGTAGTGGTTCTGCTCTGTCTGAATTCAAAGTCTCTAATAACTATAAAAATATGGACACTAAAGATAATCATTTTATAAAAAACAAAAGCAAACAATTTTAAACCTTTCATAGTTAATCCATGTAGCAGAAAAGGTTCATGCTTAGGGAGGGCCCATCTGGCCTCTCTACAAATGGGGAAATTTGTACATATGGGCCATAACATATGCACAGCTAGCTGAACCAAACCCTGCAACTAAATAGTAATTAGCATGGGGCAGGTTTTTATGGCTACTAGCTCACTAGCAAGTCCTTCCTGACCTACATCCAAATGGACATATGATTACATAAAATGGGTAGTTTCTTTCTCAAGCATATATTTGTGTGCAAAAATGTAGGATTTGTTTAACTGCCGCCAACTAAAGAACTGAGACCCATATGTTACCCCATAAACTTACCGGTTAGCAATTTGTTATAAGCAAGATGCAAATATTATGGTAAGCATTCAGAACGTTTATTCAATGAACCTTATGTTGTAAATGGAAACAACAGTATGTCAGCAAATTTTGTAATCACGATTTCACCATTGGTCCCATTTTATGTAAAATTCAATGTTTCCAAATTCTGCAATTTTCATTTGGAGACACCAGGGTCAACAGTTTTAAATATAAAGCAATACATTATTCAATTTGGGGGGAAGAAGGGGAAATAGTGAAAATCTGGAGAGTCAAAAGTCACTGTACAATGCTTAATTTTAAGATTTTAAGTAGTTCACATAGATTTAGTTATATCAGAATGCACTCTCAAATATGTGGTCAGATTTTGTTTTGGTCTAACTGGGATTTAATGAGTGACTAAGGAATAGAGAAGCTTTGGATTGTAGACAAGCCAGAGAATTAAAGAACTCAATAATAAATAAAAACTTTAACAATAGTGTGTGTCTATAAGTTGTTAATTCAGGCAAAAATGCATTACAGGTATAATTTGAGTGTAGCTATTCTATTCTGGGTATAAAAACATAAAGAGATGAATGATTTATAAAAATTTAACAGCTTTAATTTTGCCAACCCAAGTTACAGTTTGGGAATAAAAAAATTGGAAATTAAACGATGCAATAGGAATTTAAACACAGATGTCATTATCATTTTAATGGGGTTAAATTCTAGTTTTAGTAATTGCTCCTCTTACTTATAAATAGTCAAGAGGAATTATGACAGCTTTTTACTCAATATCAACAAGTGAAAAATGGAGAGACCATATAGTAAGTTTCTAAATAGGTCATTATAATATGCATAAAATTATTTTAAAATCATTATTGTAAACAGTGCAAATAGTGCAGATAGCTTTTCTCAAACATTCTTAAACACCAACAAGGAAATAGTAACCAGCATTTTCATTATATCTTAGAACATTTTCATATATAAATTAAAATTCATTCAGTGACTAGTGTTAAAAAACTGTTTAATGGCCTGAAAATAATATATACTTACGTCAATAATAATTTCAAGTTCAATCACACCTTAAATAACTATCTCAGAAAATGCTGTAAGGCTTTTCTTTTATGATTTGTTTTTACCTTTTAGTTCTGTCTTCTTCACTGTTTTTTTCTTTTTCTTTTTCTTTTTTTTTTCCCTCATGGGGTTTGTGTGCTTGCCAGAGGGCTGTGTATGTGCCTGCCAGAGGGGTGTGTGTGTGTGTGTGTGTGTGTGTGTGTGTGTGCTTGCCAGAGGGGTGTGTATGCACCTGCCAGAGAAGGACAGAGAGAGGAAAGAGAAAGAGTGATAGGAAAGGTAAGAAATCACTCCTCAGGAGATATATCCATGGTGCAATCCTTTGTCTTCCATTCTCCTCTTGGGATACTGGGTATCCATGCACACATGTCCACCATGCTTTTTAAGTCGCTGAGTCTGGAATTCGAACTTCACAGTTGAACATGTGGGATCCAGCTGCCTTAACCACCATGTTATCAGTGCCCCTGTGTCTTTATTACTGGGCTGGCTCCCTACATGTTGGTAAGAAGACTACTGAAGTTTAAGACTTCACATCTCAATTCAAAATCTAGTAGAAGAGTTTCTGATACTCAAAAGTCCCCCCAAACATCACCTTCTACCTTATAAACTCTTTTTTTTTTTTTTTTTGGTAGAGGTTTTTGTTATAGGGCCCGGCGGCCT
>NW_006204563.1:1641614-1649307 GCF_000334495.1 Tupaia belangeri chinensis
TTTTTTTTGGTAGAGGTTTTTGCTATAGGGCACGTGCGCTCACCAGACAGACAGAGAGAGACAAACAGAGAAACAGAAAGCGAGAAATCACCCCCCCAGGGTTGATGGTCATGCCGCAATTCCTTCTCCTCCATTCTCCTCTCGGGATTTTGGGCACACATGCACACATGCCTGGCGTGAGTTTAAGCCACCGGGTCTGGGACTTGAACTGCAGTCAACTACATGGGAGTCCAGCGACATAGCCATTACACTAACTGCTGGTCCCCCTCATAAACTCTTAATTATTCCTAGGTAAGAGGTATGACATTTATTTTCTATTGTTTATTTTCATATCTTGTGTTTCTAGAATACTGCCTGACACTTATAAATCACTTGATTTATAGTTTTTGAATGGATGAATAACTGAATAAGTTAATCTTACCCAAACTACATGGTTGAGAATAGGGATAATGGATTCCAAAAATAAATTTTGTTCTTCTGTTAAAGCTAGTGAGGATGGGTGTGTAAGTCAGTTCCAGGTCAGCAGATAATAACTAACCTGTCCGCCACAGAAATGGTGAAATCTTCTTATACCTGGGTGATCTGTGTGTTTTGTTTTGTTTTGTTTTAGAAGTTTTTGCTGTAGGGCGCGTGCGCTCACCAGACAACCAGATAGGGAAGGGAGACAGAGAGCTAGAAAGCAAGAAATCACCCCCCGGGGGGATGGCCACACCGCAATCCCTTCTCCTCCATTCTCCTCTCGGGATCTTGGGCACGCACGCACACGCACCCAGCATGAGTTTAAGCCACCGGGTCAGGGACGCAAACCACGGTTGACTATGTGGGATTCCAACGACATAGCCATTGTGCTAACTGATGGTCCCCGATCTGTGTTTCTTAAACTTTATTTTGAAATAGTGTTACTTATAGTGGTCACTGGCAATGTTTTTGAACAGAGTCATTGATTCTTTTTTCTTTAAGATAAATGTTTAAATGCTAACTTTTCAATATGTTGAACAAAATATGAAAATATTTATACTAAAGTACTGAAAATGTTTATTTCATTTTTCTAGAAGAATTAAACTTCCATATGTAGAAATAACTAAGTAGCATAGTCCAACCAATATAAGTTTAGAGTCCTTAACTCCTATATTATTATCTAAACTAACAACATTCTATGAAACTCATTTATAAAATATTTTTTAACTATTAACTGCTGTATCAAGGTAATATGGATTATGTGGAGCTTCAGAGTAAAATCCAATATTAGAGTTCATGAATCTATCCCCATTACCAAAGCAAAAGGGCCTTTTTACTCTATTATATTAAATAAGTATTTCACACAAACATATGATGCTTACATTAGCCTTACAACCCAACACAGTGAACCGTGAGCAGAAGTATAATGACATTTTTGAAATGAATAAATAAGACCTTGAGTCCAACTAATGGTATTTTATTTTCTCT
The DNA here is from genome assembly GCF_000334495.1 of Tupaia belangeri chinensis. Taxonomy (NCBI): domain Eukaryota; kingdom Metazoa; phylum Chordata; class Mammalia; order Scandentia; family Tupaiidae; genus Tupaia; species Tupaia belangeri. Next base: position 1,643,061 of record NW_006204563.1, read on the forward strand.
TGAGTAACGATACTAAAAATCTGTAAACATACTTATTCCCCACTTAGAAGAAGTTTTGCTTTATACACTTGCAATTTCAAGGAATGTTTTTGCATATGCATTTAATGGAGGTGTATTAAATATTTGATAAGAAAACATAGAAAATTTCTTAAAATAATTATTGGCTGGTAGAAAATATTGAATAATTATTAGTATCATTGTGATTATTATGTGATAAATATTCTTTCTAGAAAGAGTAGTATAGCTGTTTTAAATGTACAAAAAAATTCTCAAAGTATTTTGCCCAAAACACTTCATACATTTTACCAAAAGTAGACATTTTTGCCCTCCTACCTAAAGGAATAAACTTCTGTCTATAAATTTCTATAAGAGTATAATAGCATTTTGGGGCCAGCAGGTAACATGGTGGTTAAGGGTGCTGGACTTCCCCATGGCCGACTGAGACTTGCTTTCTCACTTTTTATCTCACTCTGTCCCTCTCTGTTCAAACTAAAAATAAATAAATAACGTTAAATAAAATAATTATTTTTTAAAAAGAGTGTAACAACATTTTTAGTACTCTCTCTGTTTCTCATGAAAATAGTAAAAAATTTTTCCTGTAATATTATTTTATTATAATTATCACCATTATTGCCTATGTATTGTTTTTAGCAAAAAACTTTACCCATTTATGATGGGGAGCACACTTGTTATGGTCACATATTATTTTTGGACCTCCAACTTTAGAAAGATATTGTTTTAGTCTTTTCATGCTACTGTACCAAAATATCAGATTGAGTAGTTTAAGTAACAAACATTAATCCTCACAGTTCTGTAGGCTAGGAAGTCCAAAATCAAAGTGCCAGAAAATTGGATCTCTCGTGAATCCCTCCTTCCAGCTTGGAGACAATCACCTTGCTGTTTGCTTACATGACTTTTACTTGGTACATATGGGCAAAGAAAGAGAGAGCTCATGTCTCTTTCTCCTTTTTATAATGACATTACTCTTATCATAAAGATTCTACCCATATGACCTAATTTAATCCCAGTTTTCTTCCAAAATCCTCATCTCTAAATGACACTGCATTGAACATTAGAACTTTAAATACATATACATATGTATACATATCCATATATACATACATACATGTTTATGTATATATATGTGTGTATATATATATATGGGGGGGGGCACAAGCATGTGGTCCAGAGCAGATAGTAAGGAATTAGCAGACATTAATAATGAAAAAGACGGTGATGAGAAAAAGGAAGGAAAGAGAAGAAAATGAAGGGAGAGAGGAAGGGAGGGAGGGAGAAAGGAACTGCTACTAAACTTTATAATGTACCATGGGGAGTAAGAGTAGAAAGTCCTTTCACAAATATGATGACTTTAAATGCCATTTTCTTGAATGAAACAATGCCTCACAGTGTCATCTCCTATGTACAAAATAGTGGTCTAGAGGGACCAGCAGGTGGCATGGTGGTTAAGGCGCTGGACACTCCCACATGGCCAACCAGGGTTCGAGTCCTGAATCTGGTGGCTTGCTTTCTCACTTCCTCTTTCTTTCACTCTCAACCTCTGTCTCTCTCTGGTCAAATTAAAGAAATAAATGAATGAATAAATAAAATAAAAAATAAATAATTATTTTTAAAAATAGTGGTCTAGAATATCTTGCATAAATAAAATTTTGATTTATAATAATATTTCAATCACCTGACTATAGCTCACTATCCCTACTTTTGACAAGTTTGATGCTGGTTTTCAAACTGAGCCATTAATTCTGAGGGTTGCTTCCTTCTCATGTGTCTCTTCCTGTTTGACCTGAACGCTAACTGAAATGACCAGCAGATCATTCAGTGTTTAAACTCATTACTGCAATCTACAGAAAGGGACATAAGGCAGTTAAAAAATGTTTAATGTTTTCAGACAAATCTTTTTCTTGAACACAGATCATTCCTTTGCAGGGAAACATTTGTGATGTGTGACATGAGAATGGCAATATAAAAAAGGCATTTTTGTGTTTTGGCAAAATTAAGTTTTTCAGGTTGTACTCTAGTCAGAAGATTTTTATTCTTACCCAAGATTACAGAAATCTATAGTATCCTTCCCCACCTACATGCTCCTTTCTCCAGTACATAGGAGAGAGTGTTCGCATTTCAAAACAAAACAGAACATAAAATGAAGAACCTCTTCCACTTTCACCTCCTGTTTCCTTGGGTTTGTATGATAGCACTTACTGACATAACTAGGCAGACATAAGGAAAAAAAGAAAAAATATATATTAACAATGTAATGAGGTAGATGCAGAAAATCTAGTGGTAAAGTGCTAAAAATAGCAATCAGAAAAGCAAGAAACTTACATAGTTAACATAAATCTAGGGATTCTAGAAGTGAGCTGCTGTGGAATGAAGAAATATGGACTGTGTCTCAAGATATAAAAACAAGATAAGAATAGGAAGATGTTATATTGGCTTAGATCAGGATGAGGATAGGAACACTACCGTAGTCACTCTTGCTTAAAGAATACCTATCTGTAGATTGTACTCTATTTTATTCAACTGTTTTTACATACAAGTATACCTTTTAATCTCTGTATCATCTGTTTCAGAAAATGGGGTTCATTTTTCATTTCCTTAACTCCTGAACCTACTCTAATTAACTACTGAACCTACACTAATTAACTACTGAAGCTACACTAATTATGATATTTTGCTTTCTATTCATCTCCTTCCTATAAATATCATGTCCTCCCCACCAAAACTATGCTTAGTATAGTCTAAAATAAATATGCTGTTAGTAAATCCGATGCATAATTTTAAGTCCATATTTTATTTGGAGTCCAGCATCATTTAGGTTCTGTTTACTAACTTTCTCAGGGACCAAACTCCTGTGGTTTTCCTACTCTCTGCTACTCTTTCTCATTTTCCTTTGAAATTTCTTTTACTGCTACCTGACAATTAAATTTTTTGATTACTCAGTGATTTTTTCTAGAACTTCTTTCTTCATCTGACTCACTTCCCTAGACAATCCAGTTTAAAACTCCCCAGTTTCCAATTACTATCTTTATAGGTCAACTCTAAAATTTGTTACCTTTACAACAGACTTCTCTCTCTTTCTCTCTCTAATAGACATTATGTTTTAGAGACATTTTAGATTGACAGCAAAAGTGAGTGAAAAAGGAAAATATTTTTCATATACCACTTATGCCAAACAGATCTTTTCCTTTATCAACATCCCTAATTAAGTAGTATGCATTTGTTACAATTTATGAACCTACGTTAAGACATCAGAACCTCTCAGAATCTAGTTTTCATTAGAGTTTATTCTTTTTTTAAGATTTTTTTTTAATTTAACTTTATTTACTTAAATTTGACCAGAGAGAGACATGGTGAGAGAGAGAGAGAGAAAGTGAGAAAGCAAGCCGCCTGGCCCAGGACTTGAACCAATGTTAGCTTTGTGGGAGTTCAACACCCCAACCACCACACCACCTGCCGACCCTCCAGGGTTCACTCTTAGTGGTGCACATTCCATAGGTTTGTACAAGTGTTTCATGGCATGAACATTTCATCCAACACGGTGTATTATACAGGATAACTTCACTATCCTAAAATCCTGTTATTTGCCTATTCATCCCTCCCTCTTTCCATTGGCACTCATTTATCTTTTAACTGAATCATACAGTTTATAGTTTTTTCAGACTGGCTTCTTTCAGTAAGTAATAGGTATTTAAGTTTCCTCCAAGTTTTTTTTATTGTTTGATTGCTCTTTTTTTTTTGAAGATATTATTATTTTTATTTTTATTTTTTTCGCTACAGGGTGCGGGCACTCACCAGAGAGACAGAGAGAGACAGAGAGACAGAAAGCGAGAAATCCCCCCCCAGGGCGGATGACCATGCCAAAATCCCTTCTCCATTCTCCTCTCGGGATCTTGGGCATGCACGCACATGCGCCCTGTGTGAGTTTAAGCCACCAGGTCTGAGACTTGAACTGCAGTCAACTACATGGGAGTCCAGCAACATAGCCATTACACTAACTGCTGGCCCTGATTACTCATTTTTTAGTACTGTATAATATTGCATTGTCTATTTATACCACCAGTTTATTTTTCCATTCACATAATGAAGGACATCAACTTTTGCTAAACTCAAATAAAGCTATACACATTCTATGCCGGTTTTTGTGTGGACATAAGTTGTCAACTCCTCTGGGTAAATAACCAAGGAGTGCTATTCCCAGACAGCATAATCAAAATATGTTTACTTTTATAAAAAACTAACAAACTGTCCTTTTAAATGGCTGTACCATTTTGTATTCCCATCAGCAATGAATGAAAGTTCCTGTTACTGTCCATTCTCACCAGCATTTGGTATTGTTAGCATTCTGGAATTTGGATAACTTAATAGGTAGATTGCAATGTCTCATTTTAATTTCCATTTTCCTCATGACATATAATATCAGTATCTTATCATACGCTTCTTTTATTTTTATGTCTTCTTTGGTGAGGTATCTGTTAAGGTCTTTAGTCCATATTTTAATGAGGCTATATTCTTACTGTTGAACTCATAGAGTCTTTTGTATATTTTGTATCCTTTGTAAGATATGTCTTTTGTGAATATTTTCTACCAGAATATGGCTTGTCTTTTCATTCTCTTGACTTTGTTTTTGCAGAGTAGATATTTTTAATGTGAATGAAGTCTACCTTATGGAGTCTTTCTTTCATGGATCATTCCTGTGGTGTTTTATCTAAAAAGTCATTGGCAAATCCACAATGATCTAGATTTTTTTCCCCTGTGTGTTCTACTATCTGTTTTGTAGTTTTATGTTTTATATTTAAGTCTGTAATAGATTTCGTTACATTTTTAAGGGTATAAAGTCTGCATCTAGATTAATTTTTTTTTTAAACATGTGGATCTCCAGTTGTTCTAGCACAATCTCTTGAGAAGACTCTTCTATTTGATGTATTGCTTTTCTCCTTGGTCAAAGATCAGCTGACTGCACTGTCTGCTTCTGGGCTACGTGACCTGTTCCACTGATCCATTGGTCTGGTCTTTCACCAGTGTCACACTGCCTTGATTACTGTAGCTTTCTCAGAAGTGTTGCAGTCTAGGAGTGCCAGTCCTCCAAATTTGATCTGTTCCTTTTCTACTGTGTCGGCTACTCTGGGTCTTTTGCTTCTTCATAAAAACTTAAAAATCATTTTGTCAATATCCATGAGATAATTACTGGTATTGTGTTTTTAATTTCAAATTTCCCTTGTTCATTGCTGGTATGTAAGAAAGCAATTGAGTTTTGTAAATTAACTATGTGTGCTGAAATCTTGCTATAATTGCTTATTTAGCCTTTTTTCTGAGATTTAGACTTATATAGCCAAATGCTTACTAAACATTTTAATGTGTCTCACAAATACTTTAAACTTAACCAGCCTAAGTCATAATGTATTATCTCTCACACACACACATAAATTTTATTGTCAGAGTGTGTGTGCACTCACCAGAGACAGAGAGACAGGGATAGAAGGAGAGGCAGAAATCCCCCTACCTCCAAAATGTGGTGTAGTCATGCCACAGTATCTTCTCCATTTCTTCATACTGCAGGGATTTTGGATATGCATACACATATACCCAGCATGTTTTTCAAATTGCTGTGTCAGGGACTCAAGCTGTTCAGCCAACCATGTGAGATCTGGATCTCTTGACCACCAGGCCACAGTACTAGACCACCATTTTATTTTTTAACCCAACATAAGTCTTTTCCTATATAAGCAAATAAAATTACCATCCATTTTATAGCCTCTATTAAAAATATATAAATCACATATCCTGTTTAATACCTGTAGCAGACACTGTCTGTACTCTTCCCAGGTCCCCTTAAATCACTTCTCTTCTTTTGTTTCTTTGTGCTCTTCTATAGGCTCCCTGTGCACTTGTGTCCAGTGATCAACACTTCAATTCTCTATGGTCATTTCTTTTTCTAAATTTGTCATAGATCACATGCATGTGCACTGAGTAAGAAAAAGAGAAAGGGATGACTACCCTCCCCTGGGTCTGACCATGCCACAGTTCCCTTCCACCAGTCCTCCAACACATCAGATCTTGGGTATTTGCACTATGCCTGGCAATACCTCAATTCTCAAAAGAAAAACCATCAAAAGAACTGTCTTAGGGCTACTAGTGCCATTTTGTCTGACATGTAGAAATCCAGAATCACCTGTGAATAACTCTGGGCCTGTAGCCTATTACTGGTAATGCAGAAATAAATAAATATATA
>NW_006204563.1:1649346-1651846 GCF_000334495.1 Tupaia belangeri chinensis
CACACATACGTGCCTGGCGTGAGTTTAAGCCACCAGGTCTGGGTTTCAAACTGCAGTCAACTACATGGGAGTTCAGCGACATAGCCGTTACACTTACTGCTGGTCCCCAGAAATATATTTTGACCAGCCTTTAGTTCACTTCTTAAGTGTTTCCACAATATCTCAAACTCTCCTGTTAGTACTGCAATAAATACTGGTTCAATGTCTTCTTCTTCTACTAGACTCTGACCCCATGAAGGTAAGGGATATGTATATTTTCTTTCTTTGTTTTTAATCTTTATAGGCTCAGCAACTGGCCTGATAACTGACACATAATAGGCACTTTATAAATGTTTTTTTCCAGTGAATGGGTTAATAATTTCTTCAACTGTTGACTGATTTCTTGTATGTGTGGTATAGATACACCAGAATCAATAATCACATTTCTCACTTGGCAGGATCGGTTAATTCTTTATAGGTAGGGCCATGCATACATATACACAAATACCTACAACACAAGATATGGCACATCATATTATATGTGTGTGTGTGTGTGTGTGTGTATGGAATACTTCTGGACAGATTGTTTATAAAATGCCAAATGGCATTAAGGTTGTCTTGTGTAATTTTATATAGAACACTTTACATTTGAAGCATTTAAAAGTATGCTATTACGTATGTGGCTGCCTCCAACGTGCTTTACCTCCACAGTCTTCTCCCAGCAACAACAAAACCCCAATTCATATCATACTTGTTTTTAATTTAGCTAAACACACAACCTTCTACTATTAACACACATTTTGAAAAGCATGATGTTAAGTTATAAAAGGAAACTCTTATCCATTAACTATACTGGATGTCTTTTAGAGTTTTATCTTTGTGCTCATAAAATCTACAAAGAGCTAATACTGTTTCTACAATCCTTTTTGGTAAAGATTTAATATCTTAGAGACTTTCCTGAAAATATATTCACTGGTTCTTTTTAACATTGCTTCTTTGATTTCATACCAAACTTATGTTTATCACATGATTGCTCACCCAATTATACAAGAAAATAAAAAGCATCATCAAATAGTTTAATAGGAATATTGGAAAAATGTAGTTTGGTTCATCAAATGATGCAGAAAATAATGTGACAACAAAAAGTCTGATTGCTAGTAAGATATTAGATGTCTAGAATCTGTATCCCACACTTTAATAAAAATAAATAAAATAAAAAAGAGTACAGAGATTTTAGACTATCAACAGACTAGAAGTGTATGGATTCAGTTTGACCATCAAGTCTAAAAAACAATACAATGGCAAAATAATATAAAATATTTATACCTAACTATTCAATGTGACAGATTGAAAGTTGCGTGAGAAAAAGACTATACCTTATTCAAACTGGTTTTAATGATATCATCTTGCATAAGTCTGTCTTTTTATTAATTCCTCAATATTGTAAATAAATGTTTGGCAGATAATGAGAGGAGATACTTAATCTGAGCTCACTGTATTCCCTGAGAGGAAGAAAGGATGGAAGAAACGAAAGACAGAAGGAGGGAAGGAAAGGAAAGGAAAGGAAGTAGGGAGGAGAAAGAAAGGAAACAACAATGTAAAATTTCTGTGAACTCATTCTGAACTATTTTCATCTAATAAATTCTTTCACAAAATTATTTTGCTAATGTTTATAAACAAAATGGTTAGGACTTTAAAAAATCTTTATGAACTTAGTTGAATCCTTCAAATATCATCTCCTGTAATATTTTCTTAGGTTAGCATAATAAAATATGCTGTTTCTTGGTTAACTTGAAACATATTGCTTTGCAAAAATTAGGTTCAGTCACCTTTCTATTTCCCCTTCCATTTATGGAGCCAGGCAGGCCAGTAAACAGGCAAATCTACAGGGTATCCCTCAGTCTAATTAGGTCTCTTTAAGACAAGACAAAATGCAGGAGAGGAAGAATTCCAAAGACTCACAGGGTCCCTCCAAGCAGACTGGCGGGCCCAGCAAACAGCAATAGGTCTCCAAGAAGCACAGCCAACAAACTGACATCGTGTCCACGGGTTATCATTATCGTCATTTTTATTTTTTTAAATCTGATCGATCCCTCCCTACCACAATGATGCTTCAGGGCATGTTTCTCACTGCTGGGGAGTGATTGACCATCGGGTATCATTAAAGATGGTAGGTGGAAAGAAAGTGGGGAGTGGTGAGTAGGGGTGAGGTATGGGGGAGGGAGGGGAGACCAAAAGCAGGGTCCCAGGCAGCCACAAGCTCTAGCTCCTCCTTGTGTCTTTTTCTCCCTCCTGGACTCTACTGACCTTTCACTCAGGAGCCAGCTGGAGTCGAGAGAGATTTAATTGAATGAATTCCTCAGATGTGTTTGGAGTATGGGTGATGAAGAAAGGAGGAGGAGGGAAGGAAGGCTGGATACCATGGTGAAAAGAGAGAAGAGGGGGGAGGGAACCTTCCATGACCTTCAAAGGCTAATTGCCTGACTCTTCCTAGGCCCTTACTGGAGCTGGACTTACACAG
>NW_006204563.1:1654346-1674525 GCF_000334495.1 Tupaia belangeri chinensis
TACTTGCTTACATGCAGAAAACAACATCATCGTAAAATGCTTTATATTATCAATGAAATAGAAATGCACACAGTTATGATATCAAATTGTGTGCACTCCCTGTTTACCCATGCCGCCATGCTTCAGCTTTCATATTCCCTTTCTTGGTTGTAAAATCTACTCTATCAAAGGAAGATTATTGACAGAAATTCAGGACTTCCTTGAAAACAAGCAATCAAAATTCTTAAGTATTTAGAGGAGTCACATAGATTCTAATATTTTAGAAGCCTACAAGAATTTTCCAGTTGGTATTGAGATTAACATTTGCATATTCCACAAAATCACAATAGAGACAAATGTCAACCCCTCTATGATAGCTAGATTTTTTTTTTTGAGAGTTTTTTGCTTTAGGGCATGTGTGCTCACCAGACAGACAGAGACATAGAGACAGAAAGCGAGAAATCACCCCCCAGAGGGGATGGTCACGCCGCAATCCCTTCTCCTCCGTTCTCCTCTCGGGATCTTGGGCACGCACGCACACGTGCCCAGCATGAGTTTTAAGCCACCGGGTCCGGGATGTGAACTGCGGTCCACTACATGGGAGTCCAGCGACATAGCCATTATGCTAACCGTTGGTTCCGAGCTAGATTTTTTTTTTTAAAGGCTATGTCATATAGCCTTGCTGACAATATCTATATATTGGTACTTATTTGAGAGTTAAGTACATGTACTTTAAAAAAGTTCTTCCTTGGCATGTATTTATATGCTGAAAACATGAAAGAATATTTTTGATTAATGATATACAGGTGACCGACCGATAGGTGACTTATTGTGGAAACAAAATGATTTTTCATTTCAGAGCATTTAATGTTAATAAGAAGGCATTGATTTTATAAATTTCAGTTCCTTAAGATAAATCAACTCAGCCTGTATAAAAAAAAAAAATAGTAGGAGTAGATCTCTTTGCTCCAATTTAAGCCAGCTAAAAATGAAAATTATATTTAAGACATATGGTAGAAGTGTTGCACAAAGAAGCATTCTGTACAGTTTCTTTTCTTAACTCTTGGTAAATACATATGACATCCAGTAGTCTTAGAGCATGACATACATTTGTTTTGTCCCCCATTTTGTACAGCAGCCACTGTATAAAGAGGAGCCCAGAAAGAATTACAATCATATAGGCACTGATATAGCAGTGCTAAGAGGAGATGATATAACTCAGCCTTAGATTGCACCCTCAAGAAATCATGTTGAATTTCACAACAGGTAAGCATCTTGACAAATCCTTCTGAGTATGATGAAAGTGGCTTGCAAAAATAGCATAAGAGTACATCCTGGATAACATCTCAGATACATCAATTTTGTTCCGGGGACTTTTACAGTATTGCACTTAAGTAGAGGTATAGCCCGTACTTCAACAATATCATTGATCTTACTAAGCCCAGGCCAATAACCTTTTTATAATATTAAATTGAACATTGGTTTAAAGGCTTCAAGTTCCACTTTTTTTAATTCTAAAATTTTATCAGATTTGTGTTCATAAAATTACTTACATAGAAGTAACTCTCTGACACTTACAAATACTACACATCAGGTGAACCATGAAGACTCCTTAGAGTGACATTTTAAAATTTAGGTATTCCATTTGATATTCTCTTAAGTTTTATTCTTTAAATATGCTTATGTGGAGAAGGATATAGACTAAGTGTTTTTCATTTCATTCTTACATCACTACCATTGGAGAATTTTCTCAACTCTACATTCACTTATTTATTCATTTTCTATTTAACATTAGTGAACATTTACTTGTGGGTAGTTTGCTCACTGTACAGTCCCAGTAAGGAGCACAATTCCTGATATTTATAGTAGGCACACAACAAACATATTACATAGATATAGATTGAAATCTGGGATGCTATTAAGCAGTAGCAGTACTGTTAAGCAGTAGCAGTACAAAAATGATTCTTAAAACACTGAAAATTATTTTTAAATTATTACAGGAAATAATAACTCTGGCCATGGCATATTAACATGGATAATAAGTGCATGTATTTATAACATGCTGGATGAAAATTTTTATTATCCTACTACTGACCTCAAACCTCATGTAGATAAAATGTTTTATAATAAGGTTTTAAAATATAACAGTATCCCAGATGTTATCCAAATCAAGAGATTTCTCTGTTGTTTTACAAAGAATAGGGGAAAAGATATAAGGAGTAATGATCAGGAAGAATGACAGAGACTAGAGAAGAGCCAGAATTGATTATTGAGAAAAGATCTTCCTATAAATTCAAGAAATTGCCTTAGAAAACCACCAAGGGGTACAAATATAAACTAGAGGCATGTAGTAGATGAAATTTTACAATTTACATCCCTGGGTTAGGAAATGGCAGTTGAAGAATTCATTTGAGATGGCCCCTTCCGTGCACCTCCTAGTCATACTGCTGGACTAAAATTTTACACATATCAAGGGTTATCTCTTCCAAAGCTATTGGTATCCGTTTTGAAGGAACAGCCCATTGAGTGGAAAATATAAGTGATATTTGTTCCCATCTCTTCTGTTAGAATTTAATTTTGGTACTTCTTGTGGTCATTACTGCTTAAGTACGTAATTATAAATAAAGTTTAAAATAACTACGGTATCTATGGGAACAGCAGTTGGCATAATGGCTATGTCGTTGGACTCCCATGTAGTCGACGGTGGTTTGGGTCCCAAACCCAGTGGCTTAAACTCACACTGGGTGCATGTGTGTGCGTGACCAAGATCCCAAGAGGAGAAGGAAGGAGAAGGGATTGCAGAGTGGCCATCCCCCCGGGGGGTGATTTCTCTCTTTCTTTCTCTCTGTCTTTCTCTGTCTTTCTGGCGAAAGCACGCGTCCTATAGCAAAAACTCTCCAAAATATAAATAAATAAATAACTACGGTAGCTATATAGAAGGCCTTGAGTCACTGTTCTCCTCTGACATGCACACATTTTACAACACCGCCTGAAGCTGAGTAAGGCAGATTAGATTTGGCCATGTGGCTAGGAGAGGGAAAATTAGATCTTTACATTTTTTTTTTCATTATTAACAAATTTTAGGTCACATGATCTGGAAGATACTAACAAATTGAAAGAGAAAAAGAAAAAAGACACATAATTTAAACTTGGAAAAATTATTATTATTTTTCTCTATGGCTAGGTACTATATAATAGACAAACAGAAATATAACATGATCTAGAAGACACTAACAAATTGAAAGAGAAAAAAAATAAGACACATAATTTAAACTTGGAAAAATTATTATTATTTTTCTCTCTGGCTAGGTACTATAATAGACAAAAAGAAATATACTTCCTAACTAATTTTATAAAAGAGCATTAATTTGCATAATTAGAAAATTTATTGCAACAAAATTATACACAGATATCTCTGAACATATATTTAAAAATACTTATTCCAAATTTAACACTTCAAATCAGCCATACGTGTTAAAATAATGCATCATAATCAATTGAGTTTATCAAGAAGGCAAGGATAGTTTAACATTCATTAATCAATTATTATATTTCACTTTTCTGATAGATTAAATTTAAAAATAACCATCTCAATAGATTCAGAATAGAATAGCAATAGCATTTATTAAAATTATACACTCATGTTAAAACAAAACAGAAACCTCTGTTTAACTATGTAAGTAGGGGCATCTGTACAGCTTTCATCACATGTAAAGGTGAATGACTAAATATTTTCCCCTAAAATCATAAACAAAACAAAAATATTCATGGCCACAACTTTTTTTTTGAGAGGTTTTTGCTATAGGGCGCATGCACTCACCAGAAAGAGAGAGACAAAGAAACAGAAAGAGAGAAATCACCCCTCAGGGAGGATGATGGCCACAACTTTTAAAAAAAAATTGCAATGGAGTGCCTCATCAGGTCAATACAAACCAGGAGAAATGAAAGCATACAAATTAGAAATGGAAAGAAAGAGAAAAATGAGGTAAAGTAAGAAAGGAGGGAGGGGAGAAAGAGAAGGAAAGAAAGAACGTATTCTTATTGACAGATAACATGATGATTTACTCAAAAAATCCTAAAATTTTCTCACAAGAGCTATTAGAAACAGTATGATAACTTAACAATATCACAATAAACAAAGTCAACAGTTAAAATTAAAACATGTTTTGCCAATCAAAAATTAAAAATTGAAATGAAATATACCACAATTTAACAATATCACAATAAACACAGTCAACATGCAAGATTAAACCTTGTTTTGCCAATCAAAAATTAAAATAGATTAAAATTTGAACGTATTACCTAAAAATGTAAAACTATAAGAATATAACACAAAAGAAAAGTTCTTTACTTTGGTCTTGGCAATAATTTCTTGGATACGAATAAAAAAAACCACAGGCAACAAAAGCTAACATAAGTAAGTAGAAATATGTCAAACTAGAAAGTGCCTACATAGCAAAAGAAAAAGTCAACATAATTAACAGGCAATATATAGGATGGGAAAAATATTTACATGCCATAAACAAATGTTTAAGGAGCACCTAAAACTCACCAGGAAAAAAAAAGCAATGCTATTAAAAATTGGCAAAGGACTTGAATAGCTATTTCTCCAATGAAGACATGGAAATTGCTAACAAGTGTATACAATGTTGCTCAGTATCACTAATAATAATACTGCACACAAAAAGCATATTTCCTTATATGTGTTGGAATGGCTATTATAAAAATAAATAAATAAATAAATGAAAGGTAAGTGGTAACAAGGTTGTAGGAAATTTGGAACCCTTTAAAATTAAAAAATAGAAATATCTTATGACCCTGAATTGCTACTTCATGATACATATCCAAAGGAATTGAAGTCAGGATTCCAAAGAAATGTCTGCATATTTATGCTCAATGCAGTATTACTCAAAAATCACCAAGATTTGGATAGTTGTTCATTCATTTGAATGAATGAATAAAGAAATGTGGTATATACATACAACAAAATATTATTTTGCCTTAAAGAAGGAAATCCTGATATTGGCAACATGGATAAACCTGGAAATTCAAAAGAAATAAGTCAATTGCAGTAGGACAAATACTAGCCAATTATTCTTAAATGAGCAACTAAGATATAAAATAGTCAAAGTTATAATGGTAGACAATAAGATGGTGGCTAAAAAGAAACTGGGGAGTGGAGTGGGATATGGGGAACTACTGCTCAACAGGGATAGTCACAGTTACACAAGATGAATAAGTTTTATAGACCTGCTGTGCTTAGTCAATCAGGAGGGTGCATCTTATTTTAAGAGTTCTTACTACACACAGACACACAAAAGAGAACAGAGGACAAAAGGAAAGTTTTGGAGATGATGTATATATTTATTAATTGGATAATGGTGATAGTAACACAAATGTACTCGTATGTCCAAACTTACCAAATTGTATACATTTGTTATTTACAATTTCTTGTATATCAATTATAACCCAGTAAAGCTTGAAAAAAGTTTATTAATCCTCAAAATAAAAATAAAGGAATCCCACAAAAAGATAAACAATTATAAAATCCTAAAGATAAATTTTAATAAAACACATGCAAGACCAGTATGCTAAAATATACCATATATTGCTGATATATAAAAGAAACTTAAATAAATGAAGATTAATTCCATGTACATAAATTGTAATATGCAATAACCTTTTTTTTTTTTTTGTAGAGGTTTTTGCTATAGGGCGCGTGCGCTCGCCAGACAGACAAAGAGAGACATAGAGACAGAAAGCGAGAAATTACCCCCCAGGGGGGTGACCACACCACAATCCCTTCTCCTCCATTCTCTTCTCGGGATCCTGGATATGCACGCACACCAGCCCGGCGTGAGTTTTAAGCCAGTGGGTTCAGGACGTGAACTGCGGTCAACTACACGGGAGTCCAGTGACATAGCCATTACACTAATTGCTGGGTCCTAATATGCAATAATCTTAAAATGTCCATTATCTCTCTTTTGTTCTATAATCTTGATACAATCCAACCAATTTACAGAATTTTTCTATGTAATTTTAATTGTGATTTCTGGTTTACATATAATCTGTATACATTTTTGTGAGGTATAGTATAGTTTTTCAAAGAAGCATGTGGTGTATAATAATCAAATCAAGGATATAAATATATTTATCTTTTTAGACACAAAACATTATAGTTATGCACATTGTATAATAGTTATATTCATTGTTTTGGAGGTACTTACTGAATTGCCAATCACATGTTTTACTCTGCTGTGGTACAGTTATCTCCAATTTGAACTACAAGTTTGATAAAATGCAACCAATTTGCAATTCACGGCTTTTTTTTTTTTTTGGAAAGCTAGCTCTATAACTTATATGAAAATAAAGGAGATTCCACTGATTCATGCAACTAGGATGAATCTCAAAACATATCAATTGAAAAAGCCACAGGGTTGCCCAATATGGAGCTACTGCTCCGTATACCTTAGCTATAGTTGAAGCTGTCACTGAGGGCTGGCTCACACCCTCTGATTGGCAGACATTAGCCCGAGCTACACTTTCAGGAGGGGACTACCTGCTTTGGAAATCAGAAAATGTAGAGGTTTGTAGGGAAACTGCCCGCCGCAATGCCCAAGCCAATAACAGCTGGACGGCTGAAATGTTAATGGGAGTAGGAAACTATGCGCACAGTGAAAATCAAATGCAGTATGACCCAGGGCTCTTTGCACAAATTTATATGGCAGACATAAAGGCCTGAAAAAAACTCGCTGCCAAAGGAGATTTGAGCACCTCCCTTACTAACATTAGACAAGGGCCTGACGAACCTTTTTCTGACTTTGTACATCGATTAATTACCACGTCAGAAAAAATATTCGGTAATGCTGATGTAAGTACAGACTTTGTAAAACAACTGGTATATGTTCTTAAGTCTCAAAACTCTCAGCCTTTATGTTCCCCTAACCGCAGCTACAGCTGCCGGCTCCACTGGCTTGGGTTATTTCCCCAAGTCACTGAGGGTCTTATCTCAGACCAACTAGATTCCCCAGCTGAGGTTGTTCTTCAAACTAGACGAGGTTTAAATCTCCTCCTGGCAGAACAAGGGGGTCACTGTCTTGCTTTACAGGAATGCTGCTGCTTTTACAAAATACATCAACTCCAAGAATCTCTCCAACAATGTAGAAAACAACTCACTGATGGTCTGCCTGGAATGATCTCCTCCCTTTCCTACTCCCCCTACTTGGCCCATTCATTGGCCTTTTAATTGTTTGCTCACTGGGACCTGTTATATTTAATAGGCGCATGCCATTCCTCAAACAACAGATTGACTCGCTTATGGAAGACCAACACCCCTATACTGGTCTTGCCTGAGGCACTGAATCGGTTAGCCAAAGATGGGTAAGAGAATCTGATGAACCTAGTAACTGTTCAGTCCTTCTACTAAGACAGGAGGCCCATCATAGCTATGGGACTCTCCAAGGATGGGTAAGAATGGACATATGGTTCCATAAACGACTCCAATCTAAGACAGGCACGATTCCCCCAGGCCTTTTCCTCATCTTTCAAATTAAAACAGAGAAGGGGGATATGTGGGAGGCTGCGCACCAGCGAATATCACCAGTTTCTCAGAGAGCAAACAATTACACAATGCCAAAAGCCATGATTGGCTTTACTTCAAAACCTTACCTTCAAAACCATACTCTGATTGGCCACTAGAATCCCTCAGATTTGCATATCCGGCACCTCATGATTGGTCCACAAAGCAACCAATCACAACCCACCTTTTACAACCAATCATAACCCACCTTTTACAACCAATCACGACCCACCGACATGTATATAACCACGATCCCTGGCCAAAATTCTCCAGACGACCCTGAAGAGCCTGAAGAGTTGTAACACAGCATTGTCTCCAGACAACCCTGAAGACCCTGAAGAGTTGTAACACCTTGTCATTTCTGGAAGACCCTGAAGAGCTGTGACACTGCGTCATCTCTGGACAGCCCTGAAGAGTTGTAACACTGTGTCGTCTCCGTGTTGCCCACAATAAATGGACTACCCTGAAGAGTTGTTAACACTGCGTCATCTCCGTGTTGTAACACTGCATTGTTCATCCTGTCTCTCACTCCTTCCCTCAGGAAACCTGTTCGACTGTACCCCGGGTCGGGACACACTTATGGCCAAAACTTCTAGAACTAAAATATAAAGAGTGAATATCTCATATGGGGGAAAATGACTTCTCAAAATATCAGTGCAATTGCATTTATATTAAAATATTTATGATAAAATACTGCTTATAAATGTAAGATTGTCCATACACAGACACTCTGTCAAAACTTTCACATGACAAGGAAAGTCAGAAATAGCTAGTACTGTGATAGAAACTGATGCAGTCATTTAACAAGAGTATTTAAGCATAATTATTTTCTAAACACCACCAACATGACCAGCTATTCTTTTATAGACAGTAAAATGTAAATTTATAAATGGGCATTCACTAATCTAAACTCACGGTGTGGGAGAGCTTAGACAAGAATCCAAAACTATCTTTTCTACAATGCTCTTTTTACAATGTCACGATGCTTCTTATATTTCAAGACATGATTCAATGGGAAATAGGCAATACTAACATTATATAAAACATCTCTAAGCAACTCCTGGGAAATCACAAACTTACCTCTCAGACTTAGAGCAGTCCTTGGGTCATATTTGTGGTTTTCTGTCAAATGCAACAAGTCTTTCAGTAGTCAAATTACACCTATCTCATGCATTTTCAAAGTTGAAAAGTCCTGGATCCCAGCAATGACTGACAGAAAGAATGGATTGTAAAACACACCCAAAACCAATGTTGAAACAAAGTTTTAAAGGAATAAAAGCCAGAATTACAAGGCATGGATAATAGACATGTAGTAGGCTTCCTACACAGTATTTAAGCGTCATAATTTATCTGAGTAAAATGTTCTTCAATGCGTTTAACACAGGAACAATCAAATTGTTATCTAAGTATCATTGACATCTTTTTTTATATACAAAGGTGGTACATTGTATTCTTTTGAAAGAAACAGTGATATTTCAAACACATGTACAATGTAAGTTTAATCACCTCATAAAATATTTACAATATAGTACAAAGAAAGAAGGATATTTTGCAAATAACAAAGTTTACCTATTGGCTCAAAAAAATAAACACACACACACTTTTACTTATCTCATTTCTGTAACAGGCTTTTGATACAAAGTAAGATATCCTTAGTAATAATTGATCTTCAGATATTTTAGTGATGATTTCTGTGATGTTGGAATAAGATTGTGTAAAATAAATTTTCTTGAGTGATCATTTTTATTGCTTTTGTTATCCATGTTATGTTCATAAGTGATTGTGGTTGAGGTGTAAAGAAAGGGTGTGTTCAAGGGTAATGGGAACTAAATATTTTTAATTGTCCTGCATTGCATATACATTGTCTTTGTAAAACTTCTAAGAGGATATATTTTTGTACAATGAACAGACTAAGAGACAGAAATGTAGAAAATAAACTTATCAAGATCCTCACAGAAGTGGGAACCAGCAGTTAGCGTAATGGCTATGTCATTGGACTCCCACGTAGTCGACCGCGGTTCGCGTCCCAGACCCGGTGGCTTAGAACTCACGCCGGGCGCGAGTGCGTGCGTGCCCAAGATCCCAAGAGGAGAATAGAGAAGGGATTGTGGCGTGACCATCCCCCCTGGGGGGTGATTTCTCGTTTTCTATCTCTCTGTCTTTCTCTGTCTGGCGAGCGCATGCGCCCTATAGCGAAAACCTCTCCCCCCCCAAAAAAAAAAAAACAAAAAAACAAGATCCTCACAGAAAGCACAAAAGTTGAGATTCTGAGTTAGCCAATCTGGTTTTGACATAGTAATATCCTATTGGGGCATAAAAAGATTTCTCTAAGTTTCTTTTGTGGAAGAGTCCCTGTGTTGGCTAATTTTGAACATTAACTTGGCTAGGCAACAGTATTCAGGTGTTTGGTCAAGCACTAATCTTGGTGTCCTGTAAAGGCATTTAAATAAAACTAACATTTAACTCAGAAGATTCGAATAAAGCACACCATTCTTTGTGATGTAGGTGGGTCTCATTCAATCAGTTGAAGGCCTTAAGAAAAAAACATCTGCCTCCCCCCCCAGAGAAGAATTTCTGCCTGCAGTATGCCTTTGATTTAAGGTGCAATATCAACTGTGTAAAGTTGTGTGAAAATGAAGTAAAAAGAAAATAAATATAAACCTGCGGATAGAGAGGAGTTTCCTTATCACCTAGAATTTGGTCACCATGTCTTTGGCATGCTATTTCTGTTTTGTCATCCTTCCAACCCTATTTTCCTCCTACTAAATCCACCACACCTTCACTTGTAGACACGCTAGAAACAAACTCTCTACTTAAGATCAAATATCTTACATTGAAGATCCAGTTATATAGTAAATAGTCATCTAACTTAGGGCTAAAGTCTGGTCCTTTTTTGTGCATAGTTCTAATTCAAGAAAATGGGTACTTACGATTTACTTTTTTACTTCTTCCTTTCTGAAGCAACCTGATTTCATTTTTTTCCCCAGAGGTTCTTTTGTTTGTTTGTTTTTGGCTTGTTTTATTTTAGTTTAGTTTTTTCCTCTCTGGGTGTATGCACTCACCAGAGAGACAGAAAGACAGAAAGTGAGATAACCACACTGTAATTTTTCTCTTACATTCTACTCTTGAGATTTGGGGCACATGCACTTAATGTGCCCAGTGTGCATTTCAGGCCTCTGGGTCTGGGACCCTAAACGCCTTTGGCCATGTGGGAGTCCAGCACTAAACCATTATGCCACCTGCTGGCTCCCAATAAGACTTCATTTTAGACAATTATCTCTATGCAATTGGGTGCAGTCCCAGAGGACAGTAAATTTGAACACCTTGTTTTTCTTCTATAAAAATAAATGACTCTCAGAGAGTCTAAAAAATTCATCCTTGCAGAACTTTTATATGGCCTGTGACCTAATTTCAGGTAAATGGGCTTTTCTGAGTACTTGAATATTGAACTATAAATCACACAATAATATAAGAAATAATTGGAAACCATTCATTTTTGTGTTGGTGTCAAGAGAGAGCGTCCCTCTTGTTTTCTGTCCTAACTCTGTATCTAATTCTCTAACCTTCCATTAATTCAGTGAGGTGCGCGATGACTTTCTACAGAGTCTTCATTTAATTAATTTATTGTGGAATTTAAATTCACTGAAGAATAAGCATGGAATAGTTTTATTATTACAAAACTGCTTCCCCATTTATATTATGCCTAATCCCCTTTCCCACTGTGTGGTAGGTAACCTGATAACATTCTGATTAGGCTGTATTTTTTTTTTTTTTTTAAGTTTTTGCCTTAGGGTGCATGTGCTCATAGGAGAAAGAGAGAAACAGATACAAAAGAGAGGGAAAGTGAGAACTAACCCCCGCCCCCAGGGGGAGTGGCCACGCCTCAATTCCTTCTCCTCCATTCACCTCCTGGGATCTTGGGCACATACACACACATGCGCATACACACACACACACACACACACACACACGCATGCACATGCACACACACACGCACGCACATGCCCAGGATGATTTTGAAGACACCTGTTCTGGGACTTGAACTGCAGCCGGCCATGTGGGAGTCCAGTGATGTATCCACTACACCATCTTCTAGTACCCTGATTAGATTCTATAATTTAAAAAAAAAATTATTTCTTTAAAACTAAAAACCCACATTCCAGGCCTACCCCTTGGACATAAGGACCAGGACTATGGTAGTACCAGCTCAACACATAGGGACTCATGCTCTAAGCTAACAGTAGCATAAGATCTACCCCTTTATAACCAGGCTCAGACCATCCCCCACAAATACAACAGGAAGTCAGCCACCACTGTCCCAGCTGATAGGCCCACCCTAGTGGAACTGAGGGCAAACAAGTTCCTGTGAAACCAGGACCCAACTGCCCATCTGGACTCAAACTCCAGGCCTGTTCCAGTGGACCCAAGTTTTAGGCATGACCACACAAACTCAAGTACCTGGCCATCCCTATAGATCCAGATGGCAGCCCTACCCTGTGACTGAAAGACAATAAGCAACCTACTCTAGGATTCCAGCAACAAGCCTACTAACAGACCCAACTGTTAGTCCACCAAGAGTCCAAAGGTGGGCTAACTGGTAAAGACCTTGCCCTGTCAAAGAAAGTCTATAAAAAAAAAAAAAAAAAAAAAACTGGAATAGGAGCCTATTTCTCTAAGTTCTCAGATAGCAATTCAATCACAAGAACTATAATAATTAGGGAAATGTGACACCAACAAGGAAACAAAATTAAATACTAATAATTTAACATTTAAAAAATAGAGATGGAGCCAGCAGGTGGCATGGTGATTAAGGTACTGGACTCCCACATGACTGACTACAGTTTGAGTACCAGACCTTGCAGCTTGCTTTCTCACTTTCTTTCTCTCTGACTCTTTCTGATGAGTGCACGTGCTCTATAGAAAAATTTGAATAATAAGAATTAAATCTTAAAAAGAAAAAACAAGATTGATCATTTTAAAAAAAAATTTAATATTTTTTTACAAACTTCTTAATAAATAACTTAAAATAACCACCCTAGAGAAACTCGGTGAGGTACAAGAAACACAGAAAAACAACTAAACGAAATTGGGAAAGCAATCTATGAACCAAACAAAATCACAAACATAAAAATTGTAAAAAGATCAGAATATCTCCTAGAGTTAAAGAGCACATATGGACTGAAAAATGCCATAGAGAGCTCCAAAACAAATCAAATCAGACAGAAAAGAGAATCAGTAAACTCAGATACAGGTTATTTGAAATTAAGCAGAGAAAGCAAAATAAAAAGGAAAACAAAATCAGAAAAGCTTATAGGACTTATCAACCAAACCATCAAGCAAACCAATATATGCATTATGGGAGTAACAGAAGGAACTGAGAAAGAGAAAGGGAATAAAGCTATTTTTTAAAGTTTATTTCTTCCATGAAAGAGGGAGAGTGATAAAGAGGAGAGAAAGAGATACAGGATATTTCACTTCACAGTCCTAATTAGTGATCCAACAAGATAGGTGTCTGTTCAACATGCCCAAGGACTCTTCAGGGCAAAAATCTGGGGCCTCCCGATGTGGCCTTAATGTTGTGGAGTGTCGTATTGCTTCTAAACACTGCCACTGGTCTGTTAGTTTATTCAAAGAAATAATGACAGAAGACTTTCCAAATATGGAGAAAGAAGTAAATATCATGGTCCACAGGTATAAAGAATTCCAAATAAACAAAATATTAGTGATCTTCACTGAGGCACTTTAAAATCAAATTCTCAAAAGTCAAAGACAATGAGAGAATTTTCAAATAACCAGGAGAAAAGAAGTTTGTCACTTACAAGGAATCATTATAAGGCTATCAGTGATTTTCTCAGTGGAATTACAGACCAAGACAGCTAAGAACACTATATTTAGATAAGACTTTTCTTTAAAAATGAGATAAAGATCCAAGAAATGGATTTAAGTTTTAAGAATATTTCCTTACCAATTCAAAACTGCTTTTCTTGAAATTACCAGCTGAACTTGCAATTGAAAGTAGTTAGATTATTTAAGAAAATGTGTGATCAATAAAATGTGGGAGGGGAACCAGCAGTTAGCGTAATGGCTATGTCGCTGGACTCCCACATAGTCGACCGCAGTTCGCATCCCGGACCCGGTGTCTT
Source organism: Tupaia belangeri chinensis (assembly GCF_000334495.1). NCBI lineage: Eukaryota > Metazoa > Chordata > Mammalia > Scandentia > Tupaiidae > Tupaia > Tupaia belangeri. The sequence goes on from NW_006204563.1 coordinate 1,668,048, forward strand.
GAAACTCACGCCGGGCGCGTGTGCATGCATGTCCAAGATCCCGAGAGGAGAATGGAGGCGCAGGGATTGGGGTGTGGCCATCTTCCCTGGGGTCCTTTCTGTCTCTATGTTTCTGTCTGTCTGTCTGGCAAGCACATGCGCCCTATAGCAAAAAAAAAAAACACTCTCCAAATAAATAAATTAAAAAAATAAAATAAAATGTGAGAGGAAAAGGAATGAAAGACAACTGTAAACACCAGAGATAGTGTGAGAAGAGGGTGGGAAAGGGCAGAGGGTCAGACATAGGGGTAAATATATATAAATATAAGTATGTGTGTGTGTGTTTATATGAAACTAGAAATGGAACATTATTGATGGTACCATGCATGATTAAGCCACTATGCAGTATATTCTGGATGGGAAACCACATTTTGTATACTGTGATGTTGCCTAGGTGATGAATGTAAATTAATTAATTTAAAAAAAAGTTTCAGGAGAAAAAAAACATTAAAACTGTTTTCCTTGAAATTAAAAACAATGCATATTTGATGACTGCAGTAAGCTACATAGCCCCAGCTAGGTGCTACTTTATAGTATGTTCATTCTACTCACTGAGGTTTATGCCTAAAGTCAGACTTGTGTTCATGGATATGTATATATCAGCTGCACTTGCTTTTGGAAATATTTAGATTAAGTTCATTAGCGAATCAATAAAATGGGGGGAAAGGCATAGAAAGCAACCATGGATACCAGAGACAGTGTTGGAGGAGGGTGGGACACAGCAGAGAATGAGAAATAGGGAATCAAGTATGGCAAAAAAAAAAAACAAAATTTACAAGACATAAGAAATGGAAAATTATTTGTTGATAACATGTAATGTATGTTGATGTGCTTGATTGAGCCAATATACAGTGTATTCTGGATAGGGAATTTCATTTTGTATGTTATAATGGTGTATAGTGAATAAATGTAAATAAATAAATTTAAGTTTAAAAAAATTGAAGCACAACATACAAAAACCTATGATACAGCAAAAGCAGAATTCTAGGAGGAAAGTTTATAGTAATAAATGTCACATAAATAAAAAAAAATCTGAGATAAACAATCTAATTTTATACCTTAAGGAACTAGAAAAATGAGTAATGTCTGCCTAATTTCAATAGAAGGAAGAAAATGATAAATATGTCATAAATAAGAGACTAGAAAAATAATAGAAAATATCAATAAAACTAAGAGTTTTATTTTGAAAAGATAAAAAGTTAACAAACCTTTAGATAGACTACTAAAAAAGATTAAAATGAAAAAAATTGAAAAAATATAGATATCACAACAAATATTCCATAAGTGAATCATAAGAGAGTACTACTCTGGGGGCCAGCAAGTGAAACAGTGGTGAAGGGCACTGGACTTCTACATGGCCGACTGCAGTTCGAGTTCCAGACCTAGCGGCTTGCTTTCTCACATTCTTTAACTCTATCTCTCTCTTTCTCCTCTTTTCCTCTTTTCTGGTCAAAATTAAATAAATAATATTAAATAAGATAATTCATTAAAAGGGACTACTACTATGAAAACATTTATAGGCAAAAACAAAAAAAAAGAATAACTGTGAGCAAATGAGTAACCTTCTAGAAATGTACAACCTACTAGGACTGACTTAGGAATAAATAGAAAGCATGGACAAACCAATGATGAGTAAGGAAAATTAATTATTAATAATAATTTTTAAAAAAACCTTCCAGCAAAGCACAGGACCTAATGGCTTTACCATTAGTGAATTTCACCAAAGATTTCTAAAAGAATTAACAACAGTTCTTCTCAAACTATTCCAAAACATTGGAGAAAAATGAACTCATCCAAGCTCATTTTATAAGGCCAGCATTACCCTGACTCTGAAGTTAGACAATAAAATACAAGAAAAGAATATTACCAGCCAATAGTCTTCATAAACATGGGTGCAAAAATCCTCAACAAAATATAGCAAGCAAATTTAACAGCACATTAAAAGTATCACACACCATGACCAAGTGGGATTTATTCCTGTGACACAATGGTGGTGCAACATGTAAAAATCAACAAATGATTTACTCCACTAACAGAATGAAGGGAGGGAAAGCATAGAGTCCTCTCAGTTGATGCAGAAAAAGGATTTGTCAAACTCAACATACTTTAATATTAAAAACTCAGCAAATTACATATGAACTTCAACATGATAATAACTGTATGTGATAAGCTCATCAACTCTTGTTATTTTTTTCTTTTGTGAATAGCCAGTCTAGCAAATGTAAAATGATACTTTCTGTGATTTTAGTTTGCATTTTTCTGATAATTAGGAATGTTGAGAATGTCTTCATGTATCTGTTGGCCATTTAGATGTCATCTGTTCTTTCCCATTTTGTTAGAATCAGGTTATTTGTTTTCTTCCTATGGAGTTTAGTTTCTTAAATATTTGGGAAATTAACTTCCTTGTCAGTTGTATCATTTGTAAGTATTTTCTTCCCAACTGTGAGTTCTTTATTCACTCCGTGGTTTCTTTTGCTGTATGGAAGCATTTTCGTCTGATGCAATCTCATCTGTCTATTTTTGTTTATATTGCCAATGTTTTGGGAGGTCATATTCAAGAAATCATTGCACAGATCAATATTATGGACTTTTCTCCTGTTTTCTTCTAGTAATTTACACTTTCAGATTTTACATTTATGTCTCTTAATTATTTTGAGTTGATTTTCTTATTTATGGTGTGGGATAAGGTCCAATTTCACTCTCCAGCATGTTGATATTTAGTTTTCTCAACACCATTTATGGAAGAGATCTTCCTTTCCCATTGTGGATTCCTGGAATCTTTGCTGAAAATCAATCGATTGTAAGCATGTGAATTTATTTCTGGGCTTTCCATGCTGTTCAATTGGTCAGTTCATTTTTATGACAATTAAATACAGTTTTCATTATAATAGCTTTGTAATATATTTGAAATCAAATAGTGTGATGTATCTAGCTTTGTTCTTTTTTGCTTAAAATTGCTTTGACGATGCATGGTCTTCTGTTATTCCATACAAATTTAAAAATTGTTTTCTCTATTTCAATTTCTAGAATTTCATTAGAGATCACATTGAAATCTGTAGGTCACTTTGGGTAGTATGGACATTTTAATAATATTAGTTTCTACACCCTATCAATGAACTATCTGAAAATAAAATTAAGAAAAAAATACCATTGATAACAGCACTAAATAAATAAAACTTCACTGTAAATTTAATGGAGGTTAAAGATCTTTATACTGAAAACTACTAAAAAATAAAGAGAAACTCTCACAGAGAAGCTCTGTTCCAGTCCTCTTCTCTGCCATTTTTTGATGCTTTGGACCTTCCATGTGGCCAGAATCATATGAACATAGCAAGACAACAAAACAGCAAGATGTGACTGCTATAGATCTAACAGCAAAATCGTCACTCACTGCTTCATCAAGTTTCCCATCTGTTGCCAGACCACTTGCTAAAATGAATATGAGTGATGAAATTCAAATTTTGAAACAGTAGGAGCAGGTTCTGAGGGTCTGCTTGGATGCCATTGAGATTTTCCCTGGTAACCCCTACTGTGACCAGACTAGCCTGAAGCACACTGCAAGACTCAGCAGCCAAGAAAGAAGAGCCAAGTGTCACTGAGACCAAGAAGGAGCTGTGGCCCTATGCCAAGGTGGGAGAGTGCCACTATGGTGAGAACTGTGTGTATCTCCACAGGGACAAGTGTGACATGTGTGGGCTGCAGGTCCATCTGATGGATGCAGCCCAGAGATCACAACACATAAAATCTTGCATTGAGGCCCATGAGAAAGACTTAGAGCAGTTGTTTGCAGTGCAGTGCAGTAAGGACATAGTTGTGGGATCTGCATGGAGGTGGTCTATGAGAAAGCCAACCCCAGTGAGTGCCACTTCAGGATTTTGTCCAACTGCAACCACACATACTATCTCAAGTGTATTCCCAAATGGAGGAGTACTGAGCAATTTGTGAGCAAGATCATAATGTTCTGCCCAGAATGCTGGATCACATCTAACTATGTCATTCTGAGTGAGTACTGGGTGGAGGAGAAAGAAAAGAAGCAGAAACTCATTGAGAAATATAAAAAGGGAGTCTCTGCAAAGACCTACAAATACAACTATCATATAATCCAATGATTCCACTCCTGGGTATGCACCCAAAGGATAGGAGAATGCTCAGTCAAAAAAGTGCTTGCACATCTGTGTTTATTGCAGCATTATTCACAATTGCTAAGACATGGGACCAACCCACAAACAGATGACAAGATTAGACAAGTGTGGCACATATACCTTATGGAATACTACTCAGTCATAAAAATCAACAAGGCCCTGTTCTTTTGATAGAAAGTGGATGAATATGAAAGATTTACTGCTGAGTGAAGCAAACCGAGCTATGAAAGAGAGACATCATATGTCTGTGTGCCAGTGCCCATGTTTGCCACCTAGGTAAGCCTACCAATTCCAGGTGCTGTTGTAATCATTTCTACCCAGGGCCTGTCCACTTAACATATACTGTCTACACTCCATGATGGAAACTGAGTGATTAGAGGACATAAAAGCATTGAAAATGGTTATAGATTCTGGAGACAATGTGGGAAGAGAGTGGGAGATGGGGGAAAGTATAAGGAAAAAAATTAAGGAAGAAAATAAAGAGGTAAGACATTTATGGGACACAGAAATGGGATATTGTCTGTTGATGATAATGTGTTTTGTATCTTCAGCTGGATTGCTGTGAAGTATATTCATGTTGGATAAATTCAACTTACAAGTAAAGTGATGTATAGTGATTGAATGTATAAATTTTTAAAAAAATATTTTCAAAACTTACGTAACAGTTTTATTGTCATCCATGAATGATCTACAGTCAAAAAGAGTAAATCACTGCTTTGGTGCCATTATGAAAAGAAAGAGAGAGAGAGAGAGAGAAAGGAGAGAGGGAAGGAAAAAGAGAAGGAAGGAAAGAAGGAAGGAAGGAAAGAAAAGAAATACAAGGAGGCAATGAGCAACAAGGCTTGCAGATATTTTGATTAAGACCATGGGCTACCTGCTTGGAGGGAACTTTTTACAAGCATGTGTACCCTAATAGCCATGAGGAGGAACCACAGAGACAGAAAGTGGCAACATCAAACAGATATCAGGGAGCTCATTGAGGAAAGAGAAAACAGCAACCACTTTGACTGTGATGACTAGGTGGTCACCCTTGAGCTGGGCAAGATGTTGCTTATGCTCTTGGCCGCAGGTGGGGATGACGAACTGACAGACTCTGAAGACGAGTGGGACTTGTTTCAACTCGAATCTTTTACAACTTGAATCTATAGCAGCTTTGGAGGTGTGAACTGGTCTGCCAAGCCTGTGCATCAGTGCCCATGTTTGTCACCTAGGTAAGCCTACCAACTCCAGGTGCTGCCGTAATCATTTTTCCCCAGGGCTTGTCCCCACAACCCCTCACCTTTCTTCAAGGAGTGTGTTGAGTTCGCTTTTGTTAAAAGTTACAAAAATAAATCTTAAACTCTTTTTTTTTTTTGTAATATGGACTTAACTTTCAGACAGTTAGGGTAAGTTTGTGCATCATCTGTTTTCAATCAGATTGTGTTCATGGACTCTGCACACTCATCTGAGGACCCTGGGTCAAAATTAAGAGCTCCAGCCCTGCTCTGAGTCCAAGAATAGGACCAATGGGTGAAGGGACTTAAGCTGACACACAGTCTTCTATGTAGATGTAGGACATGGATCCTTGAGGTTTCTGGTGACAGCTGCACACCAGTGTTCATCCCTCCCCTGCCTGTAACCTACTACGCATGCTCATTCAGTGACTTTGGTCTCTTGTTTCATTCCACACAAATAATACCACTGGGTAACCAGAACCAGGTGTGACTGTCAAGATTTCTTCTGTGTTTAGCATTATCGAAACGTATGCAACAACACATAGAAAAGAAGGGAGCTTCCTTAAGATCAACGCAAGGTTAGAAGTTGACACCCAAGGACTGACAGAAGTGCTATGTGATGTGTGTGGGATAAGCTCCTCTCTGCAAAGGTGCAGTATTTTTAGCCTTAGTGAGAAAATATTTGGTTTAGTGGTTTCAGTCTCGTGTGACAGATCTTAAAGACAACGCAGTGTATTGGTAGATGTACTCTAACAATGGCAGTTCTGTCTGTCTAGTAGAGAAGTGGGCTTCGCCACAGAGGGGGGAATTCTGGCTATCCCAAATATTAACACACACTGGGTCTTGGATACATAGTTGTATTCAATGTTTTGTGACCTAGCCTTTCCAGTCCAGGCACTTTTTTTTTTTTTTTTTGGAGAGGTTTTTCACTATAGGGTGTGTGCGCTCGCCAGACAGACAGAGAGAGACATAGAGACAGAAAGAGAGAAATCACCCCCCAGGGGGGATGGTCACGCCGCAATCCCTTCTCCTCCATTATCGTCTCGGGATCTTGGGCACGCACGCACACGCACCCGGCGTGAG
>NW_006204563.1:1674641-1706363 GCF_000334495.1 Tupaia belangeri chinensis
TCACGCCGCAATCCCTTCTCCTCCATTCTCCTCTCGGGATCTTGGGCACGCACGCACACGCGCCCGGCGTGAGTTTTAAGCCACCGGGTCCGGGACACAAACCGTGGTCGACTATGTGGGAATCCAGCGACATAGCCATTACGCTAACTGCTGGTTCCCACCCGGCGTGAGTTTTAAGCCACCAGGTCCGGGACGCAAACCGCAGTTGGCTACGTAGGAGTCCAGCGACATAGCCATTACACTAACTGCTGGCTCCCTCCAGCACTTTCTTTAAAACCTTTGTTCTTATTTGAAGGATTTTTGTGGTGGCAGTTTAACGTTTGGTTTTGTGTGCATTTGTCTCATTACTCCCCCGCCCCTAAGCTTTGCAGGTAGACAGACAACACTCAAAATTACCCTATAGGGTCTTTATTGTAATGGTTTGCCAAAGCAAGTTGTACTAAAAAGGGAGCAGGTAACCCAGAAGGTAAGCTAAAGTTAAGTACAAAGAATTCCTTGGCCAGAAATTTCACCCTTGCATTCTGTTGCTGTTTCCTGAAAATAACTTGGAGATATTCCTGTTTGTATATATACTTCCTGAGTCCTATTCTTTCACTTTAAGAAAAAAGCAAGTAAATGTTGCAGAGGTCCCTGTGTTTTGCACCTACCCTTGTGTAAGACACAAAACAATTTAAAAATTAAATAAATAAATAAAGACATTTGAGGTGACAATTTAATGGAAAAATATCCTGTGTTCTTTTTTGTTTTGTCTTGTTCTGTTTTTTTTTTGGAGAGGTTTTCGCTATAGGGCGCGTGCGCTCACCAGACAGACAGAGACATAGAGACAGAAAGCGAGAAATCACCCCCCAGGGGGGATGGTCACGCCGCAATCCCTTCTCCTCCATTCTCCTCTCGGGATCTTGGGTACGCACGCACACGCGCCCGGCGTGAGATTTAAGCCACCGGGTCCGAGACGCGAACCGCGGTCGACTACGTGGGAGTCCAGCGACATAGCCATTACGCTAACTGCTGGTTCCCAATATCCTGTGTTCTTGAATTGGAATAAATAATATCATCCTTCTAGCTCAGAAAACAGAGGTGCAGCAGTGAAAATTGAACGTAAGAGTTTAGGGAAATTATATATGAACCTTTAACAAGGGGAAAGTGAGCATTAGTGAGATAGGCATAATATTCCTTGCCCTCTTCTGAACATTACAGTACAGCATTGGTTGAGAATGTTCCGTATTAGTTGTTACAGTTCAACATCCCTTGTCTTGAGAAGTTTACTTTTCAGAAGTGTTAGTAACAGCTTCAGTTACTGGGGAGTGGAAGAGCAGGAAATATAAAGGGAGAACTTTTGGGGGGTGAATGGTTAGAGGGCTAAGTATTAATGGTAACTTGATGTAAATGAAGAGTAAATGTGGTCTGAGAAGAAAAAGTAATTAACAGTGTTTTAGAATACTGTACATCGGACATCCTACCATGTTACCACTATTCCCAACTCTGGAACTAGGCCTACTCCTCTATTTTCTAATTTGGTTTAGTCACATTTATAATGAGGCAATCATTCTGTTTGTTTCTCTTTGCTTTTTATAATGACGTCTTAGGTTGTCAGGAAACTCATGACATATTTTGTGTATTTTCCTATGCAAAAATGCGTCATGACTTTCCCAATGACCCAACACTCCCTCTTTCTTTATTTTAAGACGTATGAGACGGTATGGATTCCCTCCCCCCATTTCATTCTTTCAAAATAAGCTGTAATTTTCTCTTATATTCTGGCTATATTCAAGTATATAGTTATCCAGATATAGTTAGCAATCTGGAACCATCAAGACAAGCTTCAGGAACCACCAGGAGATCATTGGTGATCCATGCTAACATGATGGAAAGAAAAAAAAAAAGTGTACATTTCGGCATCAGTATAGCTATGCAAAGCTATGATTTTATGCTTATGTTACCTTAGCAAGTTACAACCTTCCCTAAGCCTTATTCTCTAAATAAGTATAAATAAGAAAATTGTCAAATCTTAAATGTTGTCCACAAAATATATTAAATACATTAAATTACTTCAAAATATAAAACACCATAAAATATAAATCAGTAAATGGTAGGAATTAGCGGTGTAGAGGTGTGTGTGGTTTGTGTGTGTGCATGTGTGTGTGCGCATGTATATATATAAAAGATAAAGACATCAGTTGTAATTCCATTGGCCTTGTTAAGAGCATTGAGGGATGTATACATGACAGGGTCACTAGATATTGTAATCTCTTGTGTCACTGAAAATAGAAATGTCTGTCTGGGTAATTTATAAAGAGTAGAGGTTTATTTTGCTTACAGATTTTGGAGGTATAAAGTCAATGGCTGCATCTAGTGAAGATCTTCTTATGAGTAGGGACCCTCTGCAGAGTCCCAATCTAACCCGGGACATCTTATAGCAAAAAGAAAGCAAGAGCTTGTTTCTATGTCCCTTGGTCTCTGTTTGTTCTTCTTATAAAGCTACCAAGATTCATTCATGGAGACTCTACCCTTATGACCTCATCCAATCCCGATTTCCTGCTGTAAGCCCCATCTTTTAATACCATAATCAGGTTATATCTTTGCCCTCTTAATCCTGTCACAATAGGCATCAAATCTTAACACATGCAATTTGGGAGCACCTATTCAAACCATAGCACTAGGGTTTAGACTCCACTGTTCAAAACAATAAGCTAATAGAGATGGCAGTTATTTTTTTCATTTTTCCCCCTGTTATAGACAGCAATAGAATTAAGATAGCCCTAGAGCAAAACTGTGAATACATTTTTAAGTACCTAATTTTTTTTTAGAGATTTTACAATGGGGCACATACACTCGCCAGAAAGATAGAGAGAAACAGAGAGACAGAAAGCAAGAAATCACATCCCAGGGGGGATGGTCATACTGCAGTCCCTTCTCCTCCATTCTTCTCTTGGGATCTTGAGCACGCACGTGCACGCACCCGGTGTGAGTTTAAGCCACCAGGTTTGGAACTCGAACCACGGTTGACTACATGGAAGTCCAGTGACAGCCATTACACTGACTGCTGGTCTCAGTACCTAACTTCTTTATATACACTTGTTTGTGATATTTCCCTGTAATTCCTTTGATTTCTTTAAGATCAGTAATGATGTCTCTTCATTCTTTTTCTAAATTATTTATTTAATTTTATTTATTATTATCATTTATTTAATTAGGTGTAGAGTATGTATGCTCACCAGAGAGAGACAGAGAGAGAGAGAAGGAAAGCAAGAAAGCAAATCACCAAGACTGGGACTCGAACTGCAGTCAGTCTTGTGGGAATCCAACACCTGAACCACCACACCACCTGCTGCACCCCCTCTAGTGTCTCATCTTTCATACCTGCTTTTACTAATTTTGTTTCCTCTCTTTTCTTAGTCAATCTAAAGGCCTAATATATTTGTTGATTTTTCCAAAGAACTAACTTTGATTTTTTAAATTTTATGTTCTTTCTCTATTTTCTATTTTATTTATTTTCATTCTAATCTTTAATATTTTTCTTCTGCTTGTTTTGGGTTTAGTTTGCTCTTCTTTTTCTAATGTCCTAAGTTGTACAATTAGGCTATTGATATGAGACCTTTATACTTTTTAAATATAGACAATCACAGGAATAAATTTCCATCTAAGCCTCGTTTTAACTTAATCCATTTTTTTTTGCATATTGTATGGTCATTTTCTTTTTTGACACATGGGTTATTTAGGGTGTGTTGCTTAGTCATATACTTTTAAATTTCTCAAATTTCTTTGTTACTCATTTCTAAATGTATTGCATTGTGGCGAGAATGTACTTTGTATACTTTTAATAAGTTTATATTTATTGAGGCTGGTTTTGTGGCCTAACATATGTCCTATTGTGTTGGATATTTTATGTACTTGAGAAGAATGTGTATTTGACTGATTTTAGATGGAGTGTCCCAGAGATGTGTTAAGTTTAGATCATTTGTAATGTTTAAGTCTTCTATTCCCTTGACCATCTGATAATTCTCTCCATTGTAGAAACACAGTATTAAAATTTCCAGCTATTACTGTTGAATTTACTTCTCTCTTTTTTCCTGTCAATTATCACTTCTTATGTTTTGAAATTTTGTAGTTAGGTATAGATATGATTGTAATTATTAAGTTGGATTTCCAAAAACAGTCATGATGTATTTTTTCTATACAGTAATGTGTCATGACTTCTCGGGCAACCTGATATTTTTCTGATACATAGATTCTTTTATCATAATAAAATTTTCCTCCTATTTTCTAACAACATTATTTGGTTTTTAGTTGATTTTTGTCTGAAATTAATTAATATTGTCACTTCACTTTCTTATGGTTGCTTTTTTCCTTAATAAATCTCCATTTGCTCCTTTATTTTCAATGTATTGATATCATTAACCTGAATCTCTAAGGAGAGCACATAGTTAGATCTTGTACTTTTATCTAGTCTGATAAGCTCTGCTATTTGATTGGATTGTTTAATAGATTCATATTTAATTCAATTGTTTATTTATGTGTCTGCTATTTTATTTCGTTTCAATATGTCTCATGTCTAATTTTTCCCTTATTTCTTCTTTACTGCTTTCTTTCATATTGTATAATTGTTTCCTAGTGTAATGTTTTAATGACTATTTACTACTGTTTTTAAACTGATTTTCTTAGTGGTCACTTTAGTGTCTTGATTTACTACATATGATTCTGGTTTGTAGACTCTTAAGCTCAGTGAGACACAAAAAATATCAATCTCTTAATTTCTCCCCCTTGTTGTACTATTATTATTATATATATATCATCTCTCCATATGTAAACTGTACCTTTAGATTCATTGCTCTAGCATCATTTTTTAAGGAAAATGTAAAAAGAGGGAGCAAATTTATATCTATAAAATTATTTATAATAAATTTATCCCTTCTTTATTCATTTCTATAGATTTACATTATAATCTAGTGTTTCTTTTCTCTAATACTACTCTACTTCCTTGTACCTTTTTTGTTCTATTATTGTTAAATTTATTACATATTTTACAGGGTCAATATATAATAATATAGGCATTGTTTTCTACGGATAGCTTTCAAAGAAGAGAAAAATATGCAATTACCATATCTTATGTAATTATCAACATAATTCTATTTATCAGCCCCCTTTTTAAATGCAGATTTGAAATAGTGTGTAGGTCACTTGTTTCAGTCCATACAGTTTCTTTAGTATTTCTTATTAGGTGGGCCTGCGAGCAAAAAATATTCTTTCAATTTTTTGGTTTGCTTGTTTTTCTGGGAGTGTTAGTTCTTTTTTATTTTTGAAAGATGATTTTGCTACCTGTAAGATTCTTGAGACAGTGTTTATTTTCTTTTAGTACTTTGAATATGCCATTTCACTATTTTAGTTTTCATTGTTTCTGATGAGAAGTCTAATGTTATTGAGATTACCTTGCATGTAACGAGTTGGGAGATATTTTTTGTTGTTTTAATTTTTTTTTCTTTGTTTTTCTTATCTCACCAATTTCTTTACTATGGTATATCTGGGTATCAATCTCTGTATTTATCCTACCTAGAATTTTTTTAACCTCATAGATGTATAGATTAATACTTTTTATCAAGGGTTAGCAGTTGGGATGGGGGTTAAGGTGCTGGATCCCATATGGCCAACTGCAAAGTTTGAGTCCTGGGCATAGTAGCTTGAAAGTAATTCCAGGAACATGTGCCTGTGTGTCAAGAATCCCTAGGAGACTGGAGGAGAAGGCCTTGTGGCATAGCTATCCCCCTTGGAAGGTGATTTCTCACTTCTCTCTCTCTTTCTCTCTCTGGAAAATACATGTGCCCTGTAACAAAACTAAAATTAGAAAAGTAATAAAATTATCAAATTTGGAGAGTTTCAACCACTGTTTAACATACTTTTTTTCTATTATCTTTCTGGTACTTCCATATGTATATCTTGGTATGCTTATCATATGCCACATTTCTTTTGAAATTTTATTCTATTTTCTTCATTCTTTTTCTGATGATTAAAACATTCCATTTCTAACAACTTTTTTTCAAGCTTACAGATTATTTTGCACTTTAAATCTGCTCTTGAATGCTTCTAGTGAATCTTTCATTTCGATTGTTCTAATTTTTCTTTGTTTTGTTTTATTTTTAGTTTTTTCCCCCATAGGGCACATGAGCTCATGACAGACAGAGAGAAAAAAAGAGAGAAAGTGGGAATCATCCCCCATGGAGGATGACTACACCACAGTCCACACAGTCTGATCTTCATTCTCCTCTTGGAATTTTGAGTACACATACACATGCACTCAGCATGATTTTTCAAGCCACCAGGTCCAGGACTCGAACCAGAGAGAACAGCTAATGTGGAATCCAGTGCCTTAACTTTCTTACCACCTGTTGGCCCAATTACTCACATTTTTAACTCCAAAATTCCCATTAATTATTTTTTATAAACTTTATCTTTTTATTAGTATTTTCTATTTGACAAGCTAATGTCATCTTTTTTTTTTTTCTTGTTATAGTATAGTTTCCTTTGGTCTGTATATGTATTTTTTTAATTTATTTTATTTCTTCCAGAAGAAGAGTGAATAGGCGATCTTATTATGCCACCATCCCCTTCTCCTAGCCCTCCAGCCAACAGGATCTTGGGCATGCAGGTACCCAGCCTATTTCAGGCCAACTTGTGATTAGAAACTGTGGTGAGCCATGTGGCTTCCAGCACTGCCGATCGGTATATTTCCATCTGTGCACCAATGCCAGGCATAGTCTGTCAACATTTATTATAGAAGCTTTACATTTCACATCTTTGTTTCATATCTGGATTCTCTCAAAGGCAGTCCTCTAGCCTGTCCCCAGCCCCATCAATAACAAACTTTGCTATTTCTATTGTATGACTTGTATTTTGCCTTTTTTTTTTTTTTAAATGAGCACTTTAGAAAATATGACTTGACAACATGGGATACTGATACTTCCCTCTCCCACCACCCAGATTTTGTTATTAATTTGCTTTAGTATCTTAGGGAGACAATTTCACTGTATTTATTTCCATATAATGTACATATAGCCTCTTATATCACTTCTCACAGGGCAGAGTCTTGAGTGTGTGTATAGTTAATCTTGTGATGATAGAGTTGTTTTTAGTTGTTTTTTTTTTTTTTTAATTTTGCTATGGGGTGCATGCACTCACCAGAGGGAGACAGAGAAAGAGCGAGAGAGAAAAAGTGAGAAAGCACTGCCTGGAGGGGATGGCCATGCTGCAAAATCCCTTCTCCTCTCTTCTTCTCTTTGGATCCTGGGCACACACCCACAAACACCAGCATGTTTTTCAGTCCACTGGGACTTTCACCGTAGGTCATATGAGATCCACCTGCCCCAACCACCATGCCATGAGCTAGCCTGAGAGAGAAAATACTTTTACCAGGGCCGCCTTTGACTCCTTTGAGACCTCTCTGTAAAGCTGTCTTCTCTGTTAGTTTTATACTGTTAGCCTCTGTTATTCACCAGTTTGTTGATGATTCTTTTGCTTTCAACAATGTCTTGGGGCATAAATTCCTCTTAAGTCTATTCCAATTATATGCAGCCCCCTTTACATCCTTTTTACAGCAAGTCTTTGAAACTTACTCTGACTTCAAGAGTCAGTCTTAGCTATCTCCTTCCCCGAGTCTTCTCATAAACATCTAATTGGTCTTTGAGTTAGCTAGCTTGTTTTTCTCATGAAGCTACCATCCGGTTCTTAATTTCTTAACACCCAAATCTGTTATTTTCAACAGTCCTTATAAGTTTGAACTTCCTGATGTTTTATTATAAATAAAGTCAGTTCCTTTGGAAAGAACTATAGTTTTCTCTTCTTATGGCCTGTCTCTCTCTCCTAGGAATAAACTCTGTGCAATTTATCCAGAGTGGTGGGCATACATATTGGCCCATGTGTCTCAGACAGGCTTGTCCTATTTAGGACCTAGGTGCTGGAAGAAAAGCATCCTTTGGTCTTCTCATTTTGCTTTACTAGGTCTGGAACCTCTATCCCAAGAATAAGTTGGAATGAGGTAGTGGGACCTAGTATTTTGGTCTGCTATGTCTGAGGTGGAGATTCTCTTCTGTGAAGGAGGTGAGATGGAGAATGGAGCTCCACACCTTCTGAGCGCTCTTTCCTGAGATGGAGCTTCTACGACATGGAGATGGGTGGATTAAAAATGTTGGCAAGCTGCTCTTCTCAGGCAGATTATGTTGGGTCATGCTGTAAGACCTGGGAAATAGGGAGGCCTGTGCACTTGGCTGTACCTGTCCAGATTAGAACTCCTGTCACACTGTGCTGGGAATCAGGAAAGGGAGTGAGTTGTGACTTAAATGCCACAAACTCTCACTGCTCTTATTGAAATTTAGTCTGTTTTCTTAAATCAATATCTTCATTTGCTGTATGTCCTCAAGATAATTCTGGAGAACTTAAATAGCTGATCATTTTAAATTTTTACCTGAGGGCATGTGTGCTTGAAACAGAGATAGAAAGAGAGAGAGAGAGAGAGAACCCTTATGAGGAGTAGTCATACTGCAATCCCTTCTTCTCTATTTTTTCCTCCTGTTGGGATTTTAGTCACACATTCAGATGGACACAGCATGATTCTTAAGCCACCAGGTCTAGGATTTGAGCCATGCTGTCAACCATGTGGAATCCAGCCACTTTAAGTCACTGCACCACAGCTGGCTCAATGTGTGTATGTATGTGTGTGTTTGTGTGTGTGTGTGTGTGTGTGTGTGTGTGTATTAATTTCATCAGTTATGGCTTCATTGAGGAGGGAATCTGTGGACCATCATTCCAGAAGACTAAGTTCAGAAATTTTAATTTGGTTCTTTATTATAATATCTAGTTCCTTGATAAAATTTTCTATTTTTCATTTCTCCTAACTCATTAAAATATGTATTTTAAATTATGTATCTTACATATATTATCTGGGTATCTTTCTATTGTTAAATGTTTTTCTTGCCTTTCACTTATATGAACACGTCTACTCATTTGTTTGGTTACTTTTAACCGAGTGTCAGACATGGTATGTACAACTTGTAAAATACACACACACACACACACACATACACACACAGGAGGCCTAGGATGATGTCTTCTTCCAGAAGGGTTCTATTTTTGCTGCAGTTACGTGACTAGAGAGACTAGCAATTAATGATTATTACATTTAAATTTCAAAAAAAGTGTGCACATTGGTGTATATTATGAATAACTTTACTCCTACTCCTGGACTCCTGAGTTTGACTCATCTGTCAAAAAAATCACCTTAATTTCTCAATCTTTCAGTTTATATTTTCATATTTGACAACTCCTTCTATGATAAGAAGGACCCCAAAGGCTAGGTTCACTTTTTAGATTATGTTCCCCTCAACACTTTTAACTCCTTTATTAGCTAATGCCATTAGGAAGATTCTTTTGTAAAGTACTTCACCTAGATGCTCTACTTGTTCTCAGCAGAACATATGAATCACGTCAACTTCACCAAAAATCAGTGGGTCTTATTCGTCTTTCTATATCAATATTAAATCAAGTAGCCATCAGAAAAGAGCTGCTTATGATAGAGATTTTTTTCTTTCCCCCAAATGATTACAATGAGCATGAATATTGTTGGAACAATGATTTATTTCAGAAGAATGGAAAAGATATTTCCAAAGGTAGTTTCAACATGACCATCTTTGTATAGTTTTTAAAAAACTTTTTATTTATTCATTCATTTTAATTTGACAAGGGAGGGAGGGAGGGCGAGAGAGAGAGAGAGAAAGTGAAAAAGCAAGCCACCAGATCTGGGACTTGAACTGTGATCAACCATGTGGGAGTGTCCAGCACCCTAACCATCACACTACCTGCTGGTCCCTGTACTTTTCTTAATATGAGGCACTAGTGAACTTTCAGTTTTTGTTGAGATAAACATGGAAGATAAAGTATCACTCCTGGTTTCTAGTTTTGACATCCCTGTTCCTGTTCAGTTTAGTTAACAAAATCCACTAATCCTTTTGTCAGATGCTTGGAAGTTGCCACTCCATCCTAATAAGTAAAGAGTTGAATAGACTGAAAGATCAATAAATGTTCTTAGATCCAAAAAGGGGGTCTCAGGTCAAACTGCTGCTTTCCAGATTGGAAAGAAAGACAGGAGCATTCAAGAAGTCTCTTCTTACCAGAGTAGAGGCTCAGGAGCAAGAAACCACTGCAGAAACCAGTCTCAAGTAGGAAAAACTGGCCTGTAATTGACGAGTTGCCAAAGGCTCAGTGTGGACAACTCTGAGAGTTGAAAACTCCACCAGAGAGATTCAGTCATAGAAGAACCCTCACAGTTTTGTTAGATTTTCAAGTTCCTGGCCCAGGCGCTCAACAGGTTCTTACAGTAAATACTAGAGAAAAAAAAAAAGAAAGAAATAAAGAAAAAAAACCTT
The DNA here is from genome assembly GCF_000334495.1 of Tupaia belangeri chinensis. NCBI lineage: Eukaryota > Metazoa > Chordata > Mammalia > Scandentia > Tupaiidae > Tupaia > Tupaia belangeri. The sequence goes on from NW_006204563.1 coordinate 1,685,051, forward strand.
TTGTTTCTAGGAGAGAAAGAGGAAAAAGAACCACTTTGAAATATGCCAAAGTATCTGCCAAGAGCAAGCTCAACTTTAACAATTCTAGAATTAATAAAAAACCCAACCTGGGAAATGAATAGGCACTCTCTCCACTGGTAAACAGGGAATATAAATCATTCAATACTCTATGCCAAATATGTATTCTTGGGCTAGAATTAGTCAGTAAGCATCAGATTTTATCTTCTGAAATATCCCTTTATTTTTATAGAGTATCTGATTTAATGGCCTAATACTTTGTTTCTAGGAACTGGGAGAGTGAGTTGTACAGTATCATTAGCTCACTGTTTAGTCTCCTCATTTATTCCCTTCAATTCAGACTTCTTTCATCTAAATACTGCCTAAAATGGGTCTTATGTATCATCTGGACATAGACTTAGATTGTAAGATCTTCTAAAAGTTATTCTTTCTTTCTTTTATTTTAGTTTTTTACCATAGGGCACATGCACTCAATGGAGATAGACAGTGTGAGGGGAATTGAGAAATCAACCCCCAGGGGACATGGCCACACCATAATCTCTTCTCAGTTCTCCTTCTAGGATTTTGCACATGCTCACATACATGCCCCACATAATTAGCTTTCCAGTCTGGGATTCAAAACACAATCAGCCATGTGGGAGTCCAGCTCTTAACCACTACACCACCTGCTGCCCCAAGTTATTCTTTCTTAATCCGTTTGAATGGTCACTTTATTGTGCTTCTTTCTTGACAAGAATGGTCAATATATCATCTCTGAGACTAGTTACCAGGAGCCATGAGGAATCTTGTTCTGAAGGCCTCAACTCTCCTGCCACGCTAGCTTTGTTTGTTGGAGGCTGAATTATCAGTAGAAAATCTTCATTTTTCCTGTCCCCTGCAATCTCTGAGACTAAATTATTATCAGGATATTACATCGCTTCATGCATTCATTCATCCATTTATTCAACAGACATTTATTGAGCACATCCTACATGTTAGACACAAAAATGTAGAAGTGAATGAAATGAAAGCAGTTCTTTCCTGCATGTAGTGGGAAATATAACAGGGAGAGTTTTTGCTGACATAAACTGTATACTTGAATATAGAGAAATCTGTATATTAAACAATTCAGCACAATTATTTCATCTTCTTCCATTTGAAAGAGTATATCAAAGATGACAAGTTATTTTAAGCCAGAACTAATAGTTCTTTCATAAGCAAAACAAAGATTTCAATAATCCAAAGTCCCACATTAACTCAGTTCATTATTTCTTCAAATCATAATGTTTGAGAAACATTTACCAAAGGCCTTTCATATGTTCCTTAGAGTATAGCATACACAATTGTCTCAAAGTTCATATCACTTCCTTCTTATGTCTAACAAAACATCCAGAAAGTACCCCCAATTATTCTTGTCTACAGGCAGAATTCCCATAAAAAGATCCAAAATCTGATTTCCTATTACCTTTGAAGTTTGTTTTACGTGTTGTGTTCACTGCCTCAATGCTTAGCCATAGAAACTCTGATCTCTTACGCATTTTATGACACTACTGCTGTAGTTTGAATGTGTCCTCCCAAAGTTCATGTTTTTGACATGTAATTCTCATGAAGGGATTAATATCACCACATTGGGAGTGGCTTAGTAATAAAACAACTTTCTTTAACTCCCTATCTTACTTGTTCCTGCCCTCTTACCAGGTGATACCTTCTGCCATGTTGTAACACAGGAAGGAGGCTCTCACTTGATATGAGCACCATATTTTGAACTTCCCAACCTCCAGAACTGTAAGCTATATAAACGTCTTTTCTTTATAAATTACTTGTATGTAGTATTTAGTTACAGCAACAGAAAAATATCTAAGACAACCATTTAACCCATATACAATTATGAATGTTTACAGAATATCTCAGAATTTACTTCCTTTTTTGTATTAACTACTCACTTTGATCAAAATCTTTGATCTTTGCTCTTATTCAAAGTTGCTGTAACAAGAAGAAATTTTTTGATGACATTAAAACTTAAGTCTTACATGAAGACTGGGACCACTAAATAATGAGCTCAGGGAGCACACATGAGAAAGTATATTAAGTACATAGTTAGGGCTGTCAGTGCTCAATGTGCTTGTTGAGTTGGTGTTACAGAATAATGACGACTAACTTCAGCTCCCTCACTTATCACTTGCTAGGCACTTTGGTAAGTGCTATTATATGTTCTTATAATTTTTTGCCCTTTGAAACTCTTATCAGATTATGGCTATTACAGATGAATAAACTGAGTCTTAGAGATGCTAAGGAATTTTTAAAAAACATAGTTTTACTAAGGGAACAGGTGAATGCTTATTCCTTGGCTCTCACATGAAAAAGTCTTAATCTAAACCAGAGATCTGAAAAACTTTTCCCCAAAGGGCCAGATAGTAAATAACTTAATTTTTGTGGGCCATATGTTATCTGTCATAACTGCTTAACCACTAATAAAGTACTGTGAAAGCAATAATAGACAATAGGTAAACAAATGAGTATGGCTGTGTACCAACAAGGCTTTATTTACAAAAACAGCAACTGGCCAAATTCTTCAGGCCTGGACAGAATTAGCCCAAAGACCACATCATGCCAATTTCTATTAATGCATATACTATATGGCTTGATTTTAAATTACTGCAGTGACTGTCTAGACTCTCTTTCAAAAATAGGAAAATCAGGGAACCAGCAGTTAGCATAATGGCTATGTCGCTGGACTCCCACGTAGTCGATCGCGGTGCGCGTCCCGGACCCGGAGGCTTAAAACTCACGCTGTTCACGTGTGCGTGTGTGCCCAAGATCCCGAGGGGAGAATGGAGGAGAAGGGATTGTGGCGTGACCATCGCCCCTGGGGGGTGATTTCTCGCTTTCTATCTCTATATCTCTCTCTGTCTGTCTGGAGAGCGCACGCACCCTATAGCAAAAACCTCTCCCCCCCAAAAAAAAAAATAGGAAAATCAAAATCAAAATGTTTTTTGAGATAGCCATATCAACATAACTTCATCAAGAAACTACAACACAAAATCTCTTCATTATTTTTCTTCAAAATGAGTTGAATTATAAAGCATATTACATGTTCATTTTACATGGTTAATCATAACAAAAACACCATTCTATATTTAGTCTCTTTCCATCAAAATGTGCAATATCATTTGGACATTATTTTATTAATCCTGTCTACAAACTTGTGAGTGAGGGAAATGACAAATATTAACAAATGTTCCTAAAACCTTGTTTTTTTTGTTTGTTTGGTTTTTTTTTTTTTTTTTTTTTTTTTGGTTAGAGATTTTGCCTTAGGGTGCACGTACTCGGAGAGAGAAAGAACAACATAGGGAAAGGGAAACTGAGGAAACTCACCCCCCCCCACTACCACCACCATGGGGAATGGCCATGCCACAATCTCTTTTTCTCCATTCTCCTCCCAGAATATTAGGCATGAACACACAACTGTTTTGTGTGGTTTTCAAGCCACCCAGTCTGGGGACTCAAACCACAGGTGGCCATGTGGGACTCTAGCGATGTAACTGCTGCACCATCATCAGGTTGAGCAAAGGTTGAGCAAATCTGAGTGACAAGTTTTTACTACCCTCATAGTTACCCAGTATCCTTAAAATACAGACTTTGAGTCTTTCAGAGGCATGCTGTTCCTCAGTTAAGTGCTTTTGGGGAAAGAGATCCAGCACCAGAAAATCCATTTTCCTAAAGTATCTTTACATAGTGTTGTATCATCTGCAAGGATGCAATTTCCATGGAGTTTTTCATCACTTCTTGCCTTATCAGGGTGCTTTATTTTACAAACCAATTTTTTTTTCTTCTGGCAGATAACTGTATTATAGTCGTCGAAAAGGGAACCCAGAAAAATAAAATATTTGGTGTCTTAAAGTCAACATTTATGATGATGCAATCACTTGCTGCCAAGTCATACTATGGATCATTTCCTTGTTTTTGTTTGTTTGTTTTTTAACAAACAAACAATTTCTTTCGTTTCCATTTCCATAAAACTTAAAATAGAAAATTGTTCTATTCACCTTTCTTCTCTTTCTTCATTTGGTTAATTGTCAGTTTGAGAGAGCTCCTGTTTCAGATAATGACGTTGAGTTTTGTATACTGGTTTCCTCATTGTTTGGTGTTCCTCTATATTTAAAATTCACTTACAATCAAACTTTTATAGGCACATAGGTGTTTAGTAAGTCAAGTCAGGCTAACACTTATGTTTAGCCATAGAAGAGTTCAATAATTAATTCTAGATATCATAAAGCAAAGTTCTCCATATCATGGATTTTTTTATGAAAACAAATGCCCTGAAACAAATACTACATATAATTCTCATCAAAAATGGTTCTTTTTTTTTTCTTTTTGTCTCCCCCTTTTAATTTCTTTTTTTTTTAGGTTTTTGCCATAGAGAGACACAGAGAGAGAGAGAGAGAAAGTGAGAAATCACTTCCCCCCAGGGAAGATGGCTACAATCTCTTCTTCTCCATTCTCTTCTTGAGAATCTGGACATGTGCCTGGCATAATTTTTCAAGCTGCCAGGTCCTGGAATTGATTTGTGATTGGCGTGGGAATCTAGCCCCTTAACCACCACACCATCTACTGGCCCTTCGCTTACCCGTTTTTAATTAGATTATTATTATTTTTTTTTATGGTGAACTGCTTGAATTTCTTATATAATACTCTAGCTATCAATCCCTTGTCTATGGAATAATTGGTGAATATTTTCTCCCATTATAAGGGTTGTCTTTTCACTCTAATTGTTGTTTTCCTTACTGCAAGAAAGATATTTAACTTGATGTAAGCCCACTTGTCTATTTTTGGGGATTATTGCTTGTATTTTAGAGATCTTACTTAAGAAAAGTGCCTAATGTCTTCAAGAGTTCCCCCTAGAGAATTTACCTATTATAAGTTATCATGTGTCTTGGGAATGTGAACCCATACACACATAAAAGTAAAATATCATTATTAGGAAGATCATTTATAATTTCCCAAAAATATTAATTTTATCTTCTTAAGATTATATTATATTGAATTGGTTACTACATATAGATATTATATACATATCAATTTTACCAGGGTTTAGTAGTAATGTAATGCCTAGTGGTAATTTATTTTATTTTACCTTTTTAGGCCATGAAATCTGACAGCTCAAACCTGTACCACTAACCACATTTCTCAGTTTCCCTGACCCATATAGTTTAAGCAAACATACCGAATACCATCTACAGAGTATGTATGTAACCATAGAAATGCAAATCTAAACATACAGCTCCTCCAACCTAGAATGCCTGCCTCATCTTTTGCTACTACTTTATAGTCCTCCTTTTGGTAAAAATATTCCTTCAAGTTTGTTTTCTTTAGGAAGTCTTTCATTACTATTGTAAATCAAATAAAAGACTCATTCATTCAAAAAATATTTATAGAATGCCCACCATATTCAAGACACAAAGGTAGAGACTCTAGAGCTTGTTTTTTTTATAAATTATTATGTCTTTTAAAGAGCTTATGATATAAATAGATGACATACAAATGAAAGAATATTATTACTGGGATAGATAATACACAATAGTAGCATGGAAAACATGCACAAACAAGAGTATTTGTGTTGTTATAAACAATGTATGAGGAGAGGTTATATGGAAATGTTTCTTTAAGGGGTAAATAAAAAATATTTATCTTGGGACTAGCAGATGGCATAATATTATGTTGCTGGACTCCCATGTATTTGACCATGATTTGAGTCCCAGACCCAGCAGCTTAAACTCATGCCAGATGCATATACATGCATCCCCAATATACCGAGAGGAAAACAGAGGAGAAGGGATTGTGGCACGGCCATTTCCCCTGGGGGGTGGGGTGAGTTCTCACTTTCTGTCTCTCTGTCTCTCCAGTGAGCACACGCCCCCTAAGCAAAAACCTCTCTCTCTAAAAAAAAAAAATTACTTAGGAGATGTCTGTCCACATAGAATTTATACATGTAAAAATAAAATATTTGAACACAGGTGTTTTAGGTAATATCATAAAGCAATGCATAGCTTAGCTTGGATAAATCTTACAGTATATGAAGAAAAGTAGACAATAATATGATTTGTTATAAACTGTGGAAGATTAACGTTTAGAGATGTTACTCTAAGTATAGAAAACAGTAAAGATTTGTGCAAGAAAGAACCATAATAGCTGTGTTTTTAAAAGATTATCACTGGGGAACCAGCAGTTAGCATAATGGCTATGTCGCTGGACTCCCACGTAGTCGACCGCGGTTCGCGTCCCGGACCTGGTGGCTTAAAACTCACACCAGGCGTGAGTGCGTGCGTGCCCAAGATCCCGAGAGGAGAATGGAGGAGAAGGGATTGCGGTGTGACCATCCCCCCTGGGGGGTGATTTCTCGCTTTCTGTCTCTATGTCTCTCTCTGTCTGTCTGGCGAGTGCACATGCCCTATAGTGAAAACCTCTCCAAAAAAAAAAAAAAAGTTATCACTGTAGCTTCTAAATCTGCTAATAACATATATGATAGGTAAGATAGATTGGAGATAAGAAGAAAACAGAGAAGAAAGATTGACATGTTTGCTATAGTTAAGGGAAGATCATGAGGTCTTGGACTAGGATAATGGCACTTGAAATGGAGAAGAATTGGAGATTTTTACAAGAAATAGGACTGAGGAAATCGAAAGACAGGAGATCTCTTCCACTGTCCTGATTTTAAAATCATCTCCCAATACATAACCTTGTGCTGAACAGGACTTAGTATTCAAGTACTAAGCCTATATGTCCATGAGACATAGTCATCTCACACTGAACATAGCTGCACCAAAACCAACTCTGCCTGTAGCTGCCTTCAGCACAGTTAACGTTAACAATATTCTTCAGATGCTGTGCAGTTAGTTTTGACTACTTTTTCCTTTCATACCATGTACCAGATTTGATAGCAAAAGTCTATTGGCTCTATGTTCAAAGAATATTAAAAAGTGAGTCATTTCTTCCTATCTCCAGCCATCTTTGTCCTCTAGGCCATGATCGTGTTTTTCTTCAATTATCACCTTAGTTCCTTAACCACTTTTACATTTATCTTCCTACTGTCTATTCTCAACCTAGCAACTAGAATCATCAAATCACTGTTCTGCTTAAAATTCTCTAAAGAACTTCCAATCACTCAGGCAAAAATTCAAAGTCCTCACAATGGCAAACAAAGACTTAGATAGCTTGATTTCTTCTTCTCAAATATCATTTTTTACTTTTCCTTCCTACTCTGCTTCCTGAATATTCCTTTTTGTTCCTGAACATGGCACACGTGCTTTTGTTTGAGAGACTTTGTACTTGTTGTTATCTCTGCCTAGCCTTCCCTGGATAGCCACATAACTTGTTTCTCTCTCTACTCATTCAAGTTTCTGCTCAAATGCCACCTTATCCAAGAGATCTTTCCTGATATAAACTGAGTCTCCATCATCACGGTTTCTACCGCGTACCTTGCTTTACTTTTCTCCATAGCACGTGTTCTTACCTCAGGTATTATATTTGTTTACATGTCCACTGTATGTCTCAAATTAGCACATAAGCTCCATAAGAACAAAGACTTGTTTCACTTAGTGTTGTATTTCTAGCATCTAGGAAGTGCTTAGAATATGGTATGTACTCAGGAACTATGGGTTAGACTAATGAGCAGCAGAAAAAGCCACAGAGCCATTGTTATTAAAATAATGTTGTGGTGGGGCTGGCAGGTGGTGTGTTGGTTAAGGGCACTGGACTCCCACATGGCCGACCATGGTTTGAGTCCTGGATCTGGTGGCTTGCTCTCTCTCTCACACACACACTATATCCCTCTCTGGTCAACTTAAAATAAATGAATAAATAAAGTTAAATGAAATATAATTCTTAAAAAAAAAATGTACTGGGGACAAGTAGGTGGTGTGGTGGTTAAGGTGCTGGACACTACCACATGGACGACCAGTGTTCAAGTCCCGGACCTGGTGGCTTGCTTTCTCACTTTCTCTCTCTCACTCTCTCTCTCTCTCATCAAATTAAAATAAATTAATGAGTAAATAAAATTAAATAAATAATTTTTTTTAAAGTAATGTACCAATTTTAATCAATAACACGCTTTTCGGTACCATGAGACCCAACACTATCTTATTATATGTAGCAGATAGGTGGTATTGTGGGAATGAAGTATAGGAGGATGTGAAAATATAAACAAGTTTATGAGATTATATATATATATATATATACACCACAGCAGGTTGAAAAATGTCTTTGTCAGTTCGAAGTATAATTCAAAAGACAAACAAAAACTAGTAGAATTATTATTAAAAGTACACAATATAATGTAATGTTCAATGTCTATATCTTTGATTTGTTTATTATACACTGCATTCTTTGAAAAACTATAGTGTAGTCCACAGAGATGTACAATAGGTATATGTAAACCAAACATCACAATTCCAAAAAAAAATTGAGAGTTTTCTGCTAAATACATGTAGAAAGCAAAACAAAAAAAACCCTACAATATACCTACATGTTAAGTGGCAGAATAAGGCAGATAAGCTACAAAAATGAAGATTATGTGATTACTGTGACATTTATAAAAGGAGTATTTTATAATAGAGTGTGAACAAAATCAAGTTTGTAGGGTTCCAGAATGAGTTAGATAATGAAGAAAGGAAACAAAATATAGATTACAATGTTAATTTTTATATTCTTTCATTCAACAAATGTTTTTTAATTCTTCCTAAGTATATAACAGAATAAGAATAGTAAAGTGGTACATAAAATGAATCATAGGTGTATCCTAATCGTGAGAAAATTAATCCTAAAACATAAATGTATCCTGTATCACAGCAATATATCAGGGTCTGAGCTAGGCACTAGGGATTCAATAGAGAACATGTCTCCCTCTTCAATTATACATTCATTCATTCAACAAACATTCCTGTAAGAACCTGAAGATATAAGAAGAAAAACATGATCCTTATCTTAGTTGAGGTTCTTGTCTTATAATAAAAAAAGCAAATGAATAAAAAGATTTAAGATTCAACACAAATGCTTGAACAATGGCCCTCAAAAATGCTATGGGACATCTTGGAGGAAATGAGTTTTCAAAGAATGATAAGTTTAGAAAGTTCCCTTTCAAGTTCAAAATTGAAGAAAAAGAATATCTATAGAATTATGAGATTATGAGAATAGAATTACTGAAGAATTTTTTAAGGTGAGATGACCTAAGCTCTGAGAATGTATCCAGAGAACAGACCAGTGGAAAGAAAAAGATAAAAATTATAAATGAAATAATAAATTCCTTTAATCTACATTATCTGAGACTGATATGATCAGCTTTGAATTTATGTGTTAATACTTATTTCAATATGATTCTAATGATATGCTAGTAAAACTTAATATATTTAAGAATTATTTACTGTGTATTGGCAACTCCAAACTACATTTTATACATCAAATTTGGGTGTTTAACATTTCTAATGAACAGGAATTTTGAGCAATCACATGGGGGCACTGTCTCCCAGACAACAGTTCAGTGTCAATAATGTCACCATTTTCATCTTTAAACAGTACTCATGTAATTATCTGAATATTTGGATATTTATCTTTGTTCTTCTATAAAAGTGAGTTTACAATGGAAACATGAATGGAATGAGTAATTCTTTCAAATTTTAATAAATGAACTTATTGAGATAAATATCAGCAGACAAAGGCGATACTATTCTATCCTCAATTAGAAATCCTCTGAAATTAGGTTCACTAACTGGTTATTTAATTAAGAGGAATTAGGAAAAAATTTTGAATGTGCACAAAATATTTGAAATATCTGATTGGCTTGTATTTGAAAAACAGGTATTCAGGGGTCTTTATAGTAAGTTTTTAACTTGGTAGGAAAAGAATCTTTTCTCTACAGGTAAATTTTCTCCTTTGTATACTTAATATTGGTAAATGTGTTCAAAATGCATTACGCATCGATTTTAGGGATTGCTTTTATTGTATATTTATTCCTATTTCCAAAAATAATATTCCAAGAAACACAATTACTTCAGGTCGCAAATAGGTATAAAAGTGTTCTATATTCAATTATGTTCAAAGAGTGCTGGATTATTCAAGTTAAACAGTTTTTAATGTGAGACTGCTAAGAACTTTTACTATGCAAATGTGCACTTTTATTCTCTAAGAAGAGGATATGGTATACAATGTTCCCCAAACTAATTTGACCACAGAGTCATTTTTTCACAAAGCACCTATTAACATCCACCAGAACTAGTGTTCTGCAAAACATGGTTTGGAAACAGTTCTACACGTTCTTTAGCAGAATTCTCATGACTAGAATGATAGCAGAAAACAGCCTCCTAAGATTTAAAATGGGAAGTGATCCTTGAAGCCATCTAGTGCAAGTTCCATGCAGAAAGTCTTTCAACAGCACCTCTGACAGAGGACCCTTCAAGGTTTTATTTTCAGTCTCTGTTTCATGATAATAATTTATATGAATCCATTCATTCTTAATAAATTCTTCAATTTTCTTTTCAATTTGCTAAAGGGTATTTCTGGAGAGAGAAAGGGGAGAAAGAAAAAGCACCCCCATGGGTGATGATCATACCACAGTCCCTTCTCTGTTTCTCTTCTCAGGATTTTGGGCACAGATGCACATGTTCCCAGCATGTTTTCTAAACTGTCAAGCCTAGTACTCTAACCATGGAATTGGCCACGTAACTTCCAGCTACCCTCAGCACCATGCCACAGGCTGGCATAAAATCTTCCTTTTTTATTTAAGTCCACGTGTAACTCATTGGTCCTCATTCTGTTTGTTCTCTCTTCTACATGACGACTTTAAAATATTAAAAGGCAAGTTTCCAGTTTTCATATTTTCATCTAGATCCTTTCCTCTCCTGGATAAACATATCCCATTCTTATAAACATACTGAATATAAAGCAGTTGTCAAACTTCTCACTATAGCAGATGTCTTTTACTATGGGAATTAGAGTCAGACACTGCCTCTTTTTTTTATTTTTTGGAGAAGTTTTTGCCATTGGGAGCGTGCGCTCACCAGAAAGACAGAGAGAGACAGAGAGACAGAAAGCGAGAAATCACCCCCCGGGGGATGGCCACGCCGCAATCCCTTGTCCTCCATTCTCCTTTCAGGATCTTAGGCACACACGCACATGCACCCAACATGAGTTTAAGCCACCGGGTCCAGGACTCGAACAGTGGTCAACTACATGGGAGTAGTGACATTGCCATTATGCTAACTGTTGGTTCCTACACTGCCTCTTTTTAAATAAACAATATTCTACTCAACATAATTGTTCGACCCTTCCTCCTGAAAGTTGGACACTGATTTCTGTTTCTTCTCACATGAACTGTGAAGCTTTTTATAGAAGCATATTATTGGCAGCTAGCAAGCTATTTTATGATAGTCAATAAAGTTTTTCCTACTTAGTTAATTCTGTTCTGTTAGGTTACATAGGTAATTCTTATTGTGGTAAACAGCATCCTATATTATAGATTGCCTTAGAATGCAACTTTCCATCCCTTTCTAATTATCAAAATATTTGTTGACTGCAATAAGATAGTTATGTATTTCCCCCAAATAGCTGATTATCAGTATAATATTGTTGTTTGTCCCACTTTATGCATGAAATGAAAATATATTTATATACCTTTGTGTGTGTGTATACATATATATATATATAAAATGTATGTGTGTGTGTGTGTGTGTGTGTGTATTACGTACATGTACACCTATATCTTTACATTTTAAGAGTGAAGAAGGGCCCAGCTGGTGGCATGGAGGATAAGGTAGCTGGATCCAACATGGCCAACTTAAAGGTTCATATCCCAGATCCAGTAGCTTGTATAACACACCAGGCATGTGTGCATGCATTCCCAAAATCCCAAGAGGAGAATGGACAAGAAAGGATTGCTATATGCTAGAATATTCACTTTTCAAACTAAGTGACATATGTGATTGAATGTATAAACTAAATTGAAATAGAAAATATTAAAAATTTTAAAAAAACTGGTATTTTTTCTGGCAAGACCAGAAAAAATAATATCTAATGATTAAATCTAAAAATAATACCTAAAAATAATATCTACTTTTTAAGGAATTTATAATTAGCCTGAAATATTTAAAATTAAACATACTTATTTGTCATTTTAAAAAAAGAAATGATTGAGATTTAAAATGGGAAGTGATCCTTGAAGCCATCTAGTGCAAGTTCCATGCAGAAAGTCTTTCAACAGCACCTCTGACAGAGGACCCTTCAAGGTTTTATTTTCAGTCTCTGTTTCATGATAATAATTTATATGAATCCATTCATTCTTAATAAATTCTTCAATTTTCTTTTCAATTTGCTAAAGGGTATTTCTGGAGAGAGAAAGGGGAGAAAGAAAAAGCACCCCCATGGGTGATGATCATACCACAGTCCCTTCTCTGTTTCTCTTCTCAGGATTTTGGGCACAGATGCACATGTTCCCAGCATGTTTTCTAAACTGTCAAGCCTAGTACTCTAACCATGGAATTGGCCACGTAACTTCCAGCTACCCTCAGCACCATGCCACAGGCTGGCATAAAATCTTCCTTTTTTATTTAAGTCCACGTGTAACTCATTGGTCCTCATTCTGTTTGTTCTCTCTTCTACATGACGACTTTAAAATATTAAAAGGCAAGTTTCCAGTTTTCATATTTTCATCTAGATCCTTTCCTCTCCTGGATAAACATATCCCATTCTTATAAACATACTGAATATAAAGCAGTTGTCAAACTTCTCACTATAGCAGATGTCTTTTACTATGGGAATTAGAGTCAGACACTGCCTCTTTTTTTTATTTTTTGGAGAAGTTTTTGCCATTGGGAGCGTGCGCTCACCAGAAAGACAGAGAGAGACAGAGAGACAGAAAGCGAGAAATCACCCCCCGGGGGATGGCCACGCCGCAATCCCTTGTCCTCCATTCTCCTTTCAGGATCTTAGGCACACACGCACATGCACCCAACATGAGTTTAAGCCACCGGGTCCAGGACTCGAACAGTGGTCAACTACATGGGAGTAGCGACATTGCCATTATGCTAACTGTTGGTTCCTACACTGCCTCTTTTTAAATAAACAATATTCTACTCAACATAATTGTTCGACCCTTCCTCCTGAAAGTTGGACACTGATTTCTGTTTCTTCTCACATGAACTGTGAAGCTTTTTATAGAAGCATATTATTGGCAGCTAGCAAGCTATTTTATGATAGTCAATAAAGTTTTTCCTACTTAGTTAATTCTGTTCTGTTAGGTTACATAGGTAATTCTTATTGTGGTAAACAGCATCCTATATTATAGATTGCCTTAGAATGCAACTTTCCATCCCTTTCTAATTATCAAAATATTTGTTGACTGCAATAAGATAGTTATGTATTTCCCCCAAATAGCTGATTATCAGTATAATATTGTTGTTTGTCCCACTTTATGCATGAAATGAAAATATATTTATATACCTTTGTGTGTGTGTATACATATATATATATATAAAATGTATGTGTGTGTGTGTGTGTGTGTGTGTATTACGTACATGTACACCTATATCTTTACATTTTAAGAGTGAAGAAGGGCCCAGCTGGTGGCATGGAGGATAAGGTAGCTGGATCCAACATGGCCAACTTAAAGGTTCATATCCCAGATCCAGTAGCTTGTATAACACACCAGGCATGTGTGCATGCATTCCCAAAATCCCAAGAGGAGAATGGACAAGAAAGAATGAGAAGGGATTTCTGCATGGCCATCCCCTCCCAAAGGTGATTTCTCACTTTCTCTTTCTTATTTGTACTCTTTTTCTCTCTTTTTTCTTCTCTCTTTTCTTTCTCTGTCCAGTGAAGGTATTCTATAGTAAACTTTTTTTAAAAAGTACAGAAATAAGCACTTAAGCAATAAGATTCCTATTAATTAAAAAGTATATTTTACTTTTATATTTCAATTGAATTTTTCTTTCCCTCTTGCTCCCATTTAAAAATAAGGAATCTGATTAATTTAATTCAGGACTAGAAGAACAATAGCACAGCTACATTAAGCAGAAAAATGATTTCTTATTTATAAAACTGAAAGGGAAAAAATTTACTTGGGGTGAGGGCCAAAATATTTGCAAAAGCTGCAAAGATTTGCTTAATATTATATTATTACTTATTTCGTCATTGTCCTTATAAATACTCCTTTTGCCAAAAATAAAAATAATAATAAAAGAAGTTAATGAGATTGTGGTGTTGCAGAAGTAGTGCATAAACAATGTAGGTAAACGTGTAGAGAAATTAGTTCTGAAGTGCAGGATAATTGTAGAGGGCCCTAGGCAAAAAACGAAACCTAGATGTGCAGGAGTCATAGCACATCTTGTCTTCACTTGTCTTTGTTAGTGCAAGTGAAAAGGTTAATGCCGTTCAGTTCCATCAGCACAGAGTGAGGAACTGTGGCACCTTTGAATTCTAAAGTTACCCACAGTGCAAGTGATTTAATTCCTGTGAGAACCGTACTATTTACAAGTTTGCTCCAGAATATGAATGTCAATTAACCACATGCTCCTATTCCTGTACAATTTCTCTGTTCCCTCTCTCTTTCTTAGTTATAAAGAATTTATAAAGAATTTATTTTCAAAGTCATCATCAGGTGGAAAGATTCACTGTTATTTTAATTCTATTTTTTTTTTAAAGAGGTTTTTGCCAGAGGGCACATGCACTCACCAGAAAGAGACAGAGAGATAGAAAGCGAGAAATCACCTCCCAGGGGGGATGGCCATGCTGTAATTCCTTCTCCTCCATTCTCTTCTTGAGATCTTGGGCATGCACGCACACGTGCCCAGTGTGAGTTTAAGCCACCGGGTCCAGGACTCGAACTGCAGTTGGCTTCATGGGAGTCCAGTGATGCAGCCATTATGACATCTGCTGGTCCCTAATTGCATTCTTTTATTCTTTGATTGGAAGGATTTTGTTGGATGTATGCTGGCCCAAGTGTGAAGTCTTCTCTACACTTCAGATGGTCATCATTCTTGTATGAACGCTTAAATCCTAAAACTTCACATAATCTTCACTGTTTTTGAAGTTTTTTGCCCTAATATATTGTAGCTGCTGATTATATAGCTAGCTATCAATATTCTGATATAATTTGCCTCTTTTTATTTATTTATTTTTTTAGTTTTTATTATACATGTATTTGCCAGAGATAGAGAGAAAAAGTGAGAATCCCTCCCTGCCCCCCTGCCCCCCAGGGAAGATGGCCATGCCACAATCCCTTCTTCTTCAGTCTCCTCTAGGGATTTTGGGCACACATGCACACGTAAGAAGTGTCCAGCATGATTTTCAAGCACTGGTACAAGACTTGAACCCCATGGTCACCTAGGTGGTCCCAGTGCCTTAACACTGGTCCTTGATTTGCGAAGTTTTAAAATCAAAGTACCGATATTTATGTTATTGCAGATGTTTACCCACAGTGCAACAACTTTATTCAAACTTTGTTGCTTTTATTTCCAGTCTCCACATCCTTCCTTTTTTGCTGTCTCCACCCTTTTTCTCAAAATGGCCCTGCCCATGCCTTTCTAACCCTTTGTTACTATTCAGTTTCTTCTGTCATCCCACCATCTTTCCTTCTCTCTCATTCAATTAAAGGCTGAGTTGGGACCTGAGGAAAGAAATCCTCTGATGCTCTTAGAGAAATGGAAAGGAATCACAACACAAACTAAACCTAGAATAGGGCCATTGTCTTTCCAGGTTTATGGTTGTGAAATATAAACTGCCGGGACCTATGGAGTGAAGCTACCCTGAGGTGGTGGATCTGAGTGCTCGACTCAGGGTCCCAACACAGGGCGGAGGCAAGAACTGACCAGCAACATCAACCTGGCCACTCCTAGTTTATCACTCAGTGGAAAGGAATGAAAGTAAAACAGCAGTATGTTCAAATCACTAAGTTTCTGGCCTCTGTCATCTTTCTGCTTCTTCTGTGTACCATCTATGTAGTACAATGATAATACATGTTTACCACTCATATTTTCATAGCTTTACATCAAAAAGCTATATGTCGCAATACATGCACACTTTTTTTTAATAAAAATTTATATAAACACTTATTTTGCTTGATGTTTTTATTTTACAGATTTTAAATTTGTAAAATATGATTATTCACTCTGGCACTTTAGTTTTAACATTAATATGTAAAAATGTCTTTGTATTGTCATTTGCTTTGAGTTTAAATCTGTTACTATTGGAAGGTGCTGTGATTTTTTTATTGTAAATAGATTTCTTGGGACCAACAGGTGGCATAACGATTACATCACTGGACTTCCACAGGACTAACCATGATTTGACCTAGACTATGCACCTTGAAACTCACACCAGGTGATGTGCATGCATGCCCAAAATCCCAAGAGAAGAATGGAGGAGAAGGGATTGTGGCATCGCCATCCCCTCTGGGGGCAATTTTTCACTTTTTGTCTTTCTGTTTCTCTCTGTCTCTCCAGGGAGTGTATATACCCTATATCAAAAATCTCTCTAAAAAGAAAATACGAAATAGTTTTCTTATTGATTTTTATTCTTCTCATCATCACAGCCACCAGGCTTCTGGTCTCTTCCATCTTTCTAGTTGACCTTTCTTTTGTTAAGCAATGCTTTGGTTCTTGTCCACCTCTTTGTTTTATTTTTTGGAGAGGTTTTTGCTACAGGGTGCGTGCACTTGCCAGACAGAGAGAGACAGAGAGACAGAAAGCGAGAAATCACACCCCAGAGGGGATGGCCACGTGCAATCCCTTCTCCTCCATTCTCCTCTTGGGCACATGTGCACATGCGCCTGACATGAATTTAAGCCACCAGGTCCGGGACTCAAACCACAGTCGACTACATGGGAGTTCAGTGACATAGCCATTACACTAACTGCTCCCTTGTCCACCTTTTGGACAGGTCATTGTTCTTACTATTATCTTTGGCCAGAACATAAAAGGGCATAAGCTGAGACCAGCAGATGTCATAATGGTTATGTTGCTTGACTCCCACATAGTTGACGAGGGATTGAGTCCTGGACCTGGTGCCTTAAAACTCACACCATAAGCATGTGCATATATGCCCAAAATCCCAAGAGGAGAATGAAGAAGAAGGGATTGTGATATGGCCATTCCCCATGGAGGGTGATTTCTCACTTTCTGTCTCTTTGGCAAGTGCAAGTGCCATATAACAAAAATCTCTCTCAAATAATTTCTTGTTTTAAAAAGCACATAAGTTTATATTAGAATATGAAAGTGATGCTTGCACATTGATATTTATTGCAGCCTTATTCACAATTGCTAAGACATTGAACCAACCCAAATGCCCACGAACAGATGAATGGATTGAAAAACTGTGGCACATATATTCTATGGAATACTACTCAGTCATAAAAAACAGCAAGACCCTGGCTTTTGACAGAAAGTGGATGAATATGGAAGATTTATTGCTGAGTGAAGCAAGTCAGGCTATGGAGGAGAGACATTGTATGCCCCCATTTAATATATACCAAGTGTCCAAACTCTGTGACTGAAACTGATTGACTAAAGGTTATAGAAACACAGTAAATGGTTGTGAATACCAGATATAGTGTGGGAAGAGGGTGAGTGAAAGAGTAGAGTCTGAGGAAGGAAATTTAGAAGAAAAGTGGAGAGGCAAAGCATTGATGGGATGAAGAAATGGGGTATTATCTATTGAAGATAATTTTATAGTATTATCAACTGGACTAGGAAGAAATGCACACATGTTGGAATATTCACTTCACAAGCTAAATAATGTGATTGAATGTAGAAAAGAACTTGAAAAAAAATTTAAAAAAGAAAGTACACTTAGAAAAGAAAAAAGAATATGAAAGTGATAGCCCCGTATTACTTTTTTCGAAGTAACAGAAAAAATTCAGTATAATATCATATATGACATCTTTTTCTTTGGAAGAGTGATTCTTGGAACATAGTTTTTCTTTCTTGATATGTGAAGACTCCCATCAGGAAGTTATAAAAATGAAAGGAAAAGAAGGAAGAAAGAAAGGAATGAAAGAAGGAAGGGAAAGATGGAGGAAGGAGGGAAGAAAAAAAAGAAGAATCATTTTGATAAGTCCATAAACTAATATTCTCAACTTTCTTTATACTAAAATGGACTTCATACCAGCAGAAGCCAAAGAAGTGAGAAAGCATACCTACTATATTCCGTACTCACCCAGTTGGGCATTAACCTCCATACCTCAAACCTCACCTGAGACCCATATTGTGTCACTTATCCAGCAGAGTGCAGGAAAGGTGAGTGATCTATATCTAAAGCAGGAAATAGTAAACATAGCTAAGGCAACTGTTAAGATAATGAGGATTATATTCTCTAACACCAGTGACATAAATTAGGTAAGGTAACTTTTAGAGATTGATGAGACCCAAGAACTCTCAATGCCAATGCCTGCTTACTTCATGCTAATTATATATTATTTTGACTTTTTAATTAATTCATTAATTTTATAGAGAGATTTTTACTATAGGGCAATTGCACTTGCCAAAGAGAGTCAGAGAGACAGAAAGCAAGAAATCACCCCCTAGGGGGGATGGCCACACTGTAATCCCTTCTCCTTCATTCTCCTCTCAGGATTTCAGGCACATGTGCACATGTGCCCAGAATGAGTTTTAAGACACCAGGTCCGGGACTCAAACTGCAGACTACATGGAAGTCTAGCAATGTAACCATTAAACCACCAGCTGCTCTCTGTTAATCAAATTTATTTCTATTGGGTCATCAGAAAAGTCATGACATATTTGTCTACGTTTTTCTGTGCAAAAACATGTCATGACTTTTCCAACAACCTAATATTATATTGTGAGTTATATGTAATAGGTATTCCCTCACATAACAAGAGAAAAAAAAATATGCTGGAAAGGCAATAACAAGAGTATTTACACAAGTACCATTATTTGAGTAGATTAGATGTAGTTGGTATTCTAACTAGGTATTATAATACCTATGTAATATATTATGTACCTAGTACTCTAACAAATTTTGTATACATATATATTTGGGGAGGGGGTTAGGTGAATTAATCGGTCATGATACTGAGGCTGTAAGCTGGAGGCCATCTCAACAGAATATTTTCTATTAATAGTAGAGATATCAGTAGATGATATTTATGAATGGGAAAGAGAAAACACTTGGGAGAGACAGTAAATGGTGTTAGTGCTTCATTTGCTTCTGGAAACAAGAGACAGCAAGGTGAAGAGTAACAGATGCTATTCAGTGCCATAGGGGAGCAGCCCTTATCACCTGTCTTCTTGGGCGGCGGTCTCACAAAGATCACCTTGATACTCGGGCCAGTGTCATTCTTGAGATGTGCTATCTGGAGGCTCCCTTAAACATCCTCACAACCCTTTGCACTATTCATGGCATAATTTAAAAACAATACAAAACAAAAAAAAAACTTTTTTTCATAGAAAAAGGAAGAATTGAAGTGGATGGTGAAAGATTAGATGCATGGGGACAGCGATGAGGTCACTTTTTCCACTTTCTCTGTGATTATGAAATGAAGACTGTGTATTTTTATTATTAATTCATTAATTTCTTCATGAAGGAAAACACAGAAAGAGAGAGAGACAAAGAGGCAAGCATCCCCTACAAAGTCTTCATGCTGCAACCCACCCCCAGTCTCAGTCAACCCAGGTGCTGGGCACACACACATCCAGCATGCTTTGAGAGGTTCAACAAACCCAGTACCTCTCCATGGGTCCAGTTACAATATGGTTCTATCACTGTCCAGCCCCTGTGTATATTTCTGCTGAACTTAAGAAAGCCAGAAAATTACACTGGGATTGTGATATCCTGGAGAATTATATGTACTTTCTTATAAGAATACTGATTCAAGTTTGACTGAGAAACCTTGAAAGTCTTTTCCTACTTTAATGATGTGGTGAGAAATACTGACTAGGCCCTTGGGGTTTTTGATTTTTGTCTTGGAGACCCAGGAGAAATAGAAAGGAATAAACTATATTACAATGAGGATATTGTTTTATGTTATTATAAAAGGAATGTAAGAGTCACTTTTGATTCTTTTCTAAAAATGAATTAATAATATTCCAGTGGGATTTGGCCCCCTTTATTCACAGTTTAATATTTAAATGTATATTCTTTGTCAGGAAATAAGAGTCGAGGGCTATCTTTCTAAATTCAAATCCCATTTTCACTACACTGTAACTATGTCACCTTGGGCCAATGTCATACCTCTCTGGACTTCAATTTCTTAATCTTTATAAGGGAATAATAATAGTAACTACCTCTCGGGTCTGTTATGGGTATATATATATTAATACATTAAGTGCTCATTATAGAGGTTAGCAAATGGTTAAGTGTTCAGTAAATGTTTATCACAATTTTCTCCATATGAATGTGTGTGTGTAAAATATTATAATATATATACTATATTATATATAGTATTTCAACATTTTAAGTTTCCTCATAAAATTGTAATACCTTTTTAAAATGATTATACATATAAGTTCACATTTATATCAATTTCAATTATGTGTATATGGCCAAACTTACTTAGATATATATAATCCTTTATTCAAATACCAAAGTTAGGGAGACAGCATGTTGGTTAAGGTGCTAGACTCCCACATGGCCAACCATGTTTTGAGTCTCTGACCTGGTGGCTTGCTTTCTCACTTTCCCTCTCTCTCTGTCTCTCTCTCTATGTTGATTAATAAAAGTAAATAAAATAATTCTTTAAAAAACAAACCAAACAAATATCAAGGTTAAAGAGGCTAGCATCTCAGATACGGCACTTGTATGAATCTGTGTTCAGACAACTAGAGAAAACACATAGAAGAACAGAAAGATCAGGTGGAGGATGTAAATAGCTTCATGGAGGAATGGGCCATGTCAGTTCCAGAGAAACAGAGAGGAAATGGTTCTTTAAAAAGCTATTAGGTGTGTTTGAAGAAAGGTTGACAGAGTCAGTACAATCAGGAAAGAGGAGTGAAGACTAATCAGTGAATAAGCTTTAATATATATATATATATTTTCTGATCAGAGAAAGGTATTTGGACAGGGTCTTGCCATGTCGTGGTACTCCTACCCCACCTTCCCAGTTATCTAGGACTGTGGGTGTACACTTCCATGCCCAGCCTATTTAGGTTGGTCCAGGAACCAAACCCAGGTCTCCAGTGACCCCAGTCTCATGCAGTTAGGCCTTATCACTTGTACCATCATGGCTAGGCCTCAACAATTAAGGTTCAAATTCCAAGGATTTGGTTTTCCAGCACACCAAGTAATGCAGATGTAAATTATAGAATTTAAAGTTTCAGCA
>NW_006204563.1:1706394-1777086 GCF_000334495.1 Tupaia belangeri chinensis
ATGTATGATCATTATTATTTATCTCACTTTTCTAAATCCATACAGAAGGTTAAAAGAAAGAAAGAAAAGAAACATCAGTACAAATGAAACCTTTCTTCCTGAACTAGATTGCCAATCATTTACTTGAGTCAAATTTCTTGAGAGAGTAATTAACATCTGTTCATTTTTATTTTATATTTGTATTGACCCCTCAGCTCACTTCATAATGACATCTTCCCTCATCTTCTTTTGAGATATCTTATCAAAGGTTGCTAATGATGGCCTCATTGCAAAAATCCAGTTAATGATTTTTTTTATTCATGTTTATTTATTGTCCACATTTACAAAGCTCTCCTTTACATTTAATTATTCCTGAAAAAGCTCCATTTCCTCATTTTTCAAGACTACTTTCTTATTTTCTAATATCTCAGGCATCTGTGACCAATTTATTCTAGTCTTTTCAAAGACTGCACCCTTTTTATCTAATAACGGTGATTCAATGGCACATGACTGTTCTCTTTCTACATGTTTTCCTTGAGTAATCTTACCCACCCTGATGACATGCATCCTCCTGTGAACCAAAGACCTCAATTACCTCGATCAGGGCTCAACAAACTGTGGCCTATAGGTTGGATTTGGCTTACTTCCTGCTTTGGTAAATAAAGTTTTACGGCACCCAGCCATGCCTATGCATTTATCTATGGCTGTTTTCAGGCTATACAGGCAGAGTTGAACAGTTGTAATAGAGAATACGTGTTCCTCAAAGTCAAAAATATTTACTGTGTATTCCTTTACTCCCCCACCTAAAAAATGTCAACATCTGATCTAGACCTGAAGATGGAATTTTCATTCTATTTTATCAAATTACCTAAAGAAAATACTCACTTAAATGTATTGAGAGAACCTAAATCCAGGTGTTCAAACCTTACACTCTTACTCTTACATTCCTTTTGTCTCTCATTGGGAATCTATCCTACTTGGCAAAAACCAAAAAACTACTAGTCACTCTCGAATGTTCCTTCCTTCACCTCATATTACATTGATCACCAAGGCCCTGATTAATACCATTCAAATTCATCTCTCCATCTCTCTGACCACGGTCATGATTCAGGATTCTTGCTGTTCTTCTCATGGCTGTAGGCAAGAGTTTTCCATGAATAATATTCTTTGTGTCACTCATCATTTTCCCAGACAGAGAACATGGTCTTTATCTTGCATCCCAATCTGATCTAAGATTTAGGTGAATAGAGCCCATCCAAACTGTTTGGTGTGGTTACCCTCAGTATTTCAGTGTTTCCAGACTTTCATAATTCCCAGTCATGGAATGAGGTTTAGACACCCACCACAGTGTCATTATGTTATAGAAGAGAAAGCCCCATATCTCTGCTAGTAGGTGGGGCTTAGCTGTGATGAAACATCTGGTAGCAAATACAGTAAGATTAATGCCTAAGTTACAGATGTCAACTGCCTGTTAGAGTCAGGAAAGCCTTTGCAGAGGAAGTGACATCTAAAATAAATCTTACAAGATGAGAAAGAAATTGTCAGTGCCAGTAAATGTGATACATTCTAGGCAGTCAAGTAGCCTTATGAAGGTGAGGCTGAAAAATAGAGCAGTATGTATTTGTAAAGTGACAAGCATCCTATTAAGGTAGGAATAAGAGTTGCATGGACTATTTGCACAAAGGTAGACTAAAAAGAAAATTTAAGCCTGAATGGGAAGTGTATCTTTTTTATTCTATGCTTGAATGATTAGACTTCATAATAAAAATAATGAGAAGCTTAATTTTCAAATGAGGGAGATATATAGTATTGACATTTTTAAAAAGTATTTGTAGTGACAGATTAAAGGGTGAGAACATGTCACAAAATGAGGGGAAAGGAAACTACTGTTACAAGCAAAATTTAGAAGACGATTACAGCAATCTATTCAAGACATAATTCTGAGTTGAATCTACAAGGTCAGAAATTTTCCAATTCAAGACATAATTCTGAGTTGAATCTACAAGAAAGCAAAATTTAGAAGACGATTACAGCAATCTATGAAGAGAAGTTGTTGCTTAATCTGAGGTAATGTCAGAAGGAGCCAGATTCAAGACATAATTCTGAGTTGAATCTACAAGGATTAGACAGTGGGTAGGAGCTCAGGAGAAGGAGATAAGTAGAACTTAGCAGACAGGGGGTAGGAGCTCAGGAGAAGGAGATAAGTAGAGGACAAAGGAGATACAGCAGGCAATGGTGTATTAATGAAGAAATTAACCTTCCAAAAAAGGAAGAAAAGGCTTTGGGAGCAAGAGAATGAATTCATCTGAGAATATATTGTGTCATTGGAAAAGTCATGATGTATTTTCCATGCAAAATCCAGCATGACTTACCTGACGACCCAATATATTCCATATTTTGCGACAACCCAGTATTGAACTTGAATTGCTAAGATAATTAAGATGACCAATGAATGTACAGGGGACCAGCTGACATAGCAGAGTGGTAGAAGCAAGGATAAGGAAACTCTATGGAGTCAGGAGTTTTATAGAGTTAGTTTCAAAACAAACTTAACCAACCATGGAACGTTCCTTATTCCTCAAGTGCTAGCATTATTTTCATAGATGGAGTACATAACCAAAATGCTCAACTGTTGTAAGAATAACATATTAATAAATTCACACTCATGTCATCTTGGATTCTTTTACTGATAGACTTAATCATTTAAGTTTAAAGACACAGGAGATAGGATATAGAGTATGCAAGGTGTAAAAAGGAGAAAAACAAAGCAACATGAGGTACCACCAGGCAAGGTGAATATGGAGGCATGCCAAATCAGCAAGATTGAGCCCAGCAAGTCACTGGAAGAGAAAAGGGAGCACCTGGGAAGAAGGTCCTAGAAAGTGGAGAGGGAAACTAAAGAAAGGCAAAGCCTACTCATTTCCTAGTTTAGACCTGTTCTATGAACACATCAAATGTTTCCTTTGCTTTTTTTTTAAAAAACATTGCTTCCTTTTGAAATCTCTTAGAATGACAGTCTTGTCTTACAAAATATTCAGGAATTGAAAATCAACCAGCCCAATCCACTTAATTGTTCTTTCAGTTCTATGACTAAAATATTGAAAAATGGGCTTTAAGAGAGAAACTGTTTTATGGTAGCTTTAAATAATGCAGAGGGCTCTCCAAACATTGCCTATAATACACAATTCATTGCATTTTAGCTCCTTACAAATGCTTTAAAATCCCATATATCCTAGCTATTTTTTTCTTAATAACTTTTTCTATATATACATTTTCTTCATCCCTTAAAAGATTAGAGAAAGACTTAGATTGTAACCATTTGATTGTATCAGTCTGGTTCCTGAATCCCTGCCTGATATTTTAATGCCCAAATTGTAAGGCAACACTCTTTGTGATTTTATTTATTTTTTAAAATTTTATTATTACCCTCTAGGCCTAAAAAGGTTTTCTTCTTTGTCATGACTAGAAACAAGACACTGATATAAATAAGCATAAACTTGTCTCCTATTTTAGATTACTTATTGGGGGAGGTAGATGTGAAGGGGGCAAATACCCAAGTATAAAAAGTTTGTCAAGGAGACATAGAAATAATTTAGATTAGAAATTCCAAATTTAAACATTTTATCTCTTGATTGCTATGAATTCCAATAACTTCTTAGTTTTTACCATTTGTATATCAATAGAACTTTATTAAAATGAGTTCTAACTCTTGGTTTGTAGTATTAAAATATATTAAAAATTATGACAAAGTACATATATTTGCACATATATTTGTATTTAAACATACACACATATGTGTGCATATGTGTAGTATGTTCTGGAATGTTCAATGGCATTAGGGACAATATAGTTTATAATTTGAGATTAGAAATATAGCATAATTTTCAACTTTATTTTTATTTATAAAATTTTATTTATTATAAATATGTATAAAATAGTGTATTGCTTTACTCAATTTTGCAATAATTTGTTTTTGTTGATAATGTTGACTTTAATGCAATCCATAAGACTGACCTACCTTTTAAATGATCAAGTTTATATGTTAGGGGTCCAGCAGGTGTTGTGGTGGTTAAGGCATTGAACTCCCACATGGCCAACCATGGTTTGAGTCGCTGACTTGCTGGCTTAAAAATCATGCCAAGTACATGTGTATGTGTGCCCAAAATCCTAGGAAGAGAAGCGACTGTGGATCATCACCCCCCGGGAGGTTTTTCTCACTTTCCTTCTCATTATCTCTCTGGTGAACACACATGCTCTATGATAGAAATCTTAAAAAAAAAAAAAAAAAGCTTAAATGTTATTGTTATTCTCCCTTATTTTAGGGAAGGTAAGGGGTACATTTCTTCAGATTCTAACATCTCTAATATTGATATGGGTGTTATAATTGACATGATTAAATAGTAGCATTTTTTCCTGCTTAGTAATACATATAATAATAATGTAGTTAACATGATATTTTGAGATTTAATAAACTCTTCTATTTCATTTCTTTGAATATAGAGAAAATCATGTACTACAGGAACTGTTAACAGAACAACCCTGTTTTATGATATTCTTCATCTAAGTTTGAATAAACCTTGCAAGAAGTACTTTACCATTTTAAGAGGTTTTTCTAAGGCAATAGTACTCAACATTGGATTAAAATGTAGGGACAGGTAAGGCAAGTAATATGTCATTCTAATGCCTTGTCATGACATCACCAGCAAAACCACTCAGCTAGCTCTGAGACAGTTCTATAACACACTCACGTATGCTTTTTGTTTTCACTCTTTCTTTCAGCTCTTTCAAGACACCATGGGCTTTCAGGGGTTTTCTTGGCTCCTTTGAGTTTTCTCCGCTTATGCTGCCTGTGGTAAACATGATAAGAGAGCTATAAGACCACAGGTAGTTGGTCTAGTCTTAAAAAAAATGATGTCGGCCAATCCTATCTATAAGCATTACAGACCAGTGTTACAGGGTTAAGAGTAATTTTCCTTTCTCTCAGTGTTTTCTTAATGTATTACAATCTACTTCTTAATCTACTTCTCTAGATCTCTTTTAGAGATTTTTTAATTTATATGTCATGAAAGACCTGCTAAGGAAAGCAACTCTAGAGTATATTTTAGATACCAAGAAATGTGTCTGCTGTGCTATCATCCATGGATGACTGTACCATCTGAAAACAATAAATGAGGCTTTATTCTCTCTTCCATGTCTATTAAGTGAGAGACACTAAAATGATGATTACTCAGATGGCTCTAAGGCAGAATTAGTGAGTGGATTCCATTCAAAAGAGCTTGAACTGAATAATCTCAAACAGATGAAACAGCAAATCAAGGTTTTATTTCTCACATTATAAATTTTAATTCCACAAAGAAATTTATAAACTATGCTTTATCTAAAAACAAACTGACATTTTGGATCATAACACACATTGTTAGAAGACCATAGAAAAATAAATGCACAGCTGATATGTGGAAGAGTGCTATTAAGCAGAAAACAATAAATAGGAAAACATGGCATATCAAAAATTGATGTATCAAATAACTAAAACTTTATTTGCAAAATTAGAATGTACTTTTTCAGAAAATATATGAGATGTCATATAAAAATACTTTATAACAAGATTGCATTTTGTACCTTAAAAATGTTTATTCCATGATCAGTGCAACTTCTCTTTCAATAAAATTGATATCTGGTTTTATGATTACCAGCCAAAAATGTAATTTTAGTATATACAGACATATAGCTACACTCATTCTGCTATCAATAGCAAATTATAAGAAGCCAAAAATAGGGTGACTTTCTACCTGTTATGTGATATGAAGAATAACACTTCTTCTAGGTATGTTTTTAGATTAAATATGATGGGCATTAAAGAAATATTTAGGAGATTCAACTCAAGTATGATTGAGAGAAAGACTGAGGTAGTATGTAAACCAAACCCAGCTAATAGGAAGGCCAGAGGCCTTGTAAGCATTGAGCTAGCTCAGGTGCCTCTAACACAGTATTCACGGACCACCTCATCTGGGCCTGTCTCACGTATGACACGCACATATATGTTGGTAATGTCTGTTTTTACAAAATGACTTTGACTTCGTAATACATTTCTTACATAGCCCAGCTCTTGAGAACACTCCAGATCTGTGTTAATCAAAGCTTAGGTGGTTGCTTTAGCTCAAGCTAAGCACAATCCTGAAGAAAGGGCTCCCTACACTGTGCTCTGCTTGTCCTCTTAGCCTCTTCCCCTCCACGAAACGGTAAGAGTTCAGCTGACAACAGGGTAAACAGATTATTGTGTTATTGCTGGCTGATTGCCGGAGTTATTTTGGAGCTTCATAATTCATTTAAAGAGATTTTTGACATTTATGAAATGACTTCTATAATCAACTGACAGTGCAATATCCTATAATTGTTCAATTAAAAATGACTACTAGTGCAGTCATTTATTAGTAGAATCAGATAATTGTCTTGCCACTAAAGAGTACTTCTCACTTTGCACATCAAATGAAAATGTTTGAGTATAAATCTGTGACACAGCAGCCAAAGTCCTGGGGATTTTCAAGTGCATATGTAATTATGACAGACCTCTGAAGTAAATATGGTTTAATGTGATAATCTTAAATGGATTGTGTGTGAGCCTTACAAAATTCTTCTCTGAATAAACCAGAGCATCTGTCAGAACGGATAGGAGTTCATTTCCTACTAATATGAAGTTCATGATATTCTTTCCAACATGTAGTTTAACATGTGTACTTTGAACACAGGACGGCATATGCATTTTTCTTGATTCTCATTTATCTTTTTTTTTTTTTTTAACTTCTGGCAGATGAAACTGATTACCAAAGGTAAGGCGTCCAGAATGGTTGCAGTGTTAAATCAGTTTCATGTGGAATATGATTTTATCAGGGTCAGCATTGAGAAGCTCCAACTTCCAGATACATACACAGATAGGAATGCAGAACCACAAAGTCAGAAACATATTCACAAATGCACGTGGATGTGCACATGCGTGTGCACACACACAATTTCAAATGCTGAGTTTCTCTAAAATAAAACACTTTGACTCACATAATCACAAACCATCTGTTAAGCTAATCATAAATCAATCTTTGATTAAATAATTAAAAAAAAGAAACCTCACCACACTGAAAACAGAGAAGACACAGATCATTTCAAGACCAATATAAAGAAATAACTTAATGGAGAAAACAGCAGCAGTCCCTTTATAGATAATGTTTTCTTTATTTTTATTTTAAATTAGCATTGTGCTCCTTTGGACAAACTGGCTAAAACTCAAAATTTACATTCAAATAATGATAATTAAGGAAATTCGGAGCGGCTCAACAGATGGAAGACGTTACTTAATTCGAGATTGCTACAAAATTGAATTTAGTAGTGTCATTTCAAAGTTACAGCTTAATGTTAATTTTTAAATAAATAACCTGATGTCGTTGTTGTTTGTTATTTTCCATTTTATTTGCTGGAAAATGTTTAAAAATTGCTGTCAGATTCAATCGCTATCTCCCGCTTTCTTTCTAACCCATCAGCAAGGATAGAGCATTTGAATCACAGCTGCTTGGGGCTTTTTGTTTTTGTTTCTCTTCAAAAATGTTTTTCAGACCCGTTTTTCTTCTTCTTGTATGGATTTTAGAAAGAGTTTTGATAAAGACAGTCCTGGCAGCTGGATGATAAATATTATTTTCTTAACCTGCCTAGCTTTGTCAGCCACCTGCGACTGCAGCCTGCCACACGTTGGAAGCAGCTCATTAACTTTCCCACCGCTTCCCAGGAGTTTTCCTTGTTTTCTTTCACCTTGGGTGTGTGCTGCCTTCTCACTGAACGGTTAACTATCCGAGTAGGCCGAGTGGGCTTTGGCACTGTGAGCAGAGCACGCTTCAGGCAGCCTCCCTGCTAAGGCTCAAAATCTCTCTTAAACACATTAAGCAGCCCATTTTGGATTGATAGTGCAGTAATTATTCTGCTTCACCCTAAAAACCATCCTGGGGTAATTGGCGCAGAGGAAAATTACCCAGAGTCCTTCACCACCTGGTAGTTAAGGAACGAATCCAGGGAAAGATAAGTGAAGCAGGAAAAAAAATCGGCACTTATTTGATTTTAATCTCACCACTTTGCAAGCATTTAAATTGCCTTAATCAGGTGGTTGGCTTCCAGCCTAGCTGGTAATCTGTTATCAAATTTGAAACTAGATTTTTTAAAATGTCAGTGTAGGCTGAGAATTGAAGTCTATTAACAGTTATGAGCCTCCCTCCTAAACTTCCATAATCTATGTATTAATAATCCTTTTTACAAAGCTGTCAAATATTACTTTATTACAAGTCTAGATTAATAAATGAATGTAAAAGCAAGATTTAATTATTTTTTATTTTTATTTTAAAATCCAGGGAACACACAATGCTAACATTCTTAACACTAAAATCCAGGGTTTTTTAAAGCAATAGTTTGAGTCTATGGAATAACCTTGATAAATGTAATTGAATTTTTCTCTGATAAGATTAACTAGTGGTAATTGTGAATGAGGAGGTCTGACCTACTCCAAATGAGATGTATGACAAGCTGAACATAGTGTT
Organism: Tupaia belangeri chinensis; assembly: GCF_000334495.1. Classification (NCBI taxonomy): domain Eukaryota; kingdom Metazoa; phylum Chordata; class Mammalia; order Scandentia; family Tupaiidae; genus Tupaia; species Tupaia belangeri. The sequence goes on from NW_006204563.1 coordinate 1,714,944, forward strand.
GTTTTCTTTTCTTTATTTGAGCCTCGAATTTTAAAAATGGAAATAGGAAATTGGGGCCTTGCAGGATGAAACATTTGTTTCTGAAATGTTTTTGTATACATTGCTTATCTCCCATCTCCTCAGTGTGTCTAATTGTGCTGAGCTTGGTCTAAAATGATATCAACACATTGAAACCCCAGAAGGCTTAATTAAGGGAGGGACTTAATAAAGTCCATAAAGAGAGTTTTTGTTGTTGACAAATGTGACATTAAATTTTACCTGCAACATCCTTAACTAAAAACTTCCCCAAATGGTTAGACCCATTAAGTTACCCCCTTTTAAGAGCGAGAGAGAAGAAGAAGAAAATAATTTTACTTTGAAAATCTTAATTGCTGTGATAGCAGGGTTGGGTTGTGCCTTTTTATGATTCCTGTATGATTTGCATTTTGAGTTGAAGTTTTGTTCTTCACAGCGCACAAGCCAGCAATCAGGAGCATATAGAAATGGCTTGATAGATTCCCCTTTTAAACATGCTTATAAAACATTTTGCCTATGTAGCTTTTTGTATTACACATTCATGGGGTTTCTCACATACCAATCAAGAAAGCCTATCCCTTCTAATTCATTTTCTCAGAAGTTTAAGAGCTTAGGAATGTATATTAATATAGAACAAATAAAATATTTCGAAAACTACAGCACTATTGTAAGTTCCATTTGAAAAGAAAAAAAAATGCTGTCATTATTTTTATTCTTCTTTCATGGTCTTTATCTGAGGGTAGAATTTTAGTGAGTGGATCAAACTACAATAGAGACTGCTCCAACAACTTGGTTTCCTAATTCCCTCTCTGGCTTCTGACTAAGTTCAGGAAAAGACTCTTTCAGAAACATAAAATCTAGTGACAATGAAATTAATCACAATGTATAAAAGAAAAGCAGCTGGCAACCAAACGTTGAATAAAGCCAAATGTGAATTTAACTAGCTGACAGCCTCAATGTATATAATATGTACATGTTATGTATATCTATATATACTTTAGCTAGGCACAATCAGTACTGATGTCATTTTATTTGTCTGTGTATGGATTTCCTATATGACCCATTTTTTTTTTTTATTCCTACTAGTTTAGGGGCTATTCACTGTAACTAAACATATCATAGTTTGCCTCTTTTTGAAGACTGGGTCTTCTTAACACCTGGTCATCATAGATATGCAGATAAATTCTATGGCTGCTGGTTAGAATATTTCCCTTTTGAGAAGTAAAATATGCCTTTGTCAAAAAATCAGTTCCTAAAAAGAATTTAGGGAAAGCCGTCGTGGGCATTTTTTTCCCCTTCCATAGACGTGAATGGATGCTACCAACACCTTCGAAATAGAGACCACCATAGGGTCGGCTAATGTCATCTGAATTAATACATACTGTATATGAGTAGAAATTTCTCACCGCCAACCTCAGTCAACTTTTTCATGATGTTACGTTCAAATTCATAGCTTTTCTGATTTATCATAATGTAACAAAGTATTCTCTGTCTGAAGTTACCCATTAGCATCTACGTAGTAAAGTCACTTGTTTAATCTGGTCTATTCACTTATCTACCATGCTTGTGGAGCGACATGATTTTAGACGCATTGACCATTGACCATTGTCCTAAGTCAGTGTCATGTGATATTAAATCTGTAGAATATTTAGAAGCAAATTCCTTGACATTAATGACTTAGAGAAATAAAAAAAAAGTCAATTCTTTATTCTTTTTGTTTTCTTTAACACAAATTCCAGAGCTATTTCAAAGGGTATGAAATATATTCATGGTGAAGAATAGAAAACAAGGTATTTTGCAAGAAGATGACATAGTCCAAGTCAACATTGGAGGCAGAATCAGAATGTACTTCAATAAAGCTACAAAGACACACCTAAGCAAATCAGTTTTTTATAGTAAACTTTATTGTCCTGTCAAAGCAAATTTTTAAAATGTAACATGTGTTATCATAAAGCACTTGAAAGTGATATCATATAGAGACTACAGGATCAGGAAATATGTACATCCAAACACACGCAATATTAAAACTCATTGTGTTTAGTCTTCGTCATCCATTGTTCAATTTATACGTAATGAACAATCACTCTTTGCCAAGCCCTCTCCTCAGTCCTTGAGGTAAAATTAAGAATAAAATGTTATCCTTCCTCTTAAAGAATCAACATTCTACTTGGGGAAATAGATGAGTGAGCAGTTAAATCTATGGAAGAATATGAGCTAAGTTGTTTTTTTTGTTGTTTTTTTTTTTTTTTTTGGAAGAGGTTTTTGCTATAGGGCGCATGAGCTCGCCAGAAAGACAGAGAGAGACAGAGACAGAAAGCGAGAAATCACCCGCCAGGGGGTATGGCCACGCCACAATCCCTTCTCCTTCATTCTCCTCTCAGGATCTTGGGCACACACGCACACGTGCCCAGTGTGAGTTTAAGCCACCGGGTCTGGGACTTGAACCGCAGTCGACTATGTGGGAGTCCAGCGACATAGCCATTACGCTAACTGCTGGTCCCGGAGCTAAGTTTTTAGAACAGAGGAGGGAAATCAACTTTACCTGGGAAATTGAAGCTAGTTAAATGAAATAGATATATTATTGTTTGAATTAGAGGAAGTAGACAATTAGTGATATTCTACAGGGTAAATGTGTTGCTTATTTCAAAAGAAAGATTCAGAAATAAGGTTAAATGGATATGCCTCTGCTTATAGAATTCTATTCGAGTAATTCCCTTGTGACTAATTATACTAGTAATAGTAATAGCTAGCACTTATTGTACACTTATTAAGCACCAAGCGATGCCCTAAATGCTTACTGGCGTTACCTCTGTTGTTCCTCATAATAATCATAGATGTGTTATTATTTGCATCTTATATCTGAGGAACCCAAGGCACCCACAGCTAAATGACTTGTTCAAGGTTAGGCCGAGAACAAGAAAGCAGTAGAGAGAATATATGAGGTTAAGCAGTCAGTCTTTAGAGCCCAATATAGTAAAGGTTTTTATTTTCAATAAAGTATGATAGACAAATGTTAACTACTCTATTTTGAATAGTGTTTTTTGTAAAGTTTTCCTTCAATATTTCAAATACGTAAGATAGTAGCCGGCTGCCCACAAGCACTTCACTCTTTGTGTATTATGAAGTTAGTTGGTTCTAAGCTCCATAGCAATATATCCTTGAGAACAAACAAGAACCTGGCTTACTTTATTCCTCTGCTTTTGACAACCTTTATTATTTCATTTATCTGCTATTCATAGCGAGATGTAAACATCTTACTTCCCAGTGTGATCCTCATATCAACAGTGGGTCAGTTTAAAATATTGGGAATCAATATGTTATAAAACTTCAGCCAGTACTAAAAAGGCAGACCCAGAGAAAATTCATTGAATGTCAAATAAAAAATAAACATCAACAGTTAGAAATGTAATAAGATAATAAATAAAAGCAGAGAATTAAAAAAAAAATTCTTAACCCAAAAAGCAAATTGACAAGTAAGATATACCTGTATTAAACACAAAACCACTTACAGTACAGGGAGCAATGAATTTTTCATGCAGTAGACAGAACAATTCTTTTCTCAATTTAATAGACAGAATACATGACATTAGTGCCATTGGTAGTGGGGTTTAAGACTCAGGAAGGGAGGGAGCACTAAAGTCTGTGAAGTCATTAGTTAGCACAGGCTCTACATTTTTTATTGATTTGTGTAGACACTTAAGACTAAATGCTTTTAGACTGAGGATCTCTTTTACACCCCAGATGGGTATGCATATATTTCTTATGTGCAGATTCCTGGCTCTGCTTTTATTTTTTTTTTATTCTCTTGCCTTCCTGCCCCTCTCTTCCAAACTTGCAGTCTGATCCTGTCAGTTGGTCAGGAAGTCTGTGTCTGTCTGTGAGACATCTTTTTGTTGACCTATCATTGAATACACAGTTCTGTAGAAAACCTTATAAATAGTGAAAAAGAAGTAGGGCATTGCATTCCTTTTGGGCTGCTTAAAGTTTAATGTGCAATGGCTAACAATCAAAAGGAAACAAATGATATTCTTGAACCTTGTTGCCTAAATGAAACAAGACATTAGTCTAGTGAGAAAGGGGTGAGGGGTCCAGTGGTTCTTTCAAAGATTAATCACCTAACTCACTTTCATATACACTGAGACCTAACAAGATATTTCTTCCTTCAGGGCCGTTGCCATTAGGGCCGGCACACATCCCTGGGAGCCTTAGCCCTTCACATGGGCATCTCCTTTCCCCAGCTGCTTTTTCCTCAGACCTAAAGGCCCTACTACAACCACAAGGCTCATTGCCTGGCATTTAAGATCTAACCTTAAAAATGAGCCTCTAGGGACCAGCAGGTGGCATAGAGTTGAAGGTGCTTGACTCTAACATGACTGACTGCAGTTCAAATCCAAATCCTAGCTACCTGAAAATCATGCCAGGCAGGTGTGCATGCGTGCCCCAAATCCCAAGAAGAGAATGGAGGAGAAGGGATTGTGGCATGGCCATTCCCCCTGAGAGATGATTTCTCACTTGTCCTCTCCTGTCTCTCTTTCGTGCTCTCCAGTGAGCATACATGCCTTATGGAAAAAAATAAAAAAGGAAAAAAGGGAAAAAAAGTCTTTAAATGTGAAAGATCAGGGATCAGAAAGTGCTCATATACTCATGGTTGCTATTTTGGGCAGAGTACTTACTCAGAGCCCTGGCAACCATAAATATATATGCTTTTATTTGCCCAATCAATAATTTTGAGCTTCTCTTGTGCCTTAGGCACTGTGCAGATTCCTAAGGAAAGTGCACAAACCCTACCCTCATAGGAGGGAAAAAAGATGTGCATGTGGAAACCAGCAGATGGTGTAATGGTTACGTCCCTGGACTCCCACATAGTCAAGCACAGTTTGAGTCCCAGACCCAGTGGCTTAAAACTCCCACCAAGCATGTGTGTATGTATGCTCAAAATCCTGAGAGAAAAATGGAGGAGAAGGGATTGTGGCATGGTCATTCTCCCTGGGGGCTGTTTTCACTCTTTCTGTCTGTCTCTCTCTCTCTGTCTCTCTGGCATGTACATGCATCCTATAGCAAAAATCTCTCTATAAAAGGAAGAAAGAAAGATGTGCTTGTGTATGTATTACATATTTATAATATAGTGACTAAAGAAATACAGTTCCACAGAGAGATGTTATGGGAAATACAGGAAAGAGCCACCAACAACCCTGGGATATGATAGGAAAGTTTAGAGCATTGTCCTGCAGATGATACCTGAACTGTGACCTATATAAATAGTACGGAATGGTTTTATGAGAAGAAGGAAAACCATAAAACAACTGTATATTAGGCTCTGAACACAAGCAACTAAGGTTGTAACAGCATACAGAGAAGCAAAGGAAAAGGTGCAATTGAAGATTAGGTCAAACCACAGGGAGCTTCAGATGCTCTGAAGTGTGGGCCATAGGGTAGGTATGCTCTGAGTGGTAGTACGCTGGGGATAGAATGTACAGCAGGCAGGGGAAGAAAGTGTGAAAGACTAGAGGTAAGAATCGTAGTTAGGAGACTGTTATTCAGAGACTGTGGAGTCCTGGCCTAGAGCTGTGACCATTGCAGTAAAAGACATCAAAGCCAAGAAATGTATGCTGCCAGTGGGAGCTAAGAAAGAGGGAGAATTCAAGGGTTACTCACTAGTGTCAATGGCCTGACTGGCCATCAGTGGAGTTAGTATCTACATATAGGAGAAAGCAGGTTTATGAGGGATGTTAGGTCAGATGTTGTGAACAGACAATTAAGATATACTAAGATAGGGCCAGCAGATGGTATTGTGGTTGTGGCATTGAACTCCCACATGGCCGACCTCGATTTGAGTGCCAGACCTGACAGCTTGCTTTCTCACTTTCCCTTTCTCTCTCTCTCTGTCTCTCTCTGGTCAAGTTAAAAAAATAAATAATAATAATAAATAAAATTAAATAAGTAAATAATTATTGTATAGAAAAAGATATACTAAGATAGTAAGGCCCATTGAGAATCTAGTATTAACAGAGCTGATTATATATGAATTTGAGACTTACCCATGTATAGGTGATAATTATAACTCTGAAATTACACCAGATAACCAAAGATAATGTGTAAAAACAAAGTCGTAATTTAGTGTTAAGAACACCAATATTTAAAGGACATATCAAAAATAAGGCCTAAGGAAGAGACTGAAAAATTTGATATTGTTATTATAGAATACAAGGATTTTAATAATTTTATAGAGAGAAGAGATGATCTTCAAGAGTCAAAAAAAAAAGTAAAATAAAAACTACAAACTACATACTACATTTGGCAGTTAAGAACGTTTAGAGGTTATAATAAGACTAATTATGAGCAGGAAAAAAATTACAGGTTATTGCAGAGTGAATGAAAAGTCTCACAAAACGTTTAATGTTTAAATGGTTAAGGCAATGGACTACCACAGCTCAAGTTGCAGACCTGGCAGCCTGAAACTCAAGTTGGATGGATGTGCATGCATGTCCAAAATCCCACGAGGAGAATGGAGGAGAAGGGATTGCAGAAATCACTCCCAGGGGGGTGATTTCTCACTTCCCACTATATTTCTCTGTCTCTCTCTAGTGAGCATGTGTGCCCTATGTGGGGAAAAACGTTTTGATGAATACTGAAGGAACTAATTGAAATGAGGGGAGAGGTTGTATAGTCTATATGAAATATTTCACATAATTATTGTTCGAAGAGCAAAAGAAGGTAGAACATGGATTGAAAGATAGAAGAGAAAATAACAGTTAGAGCAATATTCCAAAGAGAACAAGAGATGTTAGAGTTAAGGACCAACATGGAGATGTTGATCTTAAATAGGAGAAAGCACAAATCATCATCTCGGACAACAGGGAAGGATGAGATCATGGCTATGGTACAGATCATTTTATAGTCCAGAAAGTGATAATCCAATCAGCATTACACCTGGAGGCCTCAGGGATGAATTGCCAAGAGCAAAATAAAATAAAGTTGGGTAGGGAGATTAATAAAAGGAGGAAATTTTTCAAGTAGTCTTTTTTTTTTTTTTTAAGTTTATGCTATAGGGCATGTGCTCACCAGAAAGACAGGCAGACAGAGAGAGAGAAACAGAGAGACAGAGGGAGAGATTGAAATCGCCCTTCCCCCAGGGGATGGCCATCCTGCAATCCCTTCTTATCCATTTCTTCCAGGATTTGGGGCATTCACACACCTGGCGTGATTCTCAAGTCGCTGGGTAAGGGACTGGAACTGCAGAGCTGGCCATGTGGGATTCAGCACCTTAACTTCCATGCCACCTGCTGACCTGAAATAGACTTTACAAAAAATAAGAGAAGGAGCTGATCCAGTAAAACACTTAGGAGCAGAGTGGGGGTCTAGCAGGTATTTGAAATCGTAGGTACTTAATACTGACAAGCTATCATAGAGTCTTTTCCAACCCCCCTGAAATATTCATGTATAAGGTTGAAGAAAGCCCACTGGAATAGTCTCTGCTGGAATTTGCTGGGCAGATGTGACAGGGAGGTAGTCATCCACTCGGCCATTTGTGAGGTTGATCCTTAACCAAGTGTAGTTATTTCGCCTTTTTATTAGAAACAGCAGGTTCATCTCTTCACCACCAGTCTCCAAAGAATGCAAGCACTCCGGGTGTTCTTATTTCTTGGAACACTTATTCTCATTTGAAGTTTCCTTTTCCCTTAAATACACCTTAAATATTAGCATTGTTTGGAGATTGTCCTTAGCCCTGTCTCTTCCTAGTTATCATATTTTTCCAAAATAGCCTGCACCATTGTCACTGCTTTAACCAATCCTGTATGCTAATAACTCTAACATGCTTCTGCTGAAACCTTTCTTCATCGTGTGACTTAAAGCTGTTTATCCAGATGCCCAGTCAATTTTGAATTTCTAAATTGGTATTTCTGAGATCCTTACAACTTCAGATTTCTAAAATTAAATATTCCACTTTCCTCATACCCCAATTCTGTTTCTTTTTTATATCTCCCATCTTCATTCACAGAACCACTATTCTTCTAGTTACCTAAGTTATTTATTTATCCATTCTTTCAGTAAATAGTTATTGAATGTTTCCTGTGCCAGGCACTGCTCTGGATCCTTGAAATAGGTACATCAGTATATCAAACAGGCAACAAACATGCACTTGCTTACATTTGTCTTTTAATATCTTGTCATCTTAGAGACCTTCTCTTTTTTCAGGTCCTATTTCTAGTTGGTAAACGGAGTTTCATAAGTACTTCCATTTACAAATTCTTCATCCTATTTTCTGCATTCCACCAATTTAGTTCAAGTCTTTATCATCTTTACTGTTACAATAACTTTTTAATTGCTCAGTTCACATCCCGATTACCACCTACAATTCACTTCGTAAATACAATGAACAAATCATTCTAAATGTGATTTTTTTAATTATGACCTTCCCTTAGATGTAAATATTTCTCTAGATCTCCAAAATATCTGTTAATATATCTACTGAAATCAAGTCCAGAGAATTAAACGCACACTAAGAAAGAATCAAAATTATGTTAAAAAAAAGAGAGAGAGAGAGAGCTATAGGTGAATGCCCCAAATACTCCAAAATTTTCATCACAGCACATCATCATAATATGAAATGTGCTGGCAGCAGCTGGAATAGACCAAGCAGATCCAATCAATTTATGCATGCATTTTTTCATCATAGGAATAGTGCTTTCATTTTCTCTATCATTCTTTGTGCTTGTTATACGTTCTTATTTTATACTATTTGTTAAATTATTAAGTTTAATTTTAACTTCCAATTTTTAATGATTTATGAGCACACTGAACAAAACAATTCCCCAGTGTAGATTTATATGGACTATGCTGGCTATTTATACTGAATATATAAGTGCCATAATAAAGCAAGCTTCATTAATATTCATATATACATATTATGTATTCATATATATATCTCTATATATAATTCTCACTTTAATCTCAATTGTCTTTAAAGGAAAACTTCACAGGAAATAATTTACCCATTGGGTCAATGTAAAAATTCTTCTTAATTGTTTCTCAGTGAATAGAGCAAACCAAATAACTATTATTGTGTCATTTTTTGGAATGGTATTTATTAATTTATGGCTTCTTTAGAATCAGAAATAATCTTACTCTTAAATAATCTTATTATCTTTATTTAGAGGTAAAAACTGATATCAGCACTAATTGTCTTATTTGAAAGACATCTTAAGTAAAGTCATATCAGCCATTGTTTTTCTTGTTTGGCAGAATCAGTCTATTCACCTATCAATCAAATATTTATTGGGTGTGAGCTTTGAACCTAGCATTGATCCAAATCATCTTACTTTTTACTGATAAAAAGTAAGCCCCCAAAGAAGAAAATAAATGGTAAATTTCAATTTAGAAATATTTATGAAAATATTTTTATTTCTACCAATAAATTGTATGTATATATTTTTCATGTAAAAAAATCTTCTTGGGAAGCATTAATTTTAGGTTAAGGGATGAAAGCTATTATTTAAAATCTGTCACTATATAAACTTACATGGTATTCATAGCTCTTCTTCAGGGAAATGCTATTTTCTAGAGCTTTTGTGATATTGGGTAACTTTCTATAATTATGTCTTACTGAAGCAATGAACCAGTGTTTCTACCATACGGGGTGCCACATTGGGTCACCGTGCCATCTTAGGTGGTCTGTCAGAGGGTTTGTTTGGAATGAACTAATCTTGAGCTCAGGATTCTTCCCGGTGGACGCCAAGACCCCATTGTTCCATGTCACTCTGCATTTACTCACAACATCCACTTGAGCTCTGAACTCAAGAGCTCAAGTAATCCCTGTAGAAGTCAGTCCCCAGAGACTAAACAGAAAGTGAAAGGAGCTATGTTTCTGCTAAACCAACAAAGAACAATTACTGAAGGTTAGCCAGAATCTTTTTATATAAAATACCCTCTCCATCTAGACTCTCATGTTTCAGTTATTACAGGTTCAAAATATGAATTGGATGAGGAAATATGAAGTTAAAAAAAAAAGCCTCTTCATTTTTTCAGGGCTCTTTGTCACTGTATGAGTTAGTTAATAGATTAAAGTCACCATATCCCAAAGGGATTTCCATAAGCGGAATCCTCTGTACATCTAATTATTTCAGCAGTAAACAGGCTTAAAACATGACAATATAGGGCAGTTGAATAAGCACAGATTCTGTTCAACTAATAATGTGTTAATTTAGACAGATTAAGAAGATAGTAGGAAACCAACTTGCTAAGATTATTTGTTTATTTTTCATTCAATTTAGTCATCCCCAAATTACTTGAGCACGTTTTAGAAGTCAGATGTTTTAAGAACTTTTTGCAAATTATTGTGAGCCTGTTTTTCAGTATCGATCTGAGTTTCTTTTACTTAAATACTTCTCTTCACATAACTCAGAAGATAAAAACTAACTTGTGTTTTTAGATAGTCCACCCACTAACCAGCCACTTATCACTTCACGCAGAGCACTTGGTAAGCAGAATTTTTAATCTCTGAAATCCTTCTTTTATCTTCCAGCATCTTCTCCATCATTACCATATAAAACTTACCAGAGCTATACTCTTCTGAGCATTCTTAGTGATAAAATAGTCTGTTTTAATATGTCAATTAATTAGTTTTATCCTCCTAATTTAAAATAGCAGCCACTTATATTGAATTGGTTTAGATGCTCTATAAACCAATTTAGTTATATTGCCAAAAATCTAAAAAATGGTAGACATTTCTGATTTTTTCTTTAGAGGTTTTTGCTATAGGGCATGTGCACTCACCAGAGAGACAGAGAGAGACAGAAAGCAAGAAATCACCCCCCCCTCCCGGGGGTATGGCCACGCTGCAATCCCTTCTCCTCCACTCTCCTCTCGGGATCTTGGGCATGCACTCACATGCACCCAACATGAGTTTAAGCCACTGGGTCCGGGACTCGAACCATGTTCGATTACATAGGAGTCCAGTGACAAAGCCATGGCACCAACTACTGGTTCCTATTTTGTTTTCATTTGTCAGAGGATATGTGTGCTTACCAGAGAGAGAGATAGAAAGTGAGAAAGCACCCACTGTGGGGGAATTTGCACCATGGTCTTTTCTATCCTTCAGTCCTTTCAGGACCTGGGGCATAGATGTACATATAATCGGCACATTTTTCAAGTTGTGAGATCTGGGACTAAAATTCCACTGTTAACCATGTAGAATCAGCCACTTTAATGACCATATCACTGGTTGACCTGATGTTTTTTTTTTTAATAGGAATTTGTCCTAGAAATATAAGATTTATGGATGAAGGTGTTTGCTATATTATCCTTAATTATTGAGTTGTGGGAAAAGTCATGACATATTTTTCTCTGTTTCTATGCAAAAATTCATCATGATTTTTTTCCAATAACCCAATAATTTATAAACAAAGTTGTTGTTTTTAATAATAGCAAAAAAAACAGAGAATAATATTTTATTTATTTTCCAGAAAGCATGATGTTCACCAAAGGTAAACAGTGAGACAAAGAGAGGGGTGGAGGAAGAAAGCACCTCCCAATAGAGAGTGGTCAAACTACAATCCCTTCTCTTCTATTTCTCCATCCTGCTGGGGTTTGGGACACATACGTACACATACCTGGTGTGTCTTTCACGTCATTGGGGCTGGAATTCAAACTATGTTGTTGGCCACATTGATCCTCAACCACTATGCTATGGGGTCAATCCAATAATAATTTTTTTAAGTTTATTAATTTTTTTTATGGGAGAAAGTTTGAAGACAGAGATAGACAGTCACCCCAAACAGCATCTTAATGGCATGATCCACCTCCAGTTTCAGCCAGCCCTGGATCATAGATATGTGCATGCCTTACATACTCAGGCAGGTCTCCTAAGAATGTTTTTTACTACAGAGAATTTCAAGAAAGTCAGAAGACACCTCCCTGTTGTGGTGCAGAAAAGGATATCTTCAAACCTTATTTCTCATAGCACTACATATTATGCCATTGCTGAAGGCTGGTTATGTTCACCAAAAGCTGAGCTCTGTCTACCACAGTCTGTTATCAGAAAACTCTGGGATAAAATGTAGCAGATTTAACAAGGCCTTTATATTTCCTGTCTCATAAAAATGCACAAATTGACAGTAATCAAATTAAAAATGTATAGACAAACAAGAACAGAGACTGGGAAAGGCAGTTTCAGCACAAGGAAGATTTTTTTTTTTAATTATGAAGATATTGGAAGATTGGTTAAAACATGATTGAATTAGAATTGAAGCATGCTTAAATCTAAATGGCTATAGAAGGGGAAGCCAATAAAAAGCAAAGCAATGGGTCTCTCTGATTTTATAGTCACCAGTCCTTACAAGAACATCTTCTCAGGAGGTCTAGAATTCACTGGGGCTCAAGAGACATCATTAATCTATTGATGACAGTGTCCCTCTGTGATGCAATCACCATGAACCAACCAACCACCACCTACAAGCCTCACTACATCCCAACGTCAGATTCTGAAATATAAAAATTTGGGGGACAAAATTATCATCTAAATCACAAAATTCTACCCCTAGACCCAAAGGTTTATGCTTTTTCTCACATAGAAAAAAATAACCCATGGAACCAGCAGATGGTGTAATGGTTACATTGCTGGAATCTCATGTGTTCAGCCATGACTTGGGTCACAGAACTGGCAGCTTAAAACTCATGTCAGGCAAGTGTGTGAGTACACACCCAAAATCCCAAGAGGAAAATGGAGGAGAAGGGATTGTGGCATGGCCAACCCTGGCAGAAGTGATTTCTCGTTTTCTGTCTCTTTCTCTCTAGTGAACAATGGGCACACCTGCCCTGAAGCAAAAACAAACAAAAATAAAACAAAAAACCTACTCTTAAAAAAAATAAACAAATACAATACAATACAACCAGTTGGTCGCATAATTCAGGCAACTTGATTTCACATGTTCAACTATGCGTTTTTAGTCCTGGACCTGGGGGCTTGAGAAACTCATTAGGTACATGTATAAGGGAGATATTAAGTAGAAGGACTGCACCATGGCCATTCCCCCTGAGGGGTGCTTTCTCATTTTCTCTCTTCTCCCTTCTCTCCAGCTAGCATATGTACCCTCTGGCATATTAAATAATAATAATAAATACAACCATCCTATAGCAATAGTTCCCAAGAGTCTTAATTTGTTTCAGACTAACTCTGAAGTCCGAAATCTCATTCGAAACTCAAGGCAAACTGCTTACAGCTATCAACCTATGAAGTCAAAACAAACTGGACCAGCAGATGGCATAATGGTTATGTTGCTGGGCTTCCACATAGTCAACTGCAGTTCGAGTCCTAGACTCAGTGGCTTAAATTTAACGCTAGGCATGTGTGCATGTGTGCCCAAAATCCCAAGAGAAGAATGGAGAAAAAGAGATTGCAGCGTGGCCATGCCCTATACAGGGTGATTTCTTGTTTTTTGGGGGGGTTTTTTGTTATTTTTTGTGGGGTTTTTTTGTTTGTTTGTTTTGTCTCTCTGTCTCTCCAGCAAGTGCATGCACCCTGTAGCAAAAGACCTCTCTCAGGAAAAAAAAAAAATTACATGCTCCCAAAATACAATTGTGCAGCAAGCATAAGGTAGATATTTCCTTTCCACCATAAGAAAAAAGTTGTAAATTACAAGCAAGTCTGGAACAAAACTCCATGTGCTGCATCTTAGATGCAATGAAATGGTTGAGTCTCCAAAGATTCAGGTAGCCTTGTCTCCCTGGCCCCTTACCAGGCTTCTGCTCTCTTTGATTGAAGTGCCATATCTCTAGTTCCTTCAGACAGGTGCTGACTGTTAACAGTTTCACTATTCTGGGCCCTGAAGGGTGGTCCCATCCCTATAGTTTCACTAGGCATAGCTCTGCTGTTGAATACTCTCTACTCCAACCCCACATTTTCACTCAGCATTGCTCTACTGGAAGCTCTCTGCAGTGTCCCCACCTTTGCAGCAGATTTCTTCCTAAACCTCCATGCTCTTCAATGCACTCTGAATTCTAGGAAGAGGCCATCACACTCACATGGCTCTTGTGTTCAGTATTCCTGCAAGATTTTTACCATGTGTAGTCCCACATGGACATAAATGCTGCTGCAGCTACTGCTAAGGTCTACAGGCTGTGTCCTTTTGACCAGCAGCCATACCTGTGGCTGCTTGAGTCGTGAATGAAATGACTGGGCATTGCTCCATGATGTGGGAAACTCCAGGCTGCACAGGATAGCAAATCCTCCCCAGGCTGTTTCCTGGAAGCCATTTTGCACTCCCAAGCCTCTGAGCTTGTGATGCCCTGAAGATCTCTGTAATACCCCCAGGGTTATTTTTCCCACTGTTCTGCTTATTAGCATTTTGATCTCTTCTATCAGCACTAACCTCTTTAGCAACAAGACTCTGGCCTATTTTTCTCTGCCAAAAATGCCTTTTCCTTTTTGCCACACAGCCAGGCTGCAAAATTTCTCTCTCTGTGTCTCTTTTCATCAGAAGTTCTATCATTAAATCTTCAGTGTTCTCTCATGTTGCTGAACACATTTAACAATTACCATGCAGTTTCTTGTCTAGTTTTCTTTTAAATTTCATTAGCCAGATCTTTATGACTCTTAAATTCAAAATTAAATTCATAATATATGAAAAATATGTAGTCATTTTTTTTTTTGCTGTGGTATAAGACAGGTGATCTTTTCTCCAATTTCCAATAAATTATTCCTCATTTTCTTTAGCAATTTCTTCAGAGCAGCCTCTGCTATCCTTATTTCTACCACTGTTGTCTTCATTACAATTTATCCCATTTCTACCAAGTTCTACTTCATTTCTGAACTGTTTATCTTCTGAATATACAGCAGAAGCTAGGACTTTACTAGCTTTCTCCCCCATATTGCAAATCCACTTCCACACTTTTCAGATATCTGTAACAACACAATTTTGCTCAACTATACTGATTATTTTTCTTAGTCCCTTTTGCATTGCTAACAGAAATACCTGAGACTGGCTGATTTGAAAAGAAATAAGGGTTTATTAACTCACAGTTTTGTCAGAATGATCCTGGTATCAGGTTGCCTGACAAGATGGCTGACAGAAGGACAGAAAATGGTAGGCATGTTCAAAGAGAGAACTGTGGCACATCTTTCTGTTTTACAGCAACCTGCTACAAGAACTAATTCCTTCTCATGGAATCTAGAACTCACTGAATCTTGAGAGATATCACTAATCTATTCATGATAGTGGTGCCTCCATAATGCAATCACCATGATCCAGTCATTACTCATTAGACAACACTACCTTCCAATATCAAATTCAAAAACATGAAACTTTGAGGAATGAACCATCATCCAAACCATAACCTACTGATATCTTCCTTCACTCAGACTTCTGTATAAACACTGGAATATGTAGACTGAAAGCAGAAACAGCACTGAAAGAGCACTTGAATGATTCCAAACCATTATAAATTTACTCTCAAAATGAATGTATTTAAGGACCATAGTGTAATGGCTATGTCGCTGGACTCCCATGTAATAAACAATGGTTCGAGTCCTGGACCCAGTGGCTTAAACTCATGCTGGGCACATGTGCATGTGTGCTCAAGATCCCAAGAGGAGAATGGTGGAGAAGGGATTGCAGCATGGTCATCCCCCCTTGGGGGTGATTTCTCACTTTCTATCTCTCTGTCTTTCCGGCGAGCACACGCACCCTATAGCAAAAACCTCTCTCAAAAAAAAAAAAAAAATGAATGTATTTAACTACATCTACATGGATCAGGAGAGAGGGAGCTTACTCTATAAGTGGGAGTTCTCCAGATGAATTTCCATGCAGAATACAATATTTAATGTAGAAAAAAATAAAACATCATTTAGTAATTTGAAGTATACTTATAATTTGAAGTATATGTGTGTGTGTGTGTGTGTGTGTGTGTGTGTGTTTATGTGTAAAATTAAAACCCAACAGTAATTCCAGCAATTGTTCAGGACTTTGAAGAGAATTCTGGCACACTGTAGTCAAAGAAAAGCATCTTTGAGTAAGTTTTAATACTGATTTTACATCATCCTGAGATCTTTCTTTATTGCCTGGACTGAGGAAGAATGCCTCACTGGCACACTCTTGATATTTAAGCTGCTAGAATTGGAAAATAGTTTCAGAGTCAGCAGGTAGCATGGTGGTTAATGCACTGGGCTCCTATGTGATCAACCATGGTCTGAGTCCTAGACCTGGCAGCTTGAAACTCACACTCTGTGTGTGTGTGTGTGTGTGTGTGTGTGTGTGTGCGTGCGTGCATGCCCAAACTCCTAGGAGGAGGATGGAAGAGAAGGGATTGTGGCATGATTAAATCTCTGGGGGGTGGTTTCTCACTTTCTGTCTCTCTGGCAAGTACACAAACCCTATAGCAAAAATCTCTCAAGAAAATATGAGTTTCTAAATTGAAATGATTTGCCATATGCTTTGCAAAAATGAGTGAAAGTGAGATATCTCATTTTAAAATTATGGAGTATATAAGAAAGAAAAAATGTTAAATTTAAGAGACAAAATATGGATCATATAGTAACAATTGTATTGTTCAACACCAATGGTGAAAGCTAGGAAATAATAGAAGAAATCCTGTAAAATTCTGAGAAATATATTTCTAACCAAAAATTTTAACCAAGCTATATTATAGAAAATATGAAAGAAGAATAATGATATTTTAATATAGTTAAGTGTCAAGAATTCATTTTTAAGTTTTATTTTATTTCAATTGATTAATAATTGCATATTTAGGTACAAGGTAATGTTTTATATGTGTACATACATTTTGGAGTGGTCAAATCAGTGTAATTAACATATGTATTACCTCAGATATTTAACATTTTATTGATGAGAACAAAACATGTATTTTCTGGGCTACACAGTGATATAGTAGTAAACACAGCACTCTGTGAGGCAATCCCACACAGGAAGTTTTCCTGGTTCAAGCCCGAAGGCTTCTCTGAGTGTGTTGGCGTATGCTTGCCCAAGTTGTTGGGCTGTCTGAAGGCTGAGAGGTGGCCCACAGCATCAAGGCCCTTTTGAGGTTGCTGTCTCTGTCTCTCTGTTTCTCTCTTCATCAGTCATGGAAGAAATAAAGAAACTTTAAAAAAATGTATTTTCTATCTTTCCCTGTGGCCTGATGGTTAAGGGAGCCTTATCCTACATGGCCAACCATGGTTTGGATTTCATCTCTGGCAGCTTGAAAAACATACCAGGCTTATGTGTGTGTGTGTGTGTGTGTGTGTGTGTGTGTGTGTGTGTATTTATTCTCCAAATCCCAACATGATGGAGAAATAAAGGAGAAGGGATTGCAGCATGACCACACCCCACTGTGAGGTGCTTTCTCCCCCTCCCTCCCTCACTCTGTCCCTCTTTCTCTCTCTCTCTGTCTCTCTCTCCCTCTCTAGTGAGTACATGCTCCCTTTGGCTAAAATCAATTAATAAATTAATTAAAAATATTTTTTCAACTTTCTCAAGAAGCTATAGATAAAAAGTGTTGTATGAAAAATAAAAAGATACAATACATAGAAGAATAAAAGGAGATTCCTAGGATGATAAAGGATGGTATCGTACATGAGCACAGCTAATTGAGGACTACAAATTGAGAAAATTAGACATGAGTTTTTCTAAAGGAATAACCTACCAAATATATGGAGTCAGGGACTGTCAAATAGACTTGATTCTTTGTTTCGTCTTTCCTATTAGAATATTAGCTACATAAAGTCATGGAACAGGTCTGCCTTTTTAACTATTGAGTTCATAGACCCTTTTAAAGAAACATCTGCAACATAGGTAAGCACTTTGTAATTATTTGTGAAGATGTAAAGGAATATTGACACTTTTTTTATCTTTGTTATCTTCCTACTGGAAATAGCTCCTGAAAGGATATTAAAATGCCTAATAATGCATTCTCAAATCTAATCTAATCTGCCATTGAAAAAGAAAAAAAGAAATCATATTTTACCCATATTTTAGAAGTGCAATTTAAGAATATCTATCAAAATTGAAAATGCTCCTACATTTTGATTTGGCATTTTCACTTCCATAAGTATATAAAGACGGTTATACTATGAAATAAATGTGAGAAATGGTTAATGCAGCATTCCTGATAAGAGTCAAAATCTAAACATACCTGTTTTCTCATCTGATGATATCTGGATAACTACTATTCGGCCATACATAGATGTAACATAGCTACTAACACAGGATAGGGTCGATTCATATGTGCTACCTTAGGGAGAGCTCCCAAGATATATTAAGTAAAAAAAGTGAAGTTAAAAAAAAAAAGACTCAGAATACCACTTGTGCAAAGGAAAGTAGTCACAAATAATATGCCACAGTGTATAGTCATCTTCTCTCACTACTGGATACAAATTATAAGTCACAAATGTCATGCAGTGAATTAAAAAGCATATTTAGATTACTAAGATAGATAACCAGTGGTGTGCTGATAAATAATCAACAAATCGCTTCTCAAGGGGGAAAAAAATCCTTGATTTGCAATGTTTGCCAATATCTATGGTGTAAATATTCACCATGGGGTAGTACACTAGCAACATAATGTCACTGAATTTGGAGTTGAAAAGAAATGTTCACAATTTGCTCTCCCGAGCCAGGATACCTGCTTCAACACATTGCTGGGAATACCACAAGACAAGGGACTTGTATTACTAAGGCACATTTGAAAGCACTAAGGTTTTCCATTCTCTCCACTCTCTTTTATCTCTTCTATTGTTCAACAGTGAGTCTGGAAAGACCATTCAACAGGGCAAAACTTCGAATGATGTTTAATTTCTCTGTGAACTGATGAGCAGAGAAGCTAAGTTCAACTTTTGCACTGAACAAAGATCAGACAATTTACATGATTTTCCTTTGCCCCTTTCCGGCTCTTGGGTGTGTTTGCATGTAGAGTAAAGAAAATATTAGGTAAAACAAGAATGAGCTATCAAATTGATATTTCCTGACCTTTCAAAATGGAAAACACACCTTAAATTAACAACATGTATGGAATAAATGCAATGAGTTATGCCCTTTGACTTCAAACTATTTGCTTTCTAGATGTGTGTGTATGACCATCAACTTTTTGACAGAAACCCTAATACTAGGTCTTTGAAAATCCCCACAGTAAATGCTTGGCTAAATAGCAAGAAAGGGAAAATGATCTCTCATCTTAAGTGAGTACTGATCCAGACAGCAGTTTCTTCATTTGCTCACCGCAGTGTCATCTACCTACGATCACATCTGGGCAAAGGTCATGCATCAACAATGTTTATCTATGTCTATGTTTATTCACAGCTGGATGTTGGTAGGAAGGGTGATTATAAAGAGAAGACAGGAAAATTTTCCAAAGAAATAAAGCAGACGATTTCTGTTACAGTACATGAATCTTACCTATTTTGATGAGGTCCTAACAGACCCAAAATTGGCGACCCTGTCATTGAAACTGGGACATTTTTGATAGAGGATTACATATGTCATCAACAATTAAACCTAGATAAAAAGAATAAATAGAGACTATCCGGGGCAAGCTAAGATATATAGTCACTTAGCAGTAAGTGATATTACAATTACATGCGTGAAGGGCATGGGGTTGGGAGTGGTGATTTGGTGCTCTCACTTGACAATACAAAATCAATAAGTCCCAGAGAATATGGAAATATAATTCAGAAAGATGATTAGGAAAATCAAATACCTCTTATACATGCATGTAGTACAAAAAAGATCAAATTCATAACAGAATAAGTTAAAATACATTGACCATGCTTCAGAGCTACTTTGAGATGATTTTGGAGAAATATAGTTGAATTGCTTTGTAGAAATAAATTCATTTCCAAAACGATATTGATGAACTCAATGTGTTTTTTTAGTTTAATTATGAAGCCAGTTATGTGAGTCTTGAAAAACATCCAGTCCCACACATCTAATAAAATTACATCTATCAATGCCAGAATGTTTAAAAATGTATCTTCTGAAAATGTAACAAAATAAATATTAACAATCACCAATGTGCAAAGTTCCCTAAGTTTTTCTGATGTTTAAAACATTATTTTGAACTCCTGAAGGAAATTAAATATTTTAAGCAAACAGAGCATATTGTTCCAAATAGTTAAGTTCTACCAACTTTCCTACACAATACCATACCACAAAATAGCATTGCTTCTTTTTGTTTTATGAGACCTTGTCTGACTATAGTTTGTGAAAATCACTAACACAAAAAAATGTTAAGTTTATGTAAACATTGTAAAAGATTCAAAAGTAAGACACGGTCTCTTAAAATACAGCAATAAGTCTAATTTGCATATTTGCATTTGTTGCAACATACACATTTGTAAATAAAGTAATAGAGATGACATTTGCCCGATATAAAGGTATAAGTTTCAGTGCTGATTTAAATAGCAGTTATTTAGGCCTCTCTAGTCAATGAAGTATATAAACTTCTCTGATATGTTAATTCATGTCAAAACAATGTCCTGAATTATCAGTTCGACATGATTCTAACAAATTCCTGGACATAAAGTTTCTGCATTACGACATGTACCTGTAAAACTTAAAAGGACTGTCACTTTTCTCATTAGACGAAACTCTGTTCAGACCACAAGCTGAGTAAAATGTCAGGTTCTGATCTCTAAAACCAAAGAAGAATGTGTAGTGCATAATCAAACTAAGTTTTGCCCTGCTAAAGCCAGAAATAATTCATTTCAAGTTACTTCTGACTTTGTCCAGGTCATGTAATTCCAACCAAACATGGCCAATTGGAGGGCTGTGGTACAAACCAGGCTAGAAACACTATAAGGATGTCTTAAAAATATACACGAATATTCAAAGTTCTTCCATTTTAAATGAAATTTTAATGTGTATAAATTAAGGACCAGAATTTATAAATGCCTTACTGTTATTAACTATAATATTTGTGAAAGATTATTCTATAATTATATTTAAATTGATGGAACAAGTGTATCTACAGACTCAAACCAGAATAGAAAAGAATCATGACTTGAATGTAAATCTTAATTGGCGTTATTAAAATAGTCTCTGAAGAATTGGATAGGCACATGAAACTGAAACTTTGTTTAACAAATAAATGTAGTGCTACACTTAATAAAAGAATAATCGTGAAAAAATTTAGTCATCGTATTACTCACCTATTCATTCTAAAGCATAATTGTCAGCTTTATTTTCCTATACCAGAGTATGCAGCTGCATCTTTGGGATATTTACAATTTGTGCAATTTATTGAGACAGATCCAATTCCTTTTTTATTTGTTTTCCCAAAGCACCTATTTTTTTACCTTTGCTGACCAGTGCAAAATCATCCTCACTAATGTTTATAAAATACCACATTATTGTTAGATATCGAATCCAAATGCAAGCACTGCAGGTTCTAACAGATAGGAGCTTGATGGAATCTGTCTTTAGATTGCTGCTGTCCAGACTGCCTAAGCACAGATTCTGTAAAAGTCAGTGACATGAAAGAATGGAAGGGAAGAAAGACAGGTGTGTGTGTGTGTGTGTGTGTGTGTGTAAATTCATAGATATGCATTTGGGGAAAAGAGGCAAATGGATAAAAATGGACAAAGAAGAAAAGAAGGGAGACTCTAGCTATGGAATCATTCTAAAACTTCAATACAAAAATATGGTAGCATCCCATATTCTCTAATGGTTTGTAATTCATGTTAAGTTGAACATAAGAGGAATTAACATTTATACTGAAAAATAAGTTCTTAATTAAAATTATAAAGATTTTTTTAAGATTATTTATTTATTGTTATTATTTTAATTTGCTATAGGGCACATGTACTTTTCAGAGCAAGGCAGAGAGGTGGGGGTTGGGGGAATGAGAAAGCAAGCCACCAGATCTGGGATTTGAACCATGGTCAGCCCTGTGGGAGTCCAGCACCTCAACCACTATACCACCTGCTGGCCCCCTGAAGTTGTAAAGAGTATTACAAGCCACTTATAGTACCGATTCTTAGTGTTTATAAGCAATATTACATGTCATAGGAAATATCCACTATTAACATAGTATTAAAATCTGTAGTTCCTATTAAAAAGATAGAGGTGCTATTTCCCAGTAGTTAAGATATCATGGAGGAACAGTCCTGTGGCCCAATGATTAAGGGAGGGAGATATCATATGGCTAACAACAGTTCAAATCCCAGGCCCAGTGGCTTGAAAAATATGTCTGGTGTGTGTGCATGTGCACCCCAAATCCTAATAGGATAGAAAAATAGAGGAGAGGGAATTGTGGCATGACCATGCTCCATTGGGGGGTAGACTTTCTTCCTCCCCTTCTCTTTCTATCTTTATGTCTTTCTCTCTGTTGAGTACACAATCCTTCTAGCAATTAGGAAAATAAAATAAAATAAAATCATACCATGGAATATTTTACTGCTTTTCTCAGTCACTACTGAAATTCTCCTTTCTCTCCCACAGTAAGAATAAACTTAAAGGCAGTGATAGTTGCTGAAGGACACAGACATTTCTATGTAGATTCTCTACACAGAAACGTAGAAAAATGGGGGTCGTTTCTGCTCATTTTCAACATATGGCACACCTCCAATTTTATAGGAGGAAATATACCAAAGGAAGAAGGAGCCCAACACTGATCATATGTATGACATATGCTAGGAATTAATCTAGGATCCTTACCTACATTAGCCCCTTTAATCTTCCCAATAACTTTGTGATGTCGCAATGACCCCCATTGTACTAATGAGGAAATTGAAGCTCTGAGAAGGTAAGCTAATTACTCAGAGTCATAGAGGAAAGAAATGTAGACTAAGAAACACACTATTGAGGAGACTGAGGAATGGATCTATATGTGAGACCTAGAAATAGATCATCACAAACACCTTACAGAACTTACAAGAAAATTCAGAATATTTGAACATTATTCATAAATACGTTACCACTTCATATGAGTTCTATTTGAGTTACTGTGAAATCCATATATGTATGAATTATTGTGGAGAACATTAGGTATATAAACTTCTTTTACATTTTATCATTGTATATCTTTACAACATACAATACGGTTTTAAAGCATGTGTGCAGTGCATGTCAATAAGTCAAAAATATTACCATATACATTATCCTCAGATAACTTTCAATTCTTGTGATTGTTAAATATTTTTTCTAAGGTTCTCCCTCCCATTCCTCACTGTCTACCTTCTCCTATACAGTCTCTAGTATTTACACTTGCCCTTCATGCAATTATATTTCCCAGTATTTCTGTTTTTGACAGAGTGTAGACATTTGGTATGTATAGAGCAGAGATGTACAAGGCCTGTCTTTCATAGTCATAGTCTGGTTTACTTTGCTTAGCATTAAATCTTCCATATTCATCCACTTTGTGTCAAATGAGACCATTGTGTTTTGTTTTATTTATTTGTGGCTGAATAGTATTTCATAGTGTATATGTGCCACAGTTTTTTCAGTCTAGTCCTTTGTTTATGATGTTTTTGTAAAACCAAGCCACTTTAGTGTTTTTGTACAATTTATTAAATAACTTTTTGTTGACTGTAGACATGTATGCCTGGTAATATTCAGAAAAATCACAGTCATGGTGGTTTTCCAGTTTGGGGTATCATCTTCAAAAGTTACAAGTAGATACTGGTATGAAACAGCTATCAAACTTGTAAGACAGCATTTATGCATCCATCATTTTCAGGGTTATTGGTAACTTGGGCATATTTCCCCCAAATAACCTTGCCTCCTTGCGTCACAAGGCCCAACTCACTCACGTTCACCTCAAGGACAGTACCTTTGGTGATAACACCCAAAGTTGTATATAGTGGGGATGAGGGATTCTTCTATACACTAAATATTAGTATGCAAAAGGCAGCTTTCAGTTCAGGATGTGTTACGTGAGCCTTCTTGAAATGTAAGCCCATTGGTCTAATACATCTTTCATATTTAGATGATTTTCTAGTAGAGCTATCTCCAGCAAAGCAGACCTTTGTAACCATCCTCTTCCATGCCTCCTTCTTTCTCTTTCCTGTCTAAATAACTTTTAATACTTCTGTTTTTCCCTGGTTCAAACTTTGGGTAATTGCCATTTTTCCTCTCTCTTTACATTTTTGTTTAATCATATTGGAAAATACTTTAGCTCAATACTGTCCTTCTCTGTCCAACAGATAGACAGGTACTGCTCCTTGTAGAGTCTTTTCATCATTCTTTTGTTTGTGTTCCTCTTTTCATGCATCTTGATAGTCTTTTTCATTTGTATTTTCTCAGCATGGCACTGTTTAAGACAGAGCTTAGCCTTCAGATCATCTTTTATCCTTCTTCTAACATTCATGAGCCTCTTGACTTTCCTTCTTTCTCTTTTTCACATGATAATCAAATGGTATCCATAGTGTTTACGATGTCATTCAATATATTAGTTTTGTGGCATTGTGACAGCTGCAGAGTCACTAGGCGCAGACTCCTGGGCTCAAAGAAGTTCTCGACTCTCAGCTCCATCCAGTCATTCAGTCATTTTACTTGGACATTTAATTTGATTCCATGTCTTTGCAATAGTGAATAATGGTGCAATAAACATGGATGTGCAAGTGTGTTTCCTACTGAGTGTTTTTCTATCCTTTGGGATAGAGTGGTACAATTGTATCATGTGATAGTTCCTATTTGTGATTTTTGAGGAGCCCCTGTATTGTTCTTCACAGTTGCTGTACTAATTGATATTCCAACCAACAGTTTAGAAGGTTTTGTTTTTTAACCATAGCCTTGCCAGCAGCACTTGTTATTTATTTTTTTGATTTTAGCTATTCTGATTGCAGTTAAGTGATATTTCATTGTGATTTTGATATGCATTTCCCTTATGATAAGAGAGATTGATCATTTTTCATATGCTTTTTGGCCACTTGTATGTCTTCTTCAGAGACTTGTATGTTTTGCTCATTTACCCATTTTTTTAATTGCATTTTTTGTTGTCTTGCAGATAAGCTGCTAGAGTTCTCTATATAAGGTATACAAATATTTTATCTGTGTGATTAAATGAGTTACCTTTCTAAAGAGCTGATTGAAGCTCAGTTGGGGTTAACCACTAACCATATAAAAAACCACCAGATGAACCTATTAGAATAGCAAAGCTAAATTTCTTAGAACTACTACAGAAAGGATGAATAACACTTTGGCAGAATTTCAGCTACACCTTCACTTAGGAAATTAATGAAAGATATTTGTAGGTTTTTAGAGTTTGGATAGGTTATTTTAAGCTGAGCATTGGCGAGTGGAAAACTGTCTGGAATTGGGTGAAGTTTATGACATGATAACTTTGGATTCATGGATACACCACGGAGATATCCTTAAATTGAATCTTGATTAGCTAATTGTTATTCCATATAAGTAAGCTATTTCCCCTGTCCCACAGGTTTGTTTTCCAGCGGATGAGAAATTCTAGAGCATATAAGTGAGTTATTTTTCCTTTTGTGCAGGATTATTTACCACCAAGAAAGGAAACTAGGGTGGTTTTTGTTCTCACTTGTATCATGCAAAATATAAAATCTATCAGTTTGATACCAAAGTTTATATTATTTTCTGATTGCTCATGCTTCTCTTTTTAAAAGTTTATTTATTTCTTTCATGGGAGAGAGACACACAGAAAGAGAGAAATAGAGAAAGAGGCAACCCCATCAGTGTCCTCATGTCACCCCCATCCTCGGTAGCCCTGGTGGCATGCATGCATGAGCCTGGCATGAACAAGAAGGCCCTGAGACATGAACCCAGGACCTTTCTGATGTGGATCGAGTTGTGTTATTACTGTGCCACAATCTGGCCCTTTTTATTTTTGTAAGTTTGTTTATGAGAGAAAGAGACACAGAGAAAGTCTCTCATGCTTCTTTAAATGAAGAATTGAAACTATTTAATGAATGAGCCACCAGTACTCTGGCTTTACTTCAGTCTGTAATAACTAGTTTCACTGAGTTTTCATTCTTTTTTCTATTTACAGAGGAGAAAATATTCTCCTAAAAATGAGCCTACTTATCTGAGGGATAGAATGTGTCCCTTCATAATTCCTTCAGGACAAGTCTTACTCCCAGTATCTTTCATTTGTCTTATTGACTCATTACTTTATCCTCAGAGTTTAAATATACATTGGTCTTTGATCTTATTAAAACTACTTGACAGGGGCCAGCAGGTAGTGTAGTCGTTGGGGTGCTGTACACCCACATGACCAACTGTGGTTTGAGTCTCAGACCCAATGGCTTAAAACTCATACTAGGTGCATGTGTGTGTGTGTGCCCAAAATCCCCATTGGAAAATGGAAGAGAAGGGATTGTGGTATGGTCATCCCCCTGGGGGGTGAATTCTCTCTTTCTGTCTCTGTCTGTCTTTCCAGTGAGTGAATGACTCTATAGCAAAAATCTCTTAAATATATAAGTACTTGATAAATGGGCAGCAGGTGGTGTGGTGGTTAAGGTACTGGACTCCCAC
The DNA here is from genome assembly GCF_000334495.1 of Tupaia belangeri chinensis. Taxonomy (NCBI): domain Eukaryota; kingdom Metazoa; phylum Chordata; class Mammalia; order Scandentia; family Tupaiidae; genus Tupaia; species Tupaia belangeri. The sequence goes on from NW_006204563.1 coordinate 1,741,385, forward strand.
ATGACTGACTGTGGTTCGAGTCCTGGACCTGGAGGCTTGAGAATCAGGCCAGATATGTGCATGCATGCCCAAAGTCTCAGGAAGAGGATGGAGGAGAAGGGATTGTGGCATGGCCCTCCCTCTTGAGGAGCAGTTTCTCACTTTCCCTCTCACTGTCTCTCTCTCTCTTTCTCTTTTCTTTTTCCAGTGAGCACATGTGCCCTATGGCAATAACAAAAAATAAGTAGGTGGTATAGCATTTATGTCACTGGACTCCCACATGGCTGGCTGTGGTTTGAGTCCTGGGTCCAGTGGCTTGTGCATTCATACCTAAGATCCCAGGTAGAAAAGGGATTGTGACATGGTCATCCCCTCTGGGGGGGTGGAGGGAGCATGATTTCTCACTTTCTCTCTTACTGTCTCTGTTTCTCTCTAGTGAGTATATAGACCCTAAGGCAAAAACATCTTAAAATAGTAATACCTGACACACCTTACATCAATACAAACATCAAAACATATGTATTTTAGTGTATTGGTTCTCTAGGAGAAAAATATCTAGAAAATTCATGACTTAGAAATATGAAATTTGAAATATTCAAATATTTTCCCAAAACATCTGAATAATAAAGAAAATGAGTTCTGAAAGTCTTTATAGAGCAATATCCCAACTAATTAAAAATAAATTAAGGAAACAAGAAAACCATGCATTTTGATGACAGAGGCAAAGGCTTTTTCATGAAAAGGGACTTCTAAGAAATAAGGAATATGGGCCAGCTCCATAGCACAGCAGATAAGGGATCTGGATTCCATATGTTGACTATGGTTTGAGTCTTGGCCCTGGTGACTTGAAAACACAGTGTACATGTGTGTCTAAAATCATGGCAAGATGGAGAAATGGAGGGAAAAAGGATTGTGGCATGACTACATCCTATGGGAGGATTCTCTCTCTCTTTTCTTTTTCTGGCAAGTGCACGAAAGAAAAAAAGAGGGGGTGGATATAACTTAGAATTAGTTGATGTGAATCCTAGATAAACTACAGAGTTACAGGCAAATATGAATTCTACTGAGGTATTGAATTGTTTCCAAAAGAGAAAGACAAAGAAGACAAAAAGACAGCAATTGAGTAGGCAGTGTGGCAGAGTGGTGCGGAGGTGAATTTAAATCTCAGATGGACAGCTGGAAGTCTTGCAGAGAAAACTTTTCAGACAAGAATTAAGTTGAAGCTAAGAATGAGTTGCTTTCAGGGCTACATTACCATAGGGATGAAGACTCTCCATTGCTTACATCATAGGGAGGAGTATGGGTGCATGCTCACCTGTGCGTGTGTGTATATGTGTGTGTGTGTGTGTGTGTGTGTGTACATATATGTATGTAGGGTCAGGATCAGAAGAAATTTCCACAGATCAAATCATTTTCTTTTTACCACCACTGCTTCTGATGTTAGGCCAAAAGCTTCAAAAGATCTACCAGTTTGTATCTGTGCCCCTTTCTGAGAGAAGTTGCTACAGGAAGTTTCCCCAACTGTTCTGGTGTGAGATGACTGTATCGAGGAAACAAAAGCAGTCCAGGCTCAGCCACATGCTGGTCAATGCTTCTGTGCAGTAGGCCAAGTCCACATGGGATGCCTGAGTTCAATTCCTAGCAACAACCCTGAAAGTCAGGCTTATAGGCACCTTCATGTAGTCCCAACTCCCTGGGAGACTGAGGCAGGAGAATCAAACATGAAGAGACCCTGTCAAAACTGAAATAGTGGGGGTGCAGCAGGTGGTATAGTTATTAAGGAGCTGGACTCCCACATGACCAACAGCAGTGTGAGTCCCAGACATGGCACCTTGAAACTCACTCCCGGCACATGCTTGTGTAAGCCCAAAAATCCCGAATGGAGAATGGAGGGGAAGGTGTTGTGGTATGGCCATTCCACTCTATCCTCTGGGGTGGTGATCTCTCACTTTCTCTCTTTCCATCTCTCTCTGTCTCTCCAGTGAGTGCACATATCCTGTAGCAAAAATCTCTCTGAAAAATAAAAAGGAAAGAAATAGTGGGGCCAGCAGGTGATGTGGTTGCTAAAGCACTGGAATTCCACCCGGCTGATCATGGTTTGAGTCCCAGACCTGGCAGTTGAAAGTCATGCCAGACATATGTGTATGTGTGCCCAAAATTCCAAGAGAAGAATGAAGGAGAAAGGATTATGGCATGACCATCCCTGCTGGGGGATGATTTTTTCACTCTTCCTCTTTCTGGCAAGTGTACATGTGCCCTTCGGGGGGAAATAGATAGATAGCATTCCAGTAGTAATGTTCCATTTATAATGACTATTAACAAACTTATTTAGCAAATCCATGCTTTAAAAGTAGAGAGAGGAACCAACTAGTATTAGAATGACAGAACAAAGTGTGCAGAATAGCCTAGGCTGCTGGACTGTCCTCATGTGACCTGTAATGACCTTTCAAACTGCCAAGATCTGAGTTCATTCATTTCCTTATTGAGCCATGCCTATGTAAGTTGCTTAATTTAAAAGGGAAACAGAACAAACAAAATTTTTAAGTAAATAAAAATCAGCAAAGCAAAACAAAAGCCCAAGGTTCAGGGAAGAAAGTTTCATAGCCATCGCTTGGTATCAAACTTGGCCGTTGCCTCTCCAGAGTACCTTTACAGGCCTTCATTAAACCACTTGGGCAGCACCATCGAAGTCTACGTTACAAGACTGCTACAGCAGCAAAACATCCAAAGACATTTCACCTACTGTAGACTCAGCTTGAAGGCAGCGAAGTTGAGTAAATATGCATGACCAGATGCAGGCAGTCTTTTGTTCCTCCCTAGATAAATACACCATAATCTGGAGGGATAGAGTCAGCTCAGGGCAAGGTGACAAGAGCCAAAAAAATATATTTTGAGCATCATGTAAGTTTCTGGGAAACCCCCATATTTTCTGTAAGCTTCTTCTTTTTCCCTGTGATTTCCCAGAGGAGAAATGCAGAGCTCCTCAGCTAAGTCTGTGACTTCAGGGACAGAGTTTAGCTTCCCAGTGTGTAGTCTGGAAGGACAGTATGTCCTGGAGAAAATATCTGCTAGGAATCTTGAGGGGCAAAGAAGCAGAGAGGTGCCAAGTCCAACGGGGCCCAGGGCAATTCCCCGACCAGATGCAAACCTCTACCTGTTGTAAAGACAGTCACATTTCACATGACCCTGAGAGGCAAATATATTCTAGCTGGTAGAAATACTTCATGAAGAGATAGGACTCAGGTCAGAGTAAGAAGATGCCATTGCAGCAGAAGATGAAGCAGAGGTTAGCCAGCAGGACATGACTGCACATCAGCTAGTTTCTCCGTGGAGGCCAATGAGAGCTCCAGGAACAGACCAGAGGGCAAATCCCCATGGAGCCCAGTGATGACAAGATGATCAAGGACTAAATGCCTGGCCCAGAAGCCAAGAAGCGTCTGTGAGATCGTCAACACACACTGGGGAAAATGTGTGGAGAGAGAAATCATTGCTTGAATTTAAAACTGAAATGTCTAAGAAAACAAAACTGTTGCATTCACTTGCAAATGAGTAAACTAAGTTTGTGGTCATCAATTGGAATGGAATATCAAGATGGAGATTATATGAAATTACAGAACATGAAATTTTATTTTCTGTATATCTGAGAACATGATTTGTGAAAAACACACTCACTGAAATGGAAATTGGAGAAGAGACTAGTACCCATGCCTACTCCTGGCTAATCCTAACAACCATGCTATAAGGTGAATAATTCCTTCATGTACATTTTGGACAGGAGAAAACTAAGGGTAGGAGAAGTTAAGTAACTCATACATTGAGTAAATGAAGCTAAAGTTAAAGTTAGAAAATTATGAATCCACAGCCTGTTTTTGCTAACACATTGGGCGCTTTAAAATTATGCCACTATCCTTCCTTGTACGTATCTAAGTATTTTTTGTCTATTTTAATTGTCAGACTTCTAGAGTGGATTATTAAATTTTTATTTTATTTTACCATAAGGCACCTCTCAAATAAAATATGATATAAACTTTCATATCTATGTGTGTGTGAGCACACTCATGTTCACAGACATTTGCGTGCACACACAGGCATGCAGTATAAAATGGAGCTGTTCTGGGTGACTGAAGGGTTTGGGGCCAGCAGGATCTAGTGCAACACTCCATCAATTTCAGTGGTGATCACGAAAGCACTTCCTCAGGGCCTTCTTAGAAATTCTAATGTGCTTTCCTTTGGAAATAGTCGAACACATTTATAAACCAACTGTCTCTTTACTGGCGCTTTCATTCTCTTCTCCTCCTGTCACTTCACTAGCACTGATTTCTAGAAGGTTAAAAATCATCTCCTTTTACTCACGTACAATGGACTTTTATAAATTCTAGTTTTTCACTAGTTTTACTGCCATTACATCCTCTGCTCCTTGAAGTTTTCGTCTTTCTCGTGTTTCAGAACATGCCAATCCCTTAGTGTCCCAAAATTCTCTGACCAGTCTTCTGCTTCTCCACAAGCTCCACTTTTTCTTGATTTCTAACTGGAAAGGTCCTTGAGTCTCCATCTATAACTCTCTGATGCTCCATCTTTCTGTGTACCTTCTCCATGAGCTGATCTCTTTCCAGAATTTCATTCATGACCTCTTACTGATAATCCAAATACTGATAAGCTCTCTACTCACATAGACTTGAAATATCAAAATTTACCAGCTAATGGCTTTCCCTTCAAACTTCAAAAAGTCCCAACTGCCTGGTTTTCCTAGATATTTCATTTCAGCTGCTGCATCATTTTTCTATGTCCCAGAAGTAAAAACTTAAAAGCATAGTTTACTCTTGTCCTTCCCAATCAATATCCAATCTGTCATATTATTTTCACAAATCAGAATATCTCTCCAATTCATTCCGTCCCTTCATTCCAACACCGGCAATATTCTTGCCTTACATAGCCTCATATCTTGTTTGCTGCAAGTTTCCTGCGTATTGTTTTTCTACTTCTATTTGTACCATACTCTCCTCCACCCAGCTGAAAATATCTAATTAATCTTGGGACCAGCAGTTAGCGTAATGGCTATGTTGCTGAACTGCCATGTAGTCGACTGCGGTTCAAGTCCCAGACCCGGTGGCTTAAAACACACCAGGTGCATGTGCATACATGCCCAAGATCCCGAGAGGAGAAAGGAGGAAAAGGGATTGTGGTGTGGCCATCCCCCCTGGGGGGGGTGATTTCTCGCTTTCTGTCTCTCTTTCTCTCTCTGTCTGGCGAGCGCACACGCCCTATAGCAAAAAAAAAACCTCTCAAATATATATATATACATATATCTAATTAATCTTCATGCATCTCCATCTTTCCTATAGAAATTTTTTCTTAAAAAATAATTATTTATTCAGTTTTATTTAATATTATTATTTTTTAATTTGCTATAGAGTATGCACACTTAGCAGATAGAGACAAACAGAGAGAGAGAGAGCAAGAGCTAGAAAGAGAAAGAGTGAGAGAGAGGGGGGACAGTGTAAAAGCAAGCTGCCAGGTCCAGGACTTGAACCACGGTTGGCCATGTGGGAGTCCAGCACCTTAACCATCATGCTCCCTGCCGGCTCCCCCAGAGCCATTCTATTCTCTAGATCCTTCCTATGTATTCAGTGGTGTTGTCTACTTACTTCCTCCACTCTCTGATATCTCCAAACTAACTGATGCGCCCACCATCTGCATGCCAGCCTCTTCTTTCTACATCTATTCCTCTGTTTACCCAAATCATGTATGGAGCTTTTCCTACTGTCTTCAAGCTCTGCTTAGTTCTCACATAGGACTTCTATTATGCTTTTTAGCAAATTACAGTTTTACTTGTAAATATGTCCTTATATTTGTAGGTAATTGTAAGTGGGGTCACTGTGTGTGTGTGTGTGTGTGTGTGGGTGTGTGTGTATGTCTGAACATACACACTCTTTGAAGGTAGGGATTACATTATACATATTTTATACACCCTATAGCATCTAGCCCAGTGTTGGGCCCAATGTTGAGAACATGATTATTTACAGTTTCATCTGACCTTGCCTTCACTCTACCTTGTCACCTTTTATTTTCTGCAGTAGAAATTGTTGGATGATTACCATCCTTCTCACATCCTATTTTACAGAGAAAACAAAAGCCTTTGAGTGAGAATACTCTCACATTGCTTCAGCACCCTTTAAAATCTTCCTTTCCCTTCATCAATGCTTCCTGCCATTCTGTCTACTAAAAGGAAAATATATTCTTAACCTGTGCCAAGGTTAATTCCTCTACTCATTCCTTTGATATCATTCTCTCTCATTTGCCCAGATTTTGCTTTATCAGTTATTTATTTACTTATTTATTTATTTTTGGAGAGGTTTTTTGTTACGGGGCGTGTGCTCTCACCAGAAAGACACAGAGAGACAGAGAGACAGAAAGCAAGAAATCACGCCCCAGAGGGGATGGCCACACCGCAATCCCTTCTCCTCAATTCTCCTCTCGGGATCTTGGGCACGCATGCACACATGCCCGGCATGAATTTAAGCTGCCTGCTCTGGGACTCGAACCACGGTCAACTACATGGGAGTCCAGGGACATAGCCATTACACTAACTGCTGGACCTTTTACTTTTCTCGCTTATGTTTTCAGTTCTCTTTTCTCCTCTTAGACCTTCCCCTGGGTCTACATATGTGTTCATACAGAGCTTTGACTGTCTATAGGGCTCTTGCCACAGCTTCCAGTCCATTGCTTGCTTTCATTCCTCACCAACCTTCATGTAAGAATTACGAACTGTACACACCACTTCTGTAGCTCCCAGAAACTGCTTAATCTGCCTTCCATGCCTTCTCTGCTACTTCAGCTGCTAACACACAACAGGGGACAGTATTGTCCTATCCAATGCCCTCTTTTTAGCTTCCATACAATCTGCTCTTTCAATTGTAATCAAGTCATTTCTGGCTCACTCCTTTTTCTTTTTTTAATCTTTATTTTATTTTTTTATTTACATTTTTTTTATTTCATTTTCTTTTATACATTCAATCACATTATTTAGCTTATAAGTGAATATTTCAATATGTGAACATTTCTTCCTAGTCCAGTTGACAAAACTATAAAATGTCTTCAACAGATAATACCACATTTCTTTGACCCATTCATGCTTTGCCTCTCTATTTTTCTTCTAAATGTCCTTCCTCAGACCCTACTCTTTCACACACTTTTAAAAGGTCTCTTCTCTTGAATTGTAAGACTGCTTGCTTCTGCTTTGGCTCTTAGATTGTCTTCGTTTCTCTTTTCTTTAACTCCTTTTCCTTCTACCCTTGCCAACAGCAAGATTTCCCAATGGAGATACCAGGTCCTTGGTTGTGGGCCTGATGGGTTCAAGTGAGAGAGATTATGTGGATTGTCTCAGCCTTTAGGGAAGATGGGAAAAGAAGGCCTTAGGGACCTGGTGGCCCTCTGCAGTGAACAGCCTTATCAGTTTCGGCCAGTGTGTCAAAGTGTTAACATTCTGTGAGTGTATACTATGAGTTATTTGGGAGGCAGTGCCCTAGAATGCCATCCCAATATTCATCTCATCTCCTATCAGAGTAATATTTTCTATCTTCTTTCCATAAACTTGTTTTTATAAAAATAATTAGAATAATAAAAATAATGATTGGGGAAAACAGAAAAGATATGGAATGTTGAAGTGGGGAGATTAATGTCTCTGTACTGACTGACATGCATGGCATTCCCTTTTGAAAAAACAATGTAATACACTGTAAAGTTATATGTAATCCAATGTAATATAAAGAAGATTATGATGATAATAAAAATTAAAAAATAAAAAAAGAAAAAAAATAGAAAAGAGAAAAAAATACTTTCTCATTGCCTACAAACCAAGAGCCAAAGTCTTTAGCTTAGAATTCAAAGCTATCCATAATCTAGCCCAGTTCTACTTTTTAATTGTAGATTCCATTATTTTCTTTCATGTCACTTACCATCAAGCTGCATACACACACTGCCCTGTTTGGCAACTCTAATGGGAAATTTTACATTCAAAAGGGTTTATTTAATCATTCCTGTGACTACTGAACTTAACAAGATCCAACTCTTCTGCACTAACTTTCCATTATCCTTTTGCTAGAATGAATTACTTTCATATATAGATTTCCATGGTGCTTTTGCAAGTACTTGTAAACTAGCATTATAAAAGTTTGATTTGGGGGCCAGTATGTGGCATGGTGGTTAACAGGTGCTAAACTCCCACATGCCCAACTGTGGTTTGAGTCTCAGACCTGGCAGCTTGCTTTCTCACTTTCTCTCTCTCCCTTCTTCTCTGTCTTTCTGTGGTGAGTGCATGTTCCTTGTAGCAAATTATAATAATAATAATAATAAATCCAATTAAATCATTCTTAAACAGTTTGATTTGTACTCTCAATTGCTTGGCAACCTTTCATAAAGAGCAAATCCCGTATGCATATAAATAGGTTTTAAATACTGCAAACTTTAACTTCATTTTAGAACAATGAAAAGTAAATAGGCAAAAGACTTTTGTACAACATATTTAGGTATTTGAAAATAAAAAGTGCCAAAGCTAATATCCTTTTCTAAGTCTAGAAAATGTCCGTTGTAATAACTCTCTTACATCTCTACCAACCCCTCCCCACCGTTGGCCCTTTCTAATCACTACATGGAATAATTGCTGCAAAAGCACTTCTATGGAAAGTGTAAGGCAATATACAAATATTTGGTATTAGTATTACACACAGCCTGGCTGTTATGGCCTCAAGAATTATTTAATTGTGACTGCATTCCTACATGCTAAATAAAGTATAGCACTGAGGCACTCAGATATTTCAAACAAAATCAATAGTTATAACCTAAATCGATAGAAAATTGAAGCAAATGTATTTTGGCTTAAATTACTCAGACAGTTGCTTCAATTCTACACTTGATTTTGTGTAGGAAAAAATATCTCAGATAACCGTACTTTTAATACAATCATGTATCGGAGCTTCCCTTGAAAAACTTAAAATACCTTGGAAAATTCCATGTAAAACTTAGATCATCACCCGTTAAAATTTATGTTTGTTCTTCCTCTAATATGATTGCCATCGGTAATTGGTTTATGTGTTTAAGTTTTCACATATGTAAATAGAATTTAATTCAAACCAAATACATGTAATAATTTGGCAAATGTCTATGTATACAGTCATTTTACTATGCTGCATATATTAAAATGTATTAGTACAACAAGATCTCTCTCACTGCAGAGCATTCAAAGGAAACAGAGGAATGTAAATAAACTATAATTGAAGAGGTGATAAAATAAGGGCCATAGGCAAATTATAATCAAAGACAGTATAATCAGTGCTGACTTAGATTGTACCAAGTGTGTTTCAAGAAAGATCCTGGAGAAGAGATAACCTTTGAATTTGTCCATATATTTCACTTTGGGTCTGCATAAATGTTCAAGGTCAGAAGGAGAACAACTTTTGCTTTTCCCATTATAACCATATTTTTCAGCTTAGATGAAAACAGTTCCAGGGCAATCCACCCCCTCCTGGCTTTATATCTATGTGTGTGCATCTTTGAGAAGTGGGATTAGAGAGAAACCTGCAGGCATATTAATAAATAAATTTCACATGCTGTTAGATATTAAGTAAACATACCGATAAATATTCCTCGAGGGGTTATGATCTTATAACCTGGAGATTTCTAATTTGGCACCTGTGACATATAGTTACATCTCATGGGTGTTTTCAGTAAATTAATTCTCATATTTTCAATTTAAAAATACTTAAAATCTGGATTTATTTCATGTGCTTCACAGATGATTCAGTATGTTACTTTTGTATAAACAAGGTAAATTATTAAAAGTTTACACGTCGCAAGTCTGTTCATATTTTTATCATTTGGAACACACCACAGTGTCCAATATAAACATTTGGCAGCAACTAATGAAATCACTAGTGATCATCTAAGTAACGAAAAGGACTTAAGTTTTTGAAATGCACACATCGGGTAATAAGCAATCAATCACAGTTCAAATGTTAATTAGTTACATGTTTGAAAATTTCCAGAACGATGCAAGGAAAGTCTGCCAAAATGATTATCAAAATTTTAGAATAGAACAATATTCCTATGCTGTGACTATAGCTGGTTTAGAAAAGTGGCACCAGGACAAAATGACTGTAAGTCTGAACTTAATGCTCTTAGATATATTTACTAATTATATGTTATACTATTGAAAGAGCAGCACATTATATCTAAACATGGTTTGAATTCAATAGACAATAATAAGTGCCTTTCAGAAACAGTACTTGATCAAATGATTTTTATAACTGAATTTATGTATGAGAGGCCTTCAAAAATTTTACAGAAATGAATATTGTGCAAAATTTTGCATAGATTTCAATTTTTTATTTTATTTTTTAAGTTTATCATTATTATTATTCATACATTAAATCACTATACATCATTTAGATTTCGAAGAGACTTTACCCAGCATGATATACACTGCAGTCCAGCCTAGTTGAGACAATTAATTTGCACCAAAATAAATTTGTAATTTAATTCCATTGTTCTACAAATTTGTTGAAGTCCTCTTATATTGATAAGAATGTTCTTCTCTTTGTTTTCTTAAAAGGGAAAGAACTAATCCAAATGAATTATAAAAGTGAGCCAATCAAGTCATTTGTTAGCCATGAGCAAAATTATACAGTTTCCTTAGGTGGATAACAATAAAATTAAAAAGTGCTACGGTGCAAGACCAAGAGACAGAGAAAAAGCAGAGGAAACTGCTATCTCCTGCCCTTCTCTCTCTTTCTGGCATGAATAGTCAAAAAAAGATGAGTAAGAGGAAAGGTTCAGCCATCAGAGATAATAGAACAGCAGAGACAGGGAAAAAAAAGAAAAAGTAAAAAGTATAAGACAAACAAAAACCTGGCTAAAAGTGACCAAAATAGATACTGAGGAATAACTTTCTGAAGCAAAATTCTTGCAGTAAAGGTTACTCAAATTGAGGTAGATCATTAAACAAATAGTCTAAGAGCTGAGTTCTCTCTCCAATTTTGCCATTTATTTAGACAAATAACTTATGTCTGTATCTCCAGTTCCCTCATCAAGAAAGAAGGAATAATACTTGTTCTTATAAAATAAAATCTCATAATACAAATATGAATACTTCAAAGACTGTTACATACTATAAAATGTAAGTTATTATTTTTATTGCTATGAATAGTTGCACGTCTCCCAGAATATGGTTAAGCATGGCAGTTTTTGAAATTGAAAGTTTGATGCTTTTAACTTATAATTAATATGAGGGAAGATTATTTGTCCAGTGGTATAGGGCACTTTGAAGTGTCAATTTTATGCTGTAAGCCATGGAAATCCACTGAAAAATATTGAGCAAGGGTATAATGTGAGCAGATTTATATACTAGGAAGTTGGGATGAATTGAAGATGAGAATACTAGAAGAAAATACATTTTTCAAAATAGACAATTCAGTTGGGGCCAGCGGGTGGTGCAGAGGTTATGGCAGCTGGATCCCACATGGATGACTGTGTGGTTCAAGTCCCAAACCCAACAACTTGAAAATAACACTGTGTGTGTTCAAAATCCTGAAAGGGGAATGGAACAGAAGGGATTGCAGTGTGGTCATGCCCTTTGGAGGGATGATTTCTCACTTCCTCTTTCTCTCTCTGTTTCTGTCTCTGGAGAGTGCTTGTGCCCTACAATAAACTAAACTAAATAAATAAAATAAGTCAATTCAAGTGGTCCATGGACGGAAGCAGAACAGGATTACTACAGAAAGAAAAGACCAAATAGAAAAGGCATTTAGCAATGATAGAGCTTAATGACAAATTGCATATACAGAACAGGGCATAGGAAAGAATATAATATGACTCATTAAGATCTAATTTACTAAGAGTTTACCACAAATATGTTTTTCTGCTGCATCTATTGAGAGAATTATAAGATTTCTCTCATTTAATCTATTAATTTATAAATTACAGTAATTGATTTTATGGTAATCCAACTTCTCTTTCTACTGTATGTGTCTCTTCTTTGGGCTGAACCTCCTAATCTGTATTTATTTATAAGAAAACTGAATGTGCCACATTTTCTTGAGATCTTTAAGGTGTTCCAGCAAATTATCAACATTGAGAGGATTAGGGAAATCTCTGTGTTTATTGCTAGTTTGTCAGAAGTGTATTTGTAAGACAAGTATTGATGTTTGCTAGAAGTCTCATTGGGAACACTGACTCTTAAACCCACAGAATCTGTCCTACCTCTAGATAGTTAATGCAAAAATAGAATTACAGGTCACATGAGCTTTCCCAAGAAGATGATGCATTTAATCTTTGTTAGGTATTTCTCGATTTTATTTGTAATATTTGGTGTAGGAGTGGTGCATTTGTATTAATGAGTCAAAGTGGCACGTATTTTAGTTTTCCTGGAGTATCTTTGTCAGATTTATTTATTTATTTATTTATTTTTGGTCGAGGTTACTTTAACCTCACAAAATGAGTTGGGGAGTGTTCTTTTTTATTTCTATTCTCAGAAAGAGTTTAAGAAGATGGGATTATTTCTTCTTTGAATGTTTGGCAAAACCTATCAGTGAAACCATCTAGAACTGTAGCTTCTTTGCAAGAAGGCTTTTGACTACTGAATCGATTTCTTAATTTATGTAAATGTACTATTTACTTTTTCTCTTCCTTCCAGAGTCATTTTAGGATGATTCTATTTTCCAGAAATTTATCTATTTTATATAAATGTGTAAACTAATTAGTAAAAGGTTGTTCATATTAATATCTCTTTAATATCTTTAGCATCTGGAGATAGATCCCCTTTTAATTTTAGATATTGTTTATTTGGAGTTTTTTTGTTTGTTTGTTTGTTTGTTTTTGTCCTGAGCTTAATCTGAGGAATAGCCACATTTTTTAAGTTTAAGTTTATTTTTTTCATGGGAGTACAAGACAGAGAGATAGCCTCAGCAGAAACTGGCACTGTCCCCCTCAGCCTTCCTGGCCAGCTGAGATCATGGGCCTGAGCACCCACCAGGTACAGGCCAACCGAGAGAGATAAAAGGAGAGAGATACCCTCAGCAGAAACTGGCCACTGTCCCCCTCAGCCTTCCTGGCCAGCTGAGATCATGGGCCTGAGCACCCACCAGGTACAGGCCAACCGGGGAACCCAATCTGTAGTCTTCCCTAGGATCCAGCTTCCCTTGAGCAGCGTATTCCATTTGTGTTCCACACTGAGCCAGCCCAGAAGGATCACCAATTAAAGCAACTTTTTAGAAAAACACCTTTTGGCTCTTTTTGTCTTCTTTATTATGTTTCTATTGTAATAATATTGGTTTCTATTTTTTATTTTGCCTGTTCCATTTCTAGTACATGAGATAAGTTTGTCACTCACTATTTTACAACACTTTTTCTCTCTCTGTCCTTCTGGATTTATGTATACACATGTACATTTGTGTGTGTTTATATTTTATATTATATATTCATAGTCATATATGAGAAATATTCTCTCCCAATCTCTCATATATGCAGAAGCTCTTCAATTTACTGTGGGATTATGGCCCCAAAAACTCATCATAAATTAAAAATATTATAAGTTAAAAAAATGCATGTATTGCCCTAATTAACACATGATAAAAGTTCAAAACTTTGAAGATAAACCATTAGAAGTCAGGGACCATCTTTATATAAAATTACAAACATGTATATAAAATTTTTCCTGTGTATATCATTTAGTTGCCTTGTATGAGTTTTTATATGAGTTAAAATTTCTATTATCAGGGGCCAGCAGGTGATGTGGTAGTTAAGGTGCTGGACTTCAACAAGGCCAATGATGGTTCAAGTCCCAGACCTGGCAGCTTGAAAATCATACGAGGAATGTGTATCTGGGTGCCCTGTTGACCATGAGGAGACTTGAGGAGAAGGGATTGTGGTATGGCCATCCCCCTGGAGGATTACTTCTCACTCTTCCTCTTTGGCTCTCTCTCTCCAGCAAGCACACACACTCTGTAACAAAAATCTAAAAATAAATAAACAACTATGATCATTTAGTTCTTTCTTCCCTAATTTCCTCTTTAAAGATTATTTAAGAGTCTAATTCTTGATTTCTAAATAAATGGAGACTTTTCTAGTTATCTATTTTCTATTTAACTCCAGCTTAAATGCCATTATTTCTGTTCTTAGCTGTAAAGTGAGATTCAGGTGCCGGCAGGTGGTATGGTAGTTAGGATGTTGGACTCCCACATGGCTGACCGCTGTTCCAGTCTGGGACTTGATGGCTTCCTTTCTCTCTCCTCGTCCCTGCTCTCTGGTGAATGCATGAGGCCTATAGCAATAAAATTAAATAAATAATTCTTTTCAAAAAATGATGTTTCCATTTATAGCCCAGAAAAATGTCAGTTTTAATGTGTTTAAAAAGATCATGTATTTTCCACTTACTAGAAAGAACACACACACAATTTACATATACGTGTGTAATTGTATGTATATATTATACATGTTACTTTTTTATTGATGTGTATCTATAAGTATAAAATGATGGAGATATCTAGTTTATGATATGTTATTCACATTTCCTATATCCTTAATGACTTTTGTGACTACTTTTTCTATTATTTTTTGAGAAAAGTATTTAAATATTTCTCATGTTTCTCCTTGTTCTTCTATTATAATTGCTTGCATATTTTTATTATTTACATTTATTATATCCTCTTAAAATATTTATTATATCTTCTTGACCAATTAAAAATATTTCTTACCTTAAAGTCTATTTATTTCTGATATTAATACAACCATATTAATGTTATGTAATTAGTATTTTTTTTTTTTGAAGAGGTTTTCACTATAGGGCACATGTGCTTGCCAGAAAGACAGAGGGAGACAGAGAGACAGGAAGTGAGAAATCACCCTCCAGGGGGGATGACCACGCCGAAACCCCTTCTCCATTCTCCTCTCGGGATCTTGGGCATGCATGCACACGCGCCCGACGTGAGTTCAAGCCACCGTGTCCCGCCCGGCTTAGGTTCAAGCCACCGTGTCCAGGACTCGAACTGCAGTCAGCTACATGGGAGTCCAGCGACATAGCCATTATACTAACTGCTGGTCCCTAATTAGTACTTTCATGGCACATGTTATTCTTTTCTTCACTCTTTCTGTGTCTAAGTTTTCTATGTGAACTTTGTGAATATCATGTAATCCTTTTAATCCACTTGTGCAATATTCATGTTTGAAGTAGACACTGAGTTTCCTTCATTATAATGTAACTGCTAATTCTATTTTATTCTTTTTTTATAAAGAATTATTTTACTTTATTTATTTATTCATTTTAATTTGACCAGAGAGGGACACAGAGAGAGAGAGAGAGAAAGTAAGAAAGCAAGCCGCCTAGTCTGGGACCTGATCTGCAGTTGGCCATGTACGGAGTCCAGGATCTTTAACCACCATGCCACCTGTCGGCCTCCTATTTTATCCTATTAATGTATGCCACTGTCTTTCTTCCTGTGTCTTCCCTTCCTTTGGTTGATTGATGTTATCATTCTGTATGTTTCTTTCTTTTAGCATGTTGATAATACCGTTCTGTCATCTGGCTTCCATTTTCATTTTTTGTTTGTCTTTTTAAGAATTATTTAATTTTATTCATTACCATTATACCTTTTTAAAATTTGCTATAGGCATGTGTGCTCACAAGAAAGAGAGAGAGAAAATAAGAAGGCAAGCCAGCAGGTCCAGGGCACAAACCAGTCAGTCACTGTGGGAGTTCAGCACCTTAACCACCACATCCCCTGCTGGCCCCTGGCTTCCATTTTCTATAAAGAAGTTGACCATTGGGACCAGCAGTTAGCATAATGGCTATGTCGCTGGACTCCCATGTAGTCAACCACGGTTTGAGTCCTGGACCCGGAGGCTTAAACACGCCAGACGCATGTGCCTGTGTGTCCAGCAACCCAAGAGGAGAATGGAGGAGAAGGGATTGAGGTGTGACCATCCACCCTGGGGGGATGATTTCTCACTTTCTGTCTCTCTGGTGAGCACATGCTCCCTATAGCAAAGAAAAACTCTCAAAAAAAAAAAAAAAAAAGAAGTTGACCATTAGTCTTGAAGGGTATCATTCTTTTACTCCAGCTCTTTCCTATTTCATTTTGTTTATCTTCATGCTCTCTAATTTTATACAGTATATCTAGTATGAAATTTTTTTCTTTATTCTACTGCAGATTTGTTGACTTCTTGAATCTGGATTGATATATTAGTGTTGTTTATTAATTCTGGAAACTCTCAGCTATTATATCTTGAATGTTGTTTCTACCTCTGTTCTGTGTCTTGTTTCTTTCTAGAGTTTCATTATAACCATGTAAAGTATTTCCATTCTATCTATCGAGTGTTCTATTCTCACCAAGATGTTTTCCATTTTTTTAATTAAAAACAAAGTTGATCTCATAGTACTAGAGAATAAAAGAGTAAGTTAAAGATGCTCGGGTGAATGGGAAGAAGGAGGCGTAGAGAGATGTTGGTTAATGAATACAAAATCAGGAGCATAAGTTCTAGTCTTCTGTAGAATACTAGAGTAGAGTAGTAACCACAGTAGAGTAACCATGGTTAACAACAATCTGTTGTATATTTCAAAACAGCTGAAAGAGAGGATTTAAAGTGTTCCAAAGTAATAATAAATGTTTAAAATGATGAATATGCTGACTACTTTGATTTGATCATTTATGTGTAAAAAAATCACACTGCATCCCATAAATATATATTATGTATAATTATTATGTGGCAATTAAAAATAACAACATGGGCCAGCACAGAAGTTAAGCACTGTGCACAGGGAGCAGGATCCCACATAGCCAAACACAGTTTGAATCCTGGCCCCACCAACATGAAAACATATACTGGATGTATGTGCATGTGAGCCCCAGATCCTGACGGGATGGAAAAACAGAGGAAAGAAAGGATTACAGCATAACTATGCCCCATTGGGGGTTTCTGTCTTTCTCTAATATTAATAATAATAATCACCTGCCCTGTAGCAATGTTTAAGCACAGTGGAGAGGAAGGCAGATCCCACATGGCTGACAAGATCTGAGTCCCAGCACAGCAGTTTACATGCTGAGCATGCACACACGTGTCCAGGATCCAGACAGAATAAAGAATTGGACGAAAAGAAAGTTGTGGCATGATCAGGCCCCACTGGAGGGTGTTTTCTAAACTCTCTTTCTCCCTCTGTGTCTCTCTCTTTATAAATGTATTTCTTATGGTATGTATGGGCTCACCAGCATAATAAAATAGATGAATAAGGACCAGCAGATGGAGTAATGGTTATGTTGCTGTACT
This sequence comes from Tupaia belangeri chinensis, assembly GCF_000334495.1. NCBI lineage: Eukaryota > Metazoa > Chordata > Mammalia > Scandentia > Tupaiidae > Tupaia > Tupaia belangeri. Next base: position 1,758,674 of record NW_006204563.1, read on the forward strand.
CTCACGTAGTCAATCGCGTTTCGAGTCCTGTACCCAGCACCTTAAAACTCACACTGGGTGCATGTGCATGGATGCCCAAAGTCTCAATAAGACAATGGAGAAGAAGGGATTATGGCATGGCCATCTGCAGGGGGTGTATGATTTCTCGCTTTCTGTCATTCTGTCTCTTCAGTGAGCATGTGCACCCTATAGCAAAAATCTCTCTCTAAAAAAAAAAGTGAAAAATAATAAATAAATAAAGAAATAATAGTAGTAAGTAAAAAAGTTGGTTTTAATTTTTTGTTTGGTTCTCTGTATTATATCCTCGACAATATTTCCTATCTTCCAAGCCACTAATTATTTCCTTAGCTGTGCTTCATCTGATAAAATTACATTTATTTATTTATTTTAATAGGGAAATCTGATAAAATTACATTTATTTATTTATTTTAATAGGGAAATGACAAAGCTTTATAGCAAAGTAAAATGAAAATACAAAGCAGGGTTAAATTAAAGTGAAAGTATGAGCCTAAGAGGTAGGAGCAGGCCAGCCTGAGGGTGGATACCAACCTGGAGGGTTCCTTTTTTTTTTTTCTTTTCATTTATTTTTTTTTTCATTTCATTTTCTTTTAAAGGTTTCCTTTTTTTTTTCTTTTCATTTATTTTTTTTCATTTCATTTTCTTTTATACATTCAATCCAGATATAATGTGTGTGAAAGAGGAGGGTCTGAGGAAGAACATTTAGAAGAAAAATAGGGAGGCAAAGCATTAATGGAATAAAATTACATTTATTGAGGGTTAAGTTTTCATTCATTTTTTTCTCTTCAGCTCTAAAAATTAGATTTGACTTTTTTCAACTCTGCTATGTAATTTTTTGTTGTTGTTTTGTTTTGTTTTTGAGAGGTTTTCGCTATAGGGCACATGCACTCACCAGACAGACAGAGAGAGACATAGAGACAGAAAGCGAGAAATCACCCCCAGAGGGGATGTCCATGCCGCAATCCCTTCTCCTCCATTCTCCTCTTGGGATCTTGGACACACACACACACGCACCCGGCGTGAGTTTTAAGCCACCGGGTCTGGGATGCGAACCGCAGTCGACTATGTGGGAGTCCAGTGACATAGACATTATGCTAACTGCTGGTTCCCTGCTATGTAATTTTTTTCATGTACCCTGATGATAGCTTCTGAACTTCTTTTAATTGCCAGAGAGCACACATGTGCTTATCAGAGATAGAGAGGGAGAAAGCAGCCCTCAATGGAACATGGTCATACTGCAATCCCTTCTACTCATTTCTCCATCCTGTCAAGATCGGAGTCCATGCACATACTCCCAACATATTTTTCAAGCTACTGGGACCAATAATTGAAATGTGGCCAGCCACATGGGACCCGGTCCCCTTAATTGCTAGCGTATGGGGCCAGCCTCATTAGTGATAGTTGAAAGTTCATAAGCCCTGCAAACTTATTAAAAATTTTATTTGTATTTGATACTTCCAATGTCTTGCACACTTAAAATTTTTTCTTCTATTTCTCATCTAGATAGTTTATATTCTCCATTCCTTGTTAGTTTTTACTTTACCTTGCGAATGCCAAGGTAAAGTCTAGGCTACTTCTAGACCTCGATAGTAGACAGATACTTCCTCTACAGATACACACTTTCTTCTTCTGGACACTACGAAGCACTATCAATCTAAGTACCACAAGCCAAGCAAAGTCTTGAAGGTCTTTTGAACCCTAGGTGACCTGAGCAAGGCTGCAAATGCATGTGAGAGTCAAAGCATAGTCACAAGGTCTCCAGGATATATTTTTGTTTGTTTATTTTATTTGTGATAGAATATATCCATGCTTGGGTGAAAGACAGAGAAGCACCCTTGACAGTGCTCCATCCTGCCACGGTCTCTCTTTCTACTCTAGCTTCTCAGGAGCCCGGGCATTTGCACATTTGCTCCGGATATTCAACTTGGAGTTCCGGCATGCAGTAAGCTACGTGGTTTCCAGCACTGCAGTTCAGTTTGCCACTGGCTGTACCACCAGGCTGAGCCTCTCCAAGACATTTAAGAGATTTTTTTTTTTCTTCTCATAGTTAACTCAGTGCCAAGGTTATCTTTCTTACAGTTATCTTCAAAAAGAATTATGCTATGTTGCTTTTATTTTTCTTGTTTTCTTTTTTTGCCCATATTTACCCTCAGAGGAAAGTTCCTTTGAGTCTCTTCTACATTTGAGAAATTCTTATATTAGACTCTTTTTATAAATTTATTTTTTAAAATTTATTTTTTATTATTTTCTTAATTTGCTATAGGGTATGTGTGCTCACCAGAGAGAGACACAGAGAGAGAGGGGGAGAGAGCTGTCAGGTCTGGGACTTGAACTGCAGTAGGTTGTGTGAAAGTCTAGTACCTTAATCAACGTGCCACCCACTGGCCCCCTTATATTAGACTCTTTATTGTGCAAAGGTACTGAGCCTTAATTTCTATTTGCCACCAAACCTGAGAAGTGGCCAAAACCAAAGCTCAAGTTAGCCTAGGTCAGCTAATATATTAAATATCCCCCCATTTAAAAAGTCCATGTTTTTTTAACTGCTATGACTGTGAACACTTTTTTCTCTGCATTCTAAGTTATTTTAGCAGTTGGAAAGAGCTTGTCCCCTTTTTCAAGAAAACCTATTTGCATATCTTAGCAACTGCCATCTTCACACAGATTATTACTAAATATTTTGGTTTGTGACATAACTTGCAAAGTTTCAGACACACAGGTATGTTTACTAGTATTTGGTGATCAAACTCAAGCACAACAGCTACAGACATTTTTACACACTAGTAGAGCAAATAATTTGAATTCTTTATCATAGGTACATTTTTAAAAAGAACAAAAATATACCCTAAAATCTGTAGTACCTGGCCCAGTCTCTGTGGCTCAGCTGGTAACATACAGGACTTTTGGCAGAAAGCCACGTGTTGACCAGGGTTTGAGTCCTCAGCTCAGTCAGCTTAAAAACATACCAGACACTTTAACACATGCCCAGGATCCTAGTGGGCTGTAGAACAGAGAGAGGGAATCATGGGATGACCAAGCTCTGTAAAAGATGTTTCTCTCTCTTATTCTTGTGTCCAAACTATCATGAATGGAAACAAGTCTAGTATGTTAGTATGTTTTAGAGGATCGTCTCACAATTTACTTTTAAGTCATGATCCACTAACAAGTAGTCCATTTTTGAGTGAGTATATTAACCAGAGGATGATGGTTAAACACTAAGAAACACTGGATAGAATTAACATTAGTAAATGAAAGAGAAGAACGTTTTTAAAATCAGCCCACCTTCCTCATTTCCTAAATATATTTAGAATCATCAGTTCTTTAGGTCTATAGTGTTTAATTCAACACTATGAGGCATGTTTAATGATGCCATCATATACTATTGGAGCACATTTAATTATTCCTACTCCTCTTCTTTACTAACTTATATGAGGATTTAGTAAAATTATGCACTATCGTTTTTTTCCCCACTTAGAAATTGAATAGCATATAGTAATAGAAGGAGATGTTCTAGAGGGATTCATTATTTAATGTTTCTAAAGTCTTACACAAATGCCAAACTCATTATAGTGTGCATGCTGGCAAGTGGCTAGGGTTTAGGAGATAATGCAAGAGCACATATAAATCAAAATTTCAACATGAACAACCTTCTTTTTGGACCAGAGAATGATTAATCACATCATTGATGCCGTTTATGCAGGTTCTTGTTCAATAAGGAACAGCTGACATCGTTAGGTTATGCCTTCAGCCCCCTCCCTTCCCTCTCACACAGTGGTGATGCGGACGGGGGACTGGGGGGAGACCAGCAATATTGTGTAGATACCAAGTGCCTTTCAAATTACAGTCTAGAGAGCACCCAGACTATCTAACTTTTACCCTCCAGGAAAAAAAAAAAAAAGAGGTGAAATTGCCATGTAGCAGTAAGTTGTTCCTAGGCTTCAGCTGGATTACTTCTGAAGATAATATTTAGAGTATTTTCAGCAGACATCAGTACTGTGTCTTGATAAATGTTATACATAAAAGAGTTCTTGGATATGTATTATCATCTCCTAATTCTTACTAATACCACTATGACTCTCTTTAATAGTGTTATTAAATAGTCTTAACTTAAAAAATAATTTAAGTGTCTATATTGGACAGCTTTAACTTCCTTTTTAGTTACTAGATCTTAGAAGGAAGTATTTAATCATGTAAACTTCATTTGGCCCTTGATAGTTCACAGCAATTCTGCCTTTTCTTAAGTCCTGTCTGCCTTCTGAGAAGGCAGACTACACATATAGTTAGTTGTGTCTGTATAATTAATACCAATCACACTCAGAAAGGCTTTAGCTGTCCAATAAAATTAGGTACAATGCCCAGCATTCTGGTACAGTGAATGGCAAACTGAGCTACCATTTTGGGAGCTAGCTGACCAACTGTGGGTTCAGAACCTGGGTTGGCTTGGAAACATGCTAAATGCATATATGTGTATATGTGTGTCCAAGATCATGCTGCTCTTTAGGGTCATGGATGGGAAATCATGGCTGATGAGACCTCTTGAGGGTGCTTCTCTCTCTCTCTCTCTCTTTTGTGCATGCACACCTACTCTCTATAGTGAATCAAATAAATAAACTCTTAAAAATGAGAAGTAGTATAAATTTTATGTTTAATAAAGCCAACTGTGGGACTGGGCAGGTGACTTGGTGGTTCAGGTGCTGACCTGCCACAGAGCAGACTGTGGTTTGAGTTCCAGACCTGGTGGCTTGCTTTCTCACGTTCCTTCTATCTCTCTCTCTCTCTCTAGTCGAATTTAAAAAATAGTAGTAACTGGGACCAGCAGTTAGCATAATGGCTATGTCACTGGACTCCCACATAGTTGACCGTGGTTCGAGTCCCAGACCCGGAGGCTTAAACTCACGTTGGGCACATGTGTTTGCATGCTCAAGATCCCGAGAGGAGAATGGAGGAGAAGGGATTGTGGCATGGCCATCCCCCCTGAGTGGTGATTTCTTGCTTTCTGTCTCTCTATCTTTCTGGCAAGCACACGCACCCTATAGCAAAAACCTCTCAAAAAAATAGTAATAACAAAATTAAATTAAAATAAATAATTCTTTGTGTGTGTGTGTGTGTGTGTGTGTGTGTGTTAGTTTGTTCTTAAGTATACTTTCTTTTTTATTTTTTTATTTTACTATTTTATACATTCAATCACATTTTTTAGCTTACAAAGTGAATATTTTAATATGTGAACATTTCTCCCTAGTCCAGTTGATTGAACTATAAAGTATCTTCGACAGATAATACCACATTTCTTTGGCCCATTAATATTTTGCCTCCAAGTTTTTCTTCTAAATGTCCTTCCTCAGGCTCTACTCTTCCACACACACACTATATCTGATATTTACGTCCATTTATTGTGTTTATATATCCTTTAGTCAATCAATTCTTAAGTGAAAATACACTGTGATGACTGATAAGTCACTGCTTCCTTGTGTTCATGAGAAATTTAACTCATTAACACATGACATGATGAAACTGACCAAATGTCCACCACAGGATTAATTTTAAATGATGATGGAGAACTCTCTCTCCTCTCTTACTCAAGGCATAAATGGAGGAATAAAAGACTAAATGTTCGTCTTTAACAACTAACCTAGAGAAAGCCTGCTCTAACAAAGGCAGTTCACAGAGTGAAAGGATGTTGTGGTTCTACCTGATGGAGCATTGTTAGTCCAGGGAAAAGATTCTTCCAGAGGGACCAGCAGATGGCGTAATGGTTATGTTGCTAGTCTCCCACATAGCCGATAATGGTTTGAATCCCAGATCCGGTGGCTTAACACTCACACCAGGTGAGTGTGCATGCATGTCCAAAGAGAATGGAGAAGGGATTGTGGTGTGGCCATTCCCTCAAGGGGTGATTTCTCACTTTCTGTCTCTCTGTCTCTGTCTCTCCAGTGAGCGCACACATCCTATAGCAAAAATCTCTCTCAAAAAAAAAAAAAAAAAGATTCTCCCAGATTTTCGAAGTGGTGAGTACTGATTGCTTATAACTCATCTCTTTATTTATCAGGGTTCCCTTGACAAACAGATGCAATAGGAGGGATGAAGAGAGAGAGAGAGAAAGGGGGAGAGAAAGAGAGAAAAAGAGATTTATTATAAAAATTGGCTTCACAGCCATGAAGGCCAAGAGTTCCATGAACTGCCATCTCTGAACTTGAGGACCAGGAAAGGCTGTGATGTAATTTAGTCATGGTCCAAAGACTTGAGTATAAAGATAGGGGACCAATAGTATAAATCCTCATTCCAGGCCTTTGGAGCTTCAGTGTCCAAATGCAGGAAGAGATGAATGTCTCAACTCAGACAGAGAGAGCAAATGTCCACCTCCTCTGCATTTTTGTCCTATTCGGACCCTCAGTGGATTGGATGACACCCACACACACTGTGGAGGGTTATCCTCTTGACTCAGTCTATGGATTTAAATGTCATACTCCTCCAGACATAATTACCATGTGTCTCGGCAGCTTTTAGCCCAGGCAGGTTGACTTATAAAATTAACCATCACATCCCTCTCTGAGACGTCCTTTCTAACTAAAGGAAGCTTTCTTACTAAAGGTTGCAAGCACCCTCCCTGGAGCAGCCCTTATCAGTGACTAGATGGGCATTCCTCTATGTTAACTTTTATATGCCCAGTGTTGGGTAGACTTGGCACTGTTTGAGAATCAGCAATAGACTAATACAAAACACTTTTTTAAAAAGGAATTATTTCTTTATTTTATTTTATTTGTTATTGTTATTATTTTTTTTTTAATTTGACCAGAGAAAGAGAAAGGGAAAGTGAGAAAGCAAGCCAACAAGTCTGGGATTTGAACCATAGCGTGGATTGCGTGGGGATCCAGGGCCCTTAACCACCATGCCACCTGCTGCCCCAACACTATTTTTTTTTAACTGCCAAGTGGTACATGCACTTACCAGAGAGATACAGAGGAAAAGAGGGAGAAACTAACCCTGAGTGGGGCATGGCCACACCATAGTCCCTTTTCCTGCATTTCTTAATCTATCAGGACTTGGGGTACCCAGGTACATACACCTAGCACGTTTTGTGAGCCACCAGCACTGGGATTTGAGCCCTGACTGACCATGTGGGATCCAGCTCCTTTAGCCACTAGACTGTGAGGATGGTCCCAAAAGACTTTTTAAAAATGTTATTGAGAATGTATTAGGAGTCAGGTCCTGCTCTATACAACTTGCAAGCATTTTAAGTATTAAGTCTCATCACTCTATAAGCCAGGCATTATCATGCTTACTTTTCAATTGAGAATACTGAGCCTTTGGGACCAGCAGTTAACATAATGGCTATGTCATTGAACTCCCATGTAGTTGACCGCAGTTCGAGTCCCAGACCTGGTGACTTAAACTCACACTGGGCGTGTATGCATGTGTGCCCAAGATCCTGAGAGGAGAATGGAGAAGAAGGGATTGTGGCATGGCCATCCCCCCTGGGTGGTGATTTCTTGCTTTCTATCTCTTTGTCTCTCTCTGTCTTTCTGATGACCATATGCGCTCTATAGCAAAAACCTCTCCAAAAAAAAAGAAAGAAAAAGAAAATGCCGAGCCTTCTATCAGGTTGTTGGAAAAGTCAGAACATACTTTTTCTATGCAAAAATGTACCATAAGTTTTCCAGCAATTAACAAAAGTTCATTAATTTGTCCAAGTTGATATCATTCTGTGATTTTGAGTGGGAAAAAAAAGCCTCTTAACCATATCTAAATACATATTTTCCTAGTCAACTAAATAAATTATCACTATGATTGTCACATCTAAGTTGGTTATTTCCTGATATCCCTGGGTTTTAGATTAGAGTTTGCTCAGACAGAAAACCTTGGAAAACAGAAAACCCTGGAACCCTGCTTGATTTCTTTTTCTGACATTTCATATCCATTCTGTCTGGAAATCCTAAAGTAAATAAATCCAGAGTCAAATGATTCTCACTCCCTGCACTGTCACCACTATGTTCCTGGCTACCATTCTATCTTGTGAGCATATGCACATAGACTTGATTTATGTGCACATACGTACATATATATGGGAACTTCAAAGAGTTTACAAAAAAAGGAATTAAGGTATCAGTTTATTTTGATAAAGAAATTTGAAATCCATGTGTAGTTTTTCGTGATACACATTTTGAAGGACCGTCATGTATAAATGCATTTGCACATATGCATATGTAAACATAAAAGTGTGTGTGTGTATATATATTATATATATATATATATATATAAACATATTGATATATATAAACATATTGATGTATATACACACATATACTGGACAATGCCTACCTCATTATCAAAGGCAGTTTTAAAATTTTTTTGCCATAGGGTGCATGCACTCACTGGGGAGAGAGAGAGAGACACACAGAAAGAAAGTGAGAAATCACCCCCTGGGAGCATGGCCATGCCACATCCCTTCCTCCTCCATTCTCCTCCTGGGACGTTGGGCGCACACACACACACCCGTACCATGATTTTCAAGCCACAGGGGCTGGAACTTGAAGTGCGGTCAGCCATATGAGAGTCTAGAACTTCAACCACCATTGTCACCTGGTGGCTCCATAGAGGTCAATCTTTTTTTTCTCTTAATTTTATTTATTTACATATTATTATTCTCCTTTAATTCACTGGAGAGGGACAGAGAGGAGACAGAGAAAGAGAGAAAGTAAGAAAGCAAGCCACCGGGTCTGGGACTCAAACCACTGAAGCCCATGTGGGCATCCAGTGCCTTAATCACCATGCTACCTGCTGGCCCCATATAAAGGGCAATCTTTAAAACCAACTTATTGTAGGTGTTAGCCACCTCTACAGAACACCTTCACAGCAACACCTAAGAACAGTGTTTGAATAAATAACTGGGTGCTATAGGCTATCCAACTTTACAAATAAAACTAACCATAACAGGGACCAGCAGATGACAGAATGGTTATGTTGCTGGACTTCCAAATGGCCAGTTGTGGTTTGAATCCCAGACCCAGCAACTTGAAACACAAACATGGTGCTTGTCCATGGCCGCACAAAATCCTGAGAGGCGTATTGCTATCCACCCCCGGGGGTGATTTCTCACTTTCTGTCTTTCCAGCAAGTGCATGTGCCCTATAGCAAACATCTCTTAAAAAAATATAAAAAAATCATGCTTCCTGACTACTTTCTTTGCTTATTCCTAACTTCCACTCCCCATAATCTATTTCAACATAGATACTATAGTAGATTTTTTCTTTCTTTTCTTTTTTTCTTTTTATCTTAAAGAGATTTTTGCCACAACACATGTACACTTGCCAGAGAGACAGAGACAGTGAGAGAGAAAGTGAGACATCATCTACTAGGGGGAATAGCCATGCTGCATTTCTTTCTCTCTTCTCCTCCTGGAACCTTGGGCAATCACGCACATGTGCCTAGCATGATTTTCAAGCCACTGGGTTCAGGACTTGAGCTACATCCAGTCAGCCATGTGGAAATCCAGCGACATAACCTCTACACCAACTGCTGGCCCCATCACAGTGGCTTTTTAAGACATAAAATGTATCATATTATTTTTCTACTTCAGACTTTTCAATAGCTCTTCATTTCTCACTCAGCTTAAATACACACTCTTTACGAAAGCACCCAAGACTTGAGCTGTCTAGTTTTCTACAATCTGTCCTCATCCCCTAACAGAGTCATCCCATCACACTGTCCTCTCTGTTTCCCCAAAATAGCAGTCACATTCATATCTCACAGCCTTTAAATGATTTAGTCTAATTAAACTTTTCTCCTCCCACAACATAAATATAACTAATTTTCCCATCTTCCACTTTTTCCTACAGTGTCGCCCTCCTGGTGCAGTCTGCTCTTACTGGTTATAGAAAATTCTGCCCGGCACACTCCCGCTCTGGCATTATTGATCCCTACCTCCTGCTCCACCATTTTCCACATAGCATTCTTTACGTTGCAACATACTGTCCTTTACGTTTTTAATACATCTGTTACTTACTGGCCTTCTAGGCCCACAAGAAAGTCTCCACAAGGATAGTAATCTTTGTTGATTGGTCTCTGAATTAACCTAAGTGCCTAGATCAGTATCTGGCAAATAGTAGTTATTCAATGAATACATAAAGTTAGGCTATTAATACACAACAACTTCTTTATGATTTAGAGTAATACATCTAAAAATAGCTTTATTTTGTATTCTTCTTTTTTTTTTTTAAGGTTTTTGCCATAGGGTGCATGTGCTCACCAGAGAGGTGAGAGACAGAGAGGGAAAGTGAGAAATAACCCCCACAGGGAGGATGGCCATGTTACAATCCCTTCTCCATTTTCCTCCTGGGATTTGGGGGCATGCAAACACACATGTGCCCAGTGTGATTTTTAAGCTACTGGGTCCAGGACTCAAACTGCCATCAGGTACCTGGGAATCCAGTTGCCCTAACCTCCACACCACCTGCCTGCCCTACCTTTTCTTTTCTGTCTTTCACCTTGTTCTAAAAATTTCTATCTTGGTGCTGGCAAATGGCATGATGGTGAAGGGCTCTGACTCCCACAAGGCTGACCATGGTTTGAGTCTGGACCTGGAGGCTTGCTTTCTCACTTTTTCTCTCTCTATCTCTCTGTCCCTCTCAAAAATAAATAATATTAAATAAAATGATTCTTTAAAAATGTTTTTCTTCCATCTTTATGTACATATTATCTTTTTAAATTTAGCAATACTTCTATTTTTAGGGAAATTATATAAAAACATAATATACATGTCACATATATATTCCCTAGTTAATTAGAGGGGGAAATTAACATTTATCAAATAAATTAAAGTAGTTAAATTAGGAAAATTAAGTTTCTTGGATTAAGATTGGAAAACATTAGCCTATGAACTTGCTGAGGTGAGCAAGCAAAAGAAATATATTATTTTCAAGGCTAAAAATGTTCAGACCTTTGGTTTCTTTTAAGAATGAGACTTAGCCTAATATCTGTTACACAATATGTTTTTCAATTGTTTGGATGATGACGTTTTTATTAACCATTTGTTTTCACTGATAAGCACTGTAATAGTTGAAGTTTAATAGACAGAGTTTAGATCTGTAAATTTAGATTGTACCTGACTACTTCTATTGCTTATTTTTTCCTTCTCTCTTCAATCATATGGAAGTTAAAGAGGGAAGTAGAAACAATGCACCCAGTTGATGAATTTTGTATCACATTTCAGTCTTAATTTTTTTCTTTTTCCCAACTAATATGTTTGAAAATTGCCTTTTAGCTTCAAATTTAAAAAAGAAAGGCCTTCCTAGATTCTACAGTTTCTTTGGTTGTGTCAACCACCAGGAGAATCTACACCATGCTTGGTTTTACAAAATGCCCTTACCTCCGTATCTCTCCAACTAGGGTTACATAGAAGTATGTCTTCTATGGAGATGATAAGTAACATATAAGAAATACCATTTCATTCACAGGTAGATTCTCTCTGACTTTCTCTCTGTCACAAAATATGTTTTTGTAACTGCTTATAATATACATAAAAGAGGTTGCCAATATAGAAAATACATAGCAATTAGAATTAAGGCCTGAAAACTTCTTGCCTTTGTACATTTTTAATAGCACCTTGAGGCAGTCTTCCACATTCACTCCAGTGGAGGCATTATTTCCAGTGTCTAAATGTGCCCGTCTTTTTCCCAACTCCAGGCCTCTCCACACCATATGTCTTCTGCCTGACACATTCTTGTTCATTTGGGAAAAATAAAATGTATATATTTATGACATCAGCATAAATCTTAGTATCTCAGGGAAGACTTCTTAGACATTTCTGTCTAGGCAAAGAGTCATTTTTTTTCTTAAAATCACTTTCTTCCTTATAATTGTATAACTGCACAGTATAACTATTTTTGTAATGTACATTTCTATTGGACGTTAACTGTAACTGCTCCTTTGACTAAAGGAGATAAGACAAGCTTAAAACCTGAAATATTCATTACGTCTTGAGCGATATTGGAGCAATGTTCTCAAGGAGAGGGCAGTATCCAGAAGAGTTCCACAAGACAAGGGGATAGTTAGTGGAGAAATAGTTACTGAGTGAGTACAGGAGATGACCTTCACATTCATTAGCAGGTAGCCTCTTTTTCTTGAAGTCTAACTTTGGAACTACAGGAGGAAATGACAAATATTTTGACAATGTGGGCACTGCCCCATGAACACTCTTGTGCTTGGTTATGGATGGCATTTCCAGCGTGAAAAATTAGCACTCTGTTTGGAATACTGCTGCACTGAGACCAGCAGATGGAAAGACTGTTTGAAGAAGATAGGAAAAAATCAGTTCACTGATCTGATTTATGGATTGTTGTTCTTATAGGATGAAGGAATTGAATAATAAAAGCTCACTGTGTTTGGGTCTTTACTTACTCATGAGTGGTGGCCAATGATTTGGCCATATGGTAAGGCAGATGGGCGATGGAAGATTGTACTATTAAAGGAAAGCCTATGTGGGATGTGGGTATGGCCCTGTGGAAATCACTGTGGGAATTTAAGAGGCACATTAAAGTAGGAGGTATTAGAGAAAGCATTGGGGAAATAATACAAAGCGAAAACAGTGGAAGGATATATGACAGGCATAACGAAAGGCAAGTTCCCACATGATCAACCACAACTCAAGTCCCAGATCCAGAGGCTTCAAAATCATGCTGGAGGGGGAGGCAGGTGGTGGTGGTTAAGGCACAGACTGGACCGTATGACCGACCATCAAGTCCTGGACACGATGGCTTGCTTTCTCTCTCTGTCTCTCTCTGGTCAAATTGAAGAAGAAGAAAAGAAGAAGAAGAAAATTAAATGAATAATTCTTTAAAAATAAAAAGGAGAGAGAAAGTGAAAATTGTACTGGATGTGTATGGAAGCATGCCCAGAATCCCTAGAGCAGAATGGAAAAGAAGGGATTGTGGCTGGGCCCTCATTTCCCTTTCTCTGTCTCTCTCTGCCAAGCACTCACACACCCTATGGCAAAAACCTTAAAAAAAAAAAATCCTTAAGACAGATGCACACTTGGCATGGTCAAGAAGGCCAGGTGAACTGTACCTAGACCTTGTCAGTGAAAACAGGTGGTTGTGAGATTATATAGCTTGCAAAAGATTATATTTATATATCCTTTATAGTCCATAGTAGCCCATTTAAATTTTATCTTATAAACTGGGAAATCATTGAAGAATTTTGAACAGATAGGTAACATTTTTTTTAACGTTTCCTTACATTTTCTCTAGCTACTTGTTGAAAAATATACCATGGAAGATTCTGATAGGTATATATTATGATGTTCACAAATATATCATATGCCCCCTTTTTATTTTTTAGTGAAAGAGAAAGTGAGAAATCACCCTTCCTGGGGACCAGCAGTTAGTGTAATGGCTATGCCGCTGGAGTCCCATGTAGTTGACCATGGTTCATGTCCCGGACCCGGTGGCTTAAACTCACGCCAGGCGCCTGTGCATGCATGTCCAAGATCCCGAGAGGAGAATGGAGGAGATGGAGGAGGAGGGATTGCGGCGTGGCCATTCCCCCTGGGGGGGTGATTTCTCGCTTTCTGTCTCTCTGTTTCTCTCTGTCTGCCTGGCAAGCGAATGCGCCCTATAGCAAAAACCTCTCCAAAAAAAAAAAAAAAAACAAAAAAAAAAAAAAACAAAGAAATCACCGCTCCCAGGAGAGGATGGCCACACCGCAATCCCTTCTCCTCTATTCTCCTGTCAGGATTTTGGGCATGCACACACATGCTCTCAGTGTGATATTCAAACCGCCAGGTCTGGCACTTGAACTGTGGTCAGCCATGTGGGAGTCCAGCACTTTAACCACTGCTGGCTCCCCTATATTTCTTTTCCATAGTTACAATTTTTAATTGACATATAACAGTTGTACATATTGATGGGGCCCAGTGTGGTTTCCTATACTTGTATATAGTGTGTAATGATCATTCAGGGCATAACCATATCCACTATCTCAAATACTTATTTTTATTTTGTGTTATGAACTTTCAAAATCCTTTGTTCCAACTATTTTGAATATGCATTGAATTATCACCACCTATAGTTATTGGACAGTGTTAAAATACTCTAGAATTCACTCTGTTTATCTATTTGCACTCTTGTATCTGATTTTTCCTGTTGTCCTCACCCCATTTCCCTTCTTAGCTCTGAAATTCACTGTTTCATTCTGTACTTCTATTTGGTCAAAACTTTTAGCTTCCACTAACGAATGAAAACATACAGAATGTGTCTTTCAGTGCCTGGTTTATTTCAGTTAGCATTGTTTTCTCCAAGTTCAACCATGCTGCCTCCAATGAAAGGATTTATCCCTTTTTATGGTTGAATAATATTCTAATATATATATATTAGAATATATATATATATAGTACCATTTTCCTTGTCTATTCATCAGTTGTTGGGAACTTAGGTTGATTCCATTCCTCAGCTCTTGCAAACAGCACTGCAATGAACAAGGTTTATCCTTTGTCATACAGGTTTCCTTTCCTTTGTGCGTATACCCAGTAGTGGGACTACTGGATCATAAGATAGTTCTATTTTTGGTATCTGGAGGAACCACCCTACCGTTTTCCAAAATGGCTGTACAAATTTATATTATCCACAACAGTGTGTGAGAATACCCCTTTTCCACTACCTCACCAACACTTGTTATCATTTTTTTTTCCTTTTTTCTCTTTTTTTTGGCAAAAGGCATTCTAACTGTGGGAGATAATACCTCATTGTAATTTTGATTTGCAATGTGTCCACATAATGATTAGCCATTCATATGTCTTTTTTCAAGAATTATTTGTTCACATTGATTGCCTGCTTTTCCATTGATGATGAGCTATTTGAGTTTCTTCTATCTCCTGTTTTCTGTTTTTGTTTATTTATTTGTTTGTTTTTGGGACAGGGCCTTGTTATGTGGCCTCAGCCTGTTGAGTAGCGGGACAACAGGCATATGACACCACTGATGGTCTTTTGGTTGGGACAGGAATCGAATCCAAATCTTTGATATGACCTCAACCTATTGAATAACAACGCTCAGTGTGTGCCTCACAGTTTAATCCCAGCACCATTTCACAGAGACCATTTTTCTCCAATAAATGCTCTTGGGACCTTTGTGACAAATCAATTTGTTGTACATTTGTGGACTTATTTCTGGGTTCTCTTTTCTCTCTCTGTCTCTCTCTCTCTCTTTTTGGTAGAGGTTTTTACCTTAGGGTGTATGCACTGGAAAGGGTGGGGGGGGGAGAGGAGAGAGAGACTATGTGTCAGTGAGAGGAAAACTGAGAAGTCACCCCCTGGGGGGATGGCCATGCCGCAATCCCTTCTCCTCTATTCTCCTCTCTGGCTCTTGGGCATGTATGCACACGTACTCAGCATAAGTTTCAGGTCACCAGGTCTGAGACTTGAACCACAGTTGGCCGTGCAAGAGTCCAGTGATGTAACCGCTACACTCTCTGCTGGCCCCTCTTTTCTCTTTCATTGGTCTATGAGCCTGTTTTTGTGCCAGCACCATGCACATTTAGTTCCTGGAGTTCTGTACACAGGCAGTGTGATGCTTTCAGTTTGTTCTTTTTGAATAAGATTACTTTGGCCATTTGGAGTCTTTTATGATTCTATTTGAAATTTATTATTGTTTTTCTATTTCTGTGATGAATACCTTTAGTAATTTAATAAAGAGAGCATTGACTCTGTAGGTCACTTTGGACAGTATTGACATTTTAGCAATATCGATTCTTTCAATTCATGAACAAGGGACGTTTTTCTATTTTTATTGTGTAATCTTCAATTTCTTTCTTCAGTGTTTTATAGTTTTTATTGTATAGCTCTTTAACCTTCTGGTTATATTTATTTCTACTTATGTTTTGTTCCTTGTATCTATTGTAAATGAGATTGTTTTCATTTCTTTTTCAACAAATCTATTATCGCTATAAAAAATGCTATTGATATTTGTAAATTTAGTTTGTATCTTGCAGCTGTAACAAATTCATTTATCAGTTCTGAGAGTTTATACACACACACAGACACACACACACACACACATATATATATTATTCATACATCAAAGCACTGCAGACAGGGACAATTTGACTTTCTCCTTTCCAATTTGGATGTCCTTAATTTCTTTCTCTTGCCTAATTGCTTCCAGTGCAGTGTTGAATAAGTGTGGAATAAATGGATACCCTCGTCTTGTTCTAGTTCTAGAGGAAAAGGTTTCTATTTTTTCCTATTAAATATGATGTTAGATGTGCATTTTTTAATATATGGCCTTTATTTTGTTGAGATATGGTTCATTAATTTTGTTTATCCTTTCAAAAAGCCAACTTTTCATTTTTTAGATTTTTTGGTCTTCATTTTATTTATTTCTGCTCTTATCCTTATTATCTCTTTCCTTCTATGACCTCTGAATTTGGATTGTTTATGGTTTTCTAGTTTCTTAAGAAACATTTTTAGGTTGTTTGTCATCTTTGTGTTTTTGATGTAGGCATAGTTCGCTATAAATTTCTTTCTTAGTACTGCTTTGGCCATATCCCATAGTTTTCTATATATCATGTTTCCATTTCTATTGTTTCAAGAACTTTGTAAATGTTTTCTTAAGCTTTTTATTGACCCAATACTCATTCAGAAGTAATTTTTAGTTTCCACGTTTTTGTATATATTCCACAGTTCTTACTAATTTTAATTTTTTTATTTTGTGGTCATAAAAGATACTTCATGAGATTTGAATTTTTTAAAAAAATTGAGACTAGGGCCAGCAGGTGGCATGGTGGTTAAGGTGCTGGATGCCCACATGGCTGGCCATGGTTTGAGTCCCAAACCTGGCAGCTTGCTTTCTCACTGTCTCTTTCTCTCTGGTCAAATTTAAAATAATAATAATGATAATAAATAAAATTAAATAAATAATTATTTTTAAAAATAATTTTGAGACCCATTTTGTGACCTAATGATTGATCCTGGAGAATATTTTATGTACCAATGAGTAGACTGTGAATCCTGCCATCTGTTGAATGAAAATGGTCTGTAAATATTTATCAAGTCCATTTGTTCTGTGGTACAGTTTGACACCTGTGTATCTTTGTTGATTTTCTATCTAAATAATCTGTTCATTACTGCGAGTGGGATAATGAAATCCTCCACTACAACCATATTGGAGTCTATGTCTTTATTTAGGTCTAGTAATATCTGTTTTATGTATTTGGGTGCCTGAGATTGGGTGCATATATGTGTACAATTATTGTATCATTTTGCTGAACTGAAACCTTTATTACTATATGACTTTCTTTGTCTCTCTCTCTCTTTCTTTAGAGAAGATTTTGGTATAGGCTGCATGCAATCACCAGAAAGACAGAGAGAGACAGAGAGACAGAAAGCAAGAAATCACTCCCCAGGGGGTGATGGCCACACCGCAATCCCGTCTCCTCTCTCCTCTAGGGATTTTGGGTGCACATGCATCCGTGCCTGGTGTGATTTTCAAGTTGTCAGGTCTGGGACTCAAACTGCACCAGCCTAGTGGGAGTCTAGGCCCTTAACTCTCACACCATCAGGCCTGCTGGCCCTAATAAAATTCCATTTTAAAAGCAAAACTCAAGCCAAAACTCAAAGGGCCTCCAAAGCCCTGCCCCAGGGGTCTGCCCCGCCGGTGGCTGCCTTGGGCCTCCTTCTCCCAGTTCTTCCCAGGGCAGGGCAGGCGCACCTCTCGGTCAGTGTTTGGGGACCGCAGGCAGACCATGCAGGCGTCCATGGCCTCGTGCCAGGGGAGCAGCAGTGCCTCAGGGAAGTCCACCAGCTGCATCAGGAGTCTGGGGGACAGAGAGATGTGCAGCGAGCCTCGGGGACCCCTCTGCCCAGCCCCACCTGTCGCCACCCCCTCACCTCAGAACGGTGAGATGCAGGGCCTTATTGGTTGCTGGAGTGTCCAGGCTCTGCATCAGCGAGAGGAAGGGCTGAGGCTGCCGCTGCAGCTGCAGCAGGAAAGGCTTGACCTCACTGTCCTGGATCCCCTCTGCACTGAGTACTCGCTCTAGGTCCAGGAGGATCTTCCCCGCTGGACCATAACCTTCCACCAGCTGCCGCAAGGGAGTGTTGGGGCTCTGAGATGGAGATTCTTTCACTGCAAAGCAGACAATCACAGAATTGGCCACTGTTAGTGACAGGAATAAGAGAAAAAGGATGGATAACTCTCAATCTTTTTTTTGGAGAGGTTTTTGCTTTAGGGCGCGTGCGCTCGCCAGACAGACAGAGAGAGACAGAGAGACAGAAAGCAAGAAATCACCCCCCAGGGGAAATGGTCACGTTGCAATCCCTTCTCCTCCATTTTCCTCTCGGGATCATGGGCACACACACACACGCGCCTGGCGTGAGTTTTAAGCCACCGGGTCCGGGACGCAAACCGCGGTC
>NW_006204563.1:1778548-1781032 GCF_000334495.1 Tupaia belangeri chinensis
TTATGGTTAAATAATATTCTAATATATATATATTAGAATATATATATATATATTCATATATATATATATATATATGAATATATATATATATAGTACCATTTTCCTTGTCTATTCATCAGTTGTTGGGAACTTAGGTTGATTCCATTCCTCAGCTCTTGCAAACAGCACTGCAATGAACAAGGTTTATCCTTTGTCATACAGGTTTCCTTTCCTTTGTGCGTATACCCAGTAGTGGGACTACTGGATCATAAGATAGTTCTATTTTTGGTATCTGGAGGAACCACCCTACCGTTTTCCAAAATGGCTGTACAAATTTATATTATCCACAACAGTGTGTGAGAATACCCCTTTTCCACTACCTCACCAACACTTGTTATCATTTTTTTTTCCTTTTTTCTCTTTTTTTTGGCAAAAGGCATTCTAACTGTGGGAGATAATACCTCATTGTAATTTTGATTTGCAATGTGTCCACATAATGATTAGCCATTCATATGTCTTTTTTCAAGAATTATTTGTTCACATTGATTGCCTGCTTTTCCATTGATGATGAGCTATTTGAGTTTCTTCTATCTCCTGTTTTCTGTTTTTGTTTATTTATTTGTTTGTTTTTGGGACAGGGCCTTGTTATGTGGCCTCAGCCTGTTGAGTAGCGGGACAACAGGCATATGACACCACTGATGGTCTTTTGGTTGGGACAGGAATCGAATCCAAATCTTTGATATGACCTCAACCTATTGAATAACAACGCTCAGTGTGTGCCTCACAGTTTAATCCCAGCACCATTTCACAGAGACCATTTTTCTCCAATAAATGCTCTTGGGACCTTTGTGACAAATCAATTTGTTGTACATTTGTGGACTTATTTCTGGGTTCTCTTTTCTCTCTCTGTCTCTCTCTCTCTCTTTTTGGTAGAGGTTTTTACCTTAGGGTGTATGCACTGGAAAGGGTGGGGGGGGAGAGGAGAGAGAGACTATGTGTCAGTGAGAGGAAAACTGAGAAGTCACCCCCTGGGGGGATGGCCATGCCGCAATCCCTTCTCCTCTATTCTCCTCTCTGGCTCTTGGGCATGTATGCACACGTACTCAGCATAAGTTTCAGGTCACCAGGTCTGAGACTTGAACCACAGTTGGCCGTGCAAGAGTCCAGTGATGTAACCGCTACACTCTCTGCTGGCCCCTCTTTTCTCTTTCATTGGTCTATGAGCCTGTTTTTGTGCCAGCACCATGCACATTTAGTTCCTGGAGTTCTGTACACAGGCAGTGTGATGCTTTCAGTTTGTTCTTTTTGAATAAGATTACTTTGGCCATTTGGAGTCTTTTATGATTCTATTTGAAATTTATTATTGTTTTTCTATTTCTGTGATGAATACCTTTAGTAATTTAATAAAGAGAGCATTGACTCTGTAGGTCACTTTGGACAGTATTGACATTTTAGCAATATCGATTCTTTCAATTCATGAACAAGGGACGTTTTTCTATTTTTATTGTGTAATCTTCAATTTCTTTCTTCAGTGTTTTATAGTTTTTATTGTATAGCTCTTTAACCTTCTGGTTATATTTATTTCTACTTATGTTTTGTTCCTTGTATCTATTGTAAATGAGATTGTTTTCATTTCTTTTTCAACAAATCTATTATCGCTATAAAAAATGCTATTGATATTTGTAAATTTAGTTTGTATCTTGCAGCTGTAACAAATTCATTTATCAGTTCTGAGAGTTTATACACACACACAGACACACACACACACACACATATATATATTATTCATACATCAAAGCACTGCAGACAGGGACAATTTGACTTTCTCCTTTCCAATTTGGATGTCCTTAATTTCTTTCTCTTGCCTAATTGCTTCCAGTGCAGTGTTGAATAAGTGTGGAATAAATGGATACCCTCGTCTTGTTCTAGTTCTAGAGGAAAAGGTTTCTATTTTTTCCTATTAAATATGATGTTAGATGTGCATTTTTTAATATATGGCCTTTATTTTGTTGAGATATGGTTCATTAATTTTGTTTATCCTTTCAAAAAGCCAACTTTTCATTTTTTAGATTTTTTGGTCTTCATTTTATTTATTTCTGCTCTTATCCTTATTATCTCTTTCCTTCTATGACCTCTGAATTTGGATTGTTTATGGTTTTCTAGTTTCTTAAGAAACATTTTTAGGTTGTTTGTCATCTTTGTGTTTTTGATGTAGGCATAGTTCGCTATAAATTTCTTTCTTAGTACTGCTTTGGCCATATCCCATAGTTTTCTATATATCATGTTTCCATTTCTATTGTTTCAAGAACTTTGTAAATGTTTTCTTAAGCTTTTTATTGACCCAATACTCATTCAGAAGTAATTTTTAGTTTCCACGTTTTTGTATATATTCCACAGTTCTTACTAATTTTAATTTTTTTATTTTGTGGTCATAAAAGATACTTCATGAGATTTGAATTTTTTAAAAGATTTGAGACTAGGGCCAGCAGGTGGCATGGTGGTTAA
>NW_006204563.1:1781249-1798998 GCF_000334495.1 Tupaia belangeri chinensis
GCATGGTGGTTAAGTTGCTGGATGCCCACATGGCTGGCCATGGTTTGAGTCCCAAACCTGGCAGCTTGCTTTCTCACTGTCTCTTTCTCTCTGGTCAAATTTAAAATAATAATAATGATAATAAATAAAATTAAATAAATAATTATTTTTAAAAATAATTTTGAGACCCATTTTGTGACCTAATGATTGATCCTGGAGAATATTTTATGTACCAATGAGTAGACTGTGAATCCTGCCATCTGTTGAATGAAAATGGTCTGTAAATATTTATCAAGTCCATTTGTTCTGTGGTACAGTTTGACACCTGTGTATCTTTGTTGATTTTCTATCTAAATAATCTGTTCATTACTGCGAGTGGGATAATGAAATCCTCCACTACAACCATATTGGAGTCTATGTCTTTATTTAGGTCTAGTAATATCTGTTTTATGTATTTGGGTGCCTGAGATTGGGTGCATATATGTGTACAATTATTGTATCATTTTGCTGAACTGAAACCTTTATTACTATATGACTTTCTTTGTCTCTCTCTCTCTTTCTTTAGAGAAGATTTTGGTATAGGCTGCATGCAATCACCAGAAAGACAGAGAGAGACAGAGAGACAGAAAGCAAGAAATCACTCCCCAGGGGGTGATGGCCACACCGCAATCCCGTCTCCTCCATTCTCTTCCTCAGTATCTTGGGCACACAGGTCACACGTGCCCGGTGTGAGTTTAAGCCACGGAGTCCGAGACTCGGACCGCGGTCGACCACATGGGAGTCCAGCAACATAGCCATCACGCCAACTGCTGGTCTCTCTTTGTCTCTTTTTACAAAGTTTGACTTGAAGTCTCTTTTACATGATATCAGTATAATTATTCCTGCTTGCTTTTGCCTTGTTAACTTAAAGTCTTTTTCCATCTTTCTTCACTCTCAATCTATATATGTCTTTAGAGATGAGATGAGGAGATGAGTTTCTTTAGGCAGCATATAGGGGAGTCTGGTTTTGTTTCTGTTTAAAATCATTTAGCCAAATCTGTATCTTTTTTTTTGGGAGGGGGGAATTTTAGCCATATACCATTGAAGCCATTGTTGATACATGCAGATTTACTCTGGTTATATTGCTGATTGTTCTCTGGATTGTTGTGTGTCCCTTTGTTTCTTTTTTCCTCTATTACTGTTTTCTTTGTGATTTGGGAATTTTTCGTATTGACAAGGTCTGATTTGATTCTGTTTCTTATTTGTTTGATGGATCTACTGGTGCGTTTTAGACCTTTGCATGTTTTCTTTGTTATTTATCTTACACTTCCAAATGTGGGACTCTCTTAAGTATTCATTGAAATGCTGGTCTAGTGGTGACAAATTCTGTTTGTCTAGGACTGATTTTATTTCTCCTTGAGTTCTGAGGGCTTCTTTTACCTACAGTATAGTATTCTCGGCTAGAAAAATAAAAGACATTCTTGAGTTTTTTTCTTTCAATATTTTGAATATAATATTCCATTTTCTTCTAGCCTGTAAAACTTTCTGCCATGAAGTCTGCTGTTAGTCTTACAAAGTTTCATGTATATATGACTTGATGCTTTTCTCTTGCTGCTTTTAGGATTCTCTTTTTACCTTTGACTTTTGACACTTTAACTATAATATGCCTTGGAGAGACTCTGAGTTGAATTTACTTGGTATACTTTGTACTTCCTGAATCTAAGGCACATATCTCTTCCTAGACTTAGAAAATTTTCAGTTTATATTTTAAACAAATTTTCTATGTCTTTTCCCATCATTCCTTCTTCTAAAACTTCCATAATGGAAATATTTGATCACCTGATGGTGTCCCAATCATGTAGTGTCTTTTGTTTGTTTGTTTTTCATTCTTTTTTCTTGCTTTTTGTCTGCCTGGGATATTTCAAAAGTTCTGACTTCTAATTCAGAAATTTATCTGCTTGATCTAATCTATTGCTGATGCTCTCAAATGTATTTTTAATTTCATTTATTAAATTTTTAGCTTCCAGAATTGCAATTTGTTTTTTAAGCTATCTATCTCTTTGTTTAATTTCTCATTCATATCATGTATTATTTCATTCATCTCTTTGAATTTTTAATTTAGACTTTCTTGCAACACAGTGAGTTTCCTTAAAAATGTTATTATGAATTTCATATCGGGCAATTCTTGGATTTTCTTTTCCTTATATTTTGTTACTGGTGAATTATTGTGTTCCATGTCTTGCCGTGTTTTCTCACATTTCTTGTGTCTCTGTGCTAATATATGGGCATCTGAAGGGGAAATTGCTTCTTCCTATTTTATGGAGCAGATTTGTAGGGGAAAGATTTTCTCTTATAAATGTGTCATATAGTATTAGTTGTATAGTATGCATTGACTAGTTCTGGTTGAACTTAGTAATGTCATCTTGTACATTTTCATTGACTGAAGTCTATGCCAGTACTATTTATGTGTGCCTCTGTGGCTGGGGCTACGAGTATCTGGAGTTTCAAAGATGCCTTTTTCTTGGGGGTGGGGACAGAGGTGTTATGGACAGAGACCCTCTAATCCTGGATGGAGGTTACACTGTTGCAGTGCACAGGGGCCTCACTGGTCAGGGAGGCATGTCCAGGGATAGTTGTTATAGCAGTGCCAAGGGTATGGGTGGTGGTGACCTCAGCCATTAGATGGCATATGTGTGGGGCACAGAGGTCCCACCAGTTAAGTAAGTAATATAACAGCCACCTGCAGCTGTAGCGCCTGGCCTGGAGAACTTATGCCCTGTATGAGACACATACACAACATAGGAGTTCTGCTGATGTAGGGGCAGGGTCACCTTTAATGACAGTGGGACCACCTAAGTCAGTGTTTTCAGACCCAGTGTGGGACAAATGCAATGTGTGGATGTCACTCTGGGTGAGTGGGTGAGACCGCCAAGCCCAGCAGCTCTAGGTGCAGGTATAGCTTGGGGAAGCCACACTAAACAAATAATCATGGTCCTAAAGGACCTGTAAGCATGGGGCCATCCAGTTCACCTGGGTACAGGTACTAGCCATCCCAGGTAAAGGGAAAGGTAGCTAGTGGA
Source organism: Tupaia belangeri chinensis (assembly GCF_000334495.1). Taxonomy (NCBI): domain Eukaryota; kingdom Metazoa; phylum Chordata; class Mammalia; order Scandentia; family Tupaiidae; genus Tupaia; species Tupaia belangeri. The sequence goes on from NW_006204563.1 coordinate 1,784,288, forward strand.
TGCAAGGTAGAAGTGAGGAATCTTCAGTTTCTAAGGGTAGGTTATCCAGAATCCCTAGCTTCTGGAGAAGGTGTCCAGATGCCTCAGTATCTGGGGAGATGGGTGTTTGGAGACCTCAGTTTCTGGGGAGTAGAGTGTATGGAGTCCTCAGTCTCTGGTAGTGACTGAGTAAAGAAACCTCAGTCTCTGGAGACATGTGCATAGATTCCCCAGATCTCAGGGACATTCTCCCCACTATAGAACAACGTTTGTTTCTCAGAGTGCAAAGTACTGCTAGAATTCAGGTGCCAGGGCTACTACTGGATCTCTGGGATCAGCTGCTAACCTGGCTATGCTGCCCTTTGACCGGGTCCACCGGGCGACACTGGACCCTCAGGGATGTGAAGATGTAGTCATGGCTTTGCACTTAAAATGGTGCTATGCCATTGAAGGTTGGGTCCCAAGAAAAGAGGAGAGGGTCCAGCGTGTGAGTTTTTTCTGGCTTAGTACGTCTGCAAGGACTCTAAGCAACTCATTACACTGAATTCAAGATCTGTGATGACTTTGTGGCTCTTCAGAAACAGGGATTGTAAGCATTTGAAGTGGAAATTGGGAGTACTGGGGATATTTTGCTTACCTCTACCCTGCAGTGGGGAGCTCCCCTCAGGTCACTCTCAGCCTGGTACTTCATCTCCTCTATTGGAAGTATAGCTCTTCATTTGTTTATTTGTTTATTTTCTTCTCCAGGGAAAAGAGCTGCTTTAGTTTCCCTTGCTGGCCATCTTCTTTCCATATCCTGTATTTCTTAGCCTTTGAGAAGATAGGAGTTCTCAAGGTCAATCTCACATTCAACAAGACCTGCAAGGTAGAGATTTCCCAAGACTATCCTCAGGTTCAATAATTTGCTAAAAGAAGTAGCAGAACTGACTGAAAGCTTCACACTTATGATAAAATTTAGTGAAGTGAAAGGAAATAGATTAAAATCAGTCAAGGAAACAGATTAAAATCAGCCCATACTCTGTGGCAGAGTATAGGAGACTCTCACATGCAGCTCTTCCAGCCATACTCATTCAAGGGAATTGCAGACCAAACTGACTTCCCCCAGAAATGAAGTGTGACAGTGTGTATACAGTAGTATCAATCAGGGAAGCTCATCTAAACTTTAGGAGACAATCCCTATAAATAGGAGCTTTGTTTTTTTCATTGTCTATTCCAATGACTAGACTTTTTTTTTTTTTTTTGGAGAGAGGTTTTTTTCGCTATAGGGCACATGCGCTCGCCAGACAGACAGAGAGAGACATAGAGACAGAAAGCAAGAAATCACCCCCCAGGGGGGATGGTCACGCTGCAATCTCTTCTCCTCCATTCCCCTCTCGGGATCTTGGGCACGCACGCACACGCGCCCTGCGTGAATTTTAAGCCACCGGGTCTGGGACGCGAACCGCAGTCGACTAAGTGGGAGTCCAGCGGCATAGCCATTACGCTAACTGCTGGTTCCCCCAATGACTAGACTTCTTGACAAATAGCTGCTCAATTAATATTTACTGAATGAATTAATTCAATAAATCAAGCATAAAAGTAGCTGCTAGAGATTGAGATGTAAAACAAATCCTCACTATCAAGAAGTTCATGTTGGGACCAGCAGTTAGCGTAATGGCTATGTCGCTGGACTCCCATGTAGTCGACCGCGGTTCGAGTCCCTGACCCAGTGGCTTAAACTCATCCCGGGCGCATGTGCGTGCGTGCCCAGGATCCTGAGAGGAGAATGGAGGAGAAGGGATTGCGGCGTGGCCATCCCCTCTTGGGGGTAATTTCTCGCTTTCTATCTCTCTTTCTCTCTCTCTCTGTCTGGCGAGCACACGTGCCATATAGCAAAAACTTCTCCAAAAAAAGAAATAAAAAAAGAAGTTCATGTTGAAACAAGTAAATAATCATTATATGATGAGTACAAGGACAATATTTTCACTAGTTTTATGCAGAAACCAAAACAAGATCATGGAACTCGGGGCATACTCCATAGAGGAGTTGAAAGCTTCTATTAAGTGAAATATTGAAACTTATCATGGGGAATAGAAGTACAAAGAACATTTCATGCACAGTAAATAGTACATACACATGCAAAGAGGCAAACAAACAACAATAATAACAACAACAAAAATAACAACAGTATTGCACATTCAGGAAACTCCAACTAGTTTGGTATGGAACCTATATGGATAGAGAAAAATGTAATTGTGGAAGGGAATCAGGAGGAGACTCATGAAGAACTTTGCATAAATGGGAGCATTCTGATGTTATTTTTAACATGATGGGAAACTACTGACATCTTTTAAAGCAGATGAGTGACATGTTCAGTTTAAAATTTTAGAAAGATCATTGATAATGGTGTAGAGAATGGATTAAAAAGAAATGAAGAAGACCAAGAAAGGTAAATTTTTGAAGTATACGCAAGTGTAATAATTAGTAATCAAAGAGAAAAATACAGAAAGCCTAAACTTAAAAGGTGACAGGATGGTGAGGAATAATAAATGAAATTGATAGCTATGTCAGATGAAAAATTAATAGGTCAAGATGACTTGATTTGATGTAGAGTATGAAGAAGGAATCCAGGATGACATCCAAGTGTCTGGGCTTGGCAACCAAAAAATGATGATACCTTCACTGGAAAAACATAGCTTTACTGGCAGAGTCCATATGAAAAAGAGGCACTATAGGTGTATGAAAAACTAAAAAGGAATCATTAAACATTCTAACTCTAAGCTAAATTATCTAAGAGTAATAATCCATAATTAATCAGTGTGAAATTTGAGAATTCAGTGGGAATGATGGAAAGTCATGACAATATTTTTTTTTGTTAAGGTTTTTGCCATAGGCCGCTTGTACTTGTCAGAAAGAGAGAAGGAAAGTGAGAAATAACACCCCCTCCCCCAAGTGGGAAAGCCACGCCACAGTCCCTCCTCCTCCATTCTCTTTCTTGGGTTTTGAGCACGTAGGCACACATACCTGGCATGATTTTCAAGAAATGAGGTGCAGGATTCAAACCACAGTCTACCATGTGAGAATTCAGCACCTGCTAGACTGTGCCACTTACTGACTCCAACAGTATGTTTTTAATACCTGCCGTGGATCGGATATTTCTAAATCATAGGAAACCTAGAACTCCACTTTTTAGAGTTTAGAAAGATGGCTGAAGTTTGATCATTGTTCAAGAATGGTTTTTATTCCTTTATTGCAGCAAAAGTTTGCATCATTGTTTCTGTTTCTTTACATATATTGTCCTTATAAATATAGTTGCTTTGGGCTGTAAACTGTAAATTTTCTCATTCACAAGTCTTAGCCTTGAACTATTTTCTCCCATTTTGGGTGGATATGTACAAGTTGTCAAATCATTACACACATACACACATAGAGAACCAACTAAAGTCAATAGACCTGGAAGCTCATTTAGATCATGTTAACAATCAGAGAGGTTTGCTGCATTAAAGATTTGGCAATGACAGTCAGTGCCATCCAATAGTGGAACTAGGTTAACCGAACAGGAATCCTGATCATCATTGTGGTTTTCCAGTTTGGCAAAGTATTAATTTCGCCTTTGTAGGAAGTTCCATGTAAGTTTTGTTTCAAAAGAAAGAGAGAGAAAATAAGAAAGCACTCTCTGGAGAGATAGACGCACCATAATCCTTTCTCGTCTGTTTTCCTCTTAGGGATTTTGGGTATGCATGCAACATGTGCCCTGTGTGTTTTTCAAGCTACTAGATCAAGGAGTCGAACCATGCAGTTGACCAACTCTATTGGACTTATCCACCATGCTGCCTGCTGGCCCTATCTTTTTTTTTTTTTTTTTTAACCAAGAAAAGGAAAACACCGAGAGTTTCACTACTTTGGCAGGTTCTCCATCACACTACTAAAGGCTCTGAGGCAGCCTAAGGGACAACATTCCTGAAATATTAGGATCCATTGGCACAGATGCTTTGGGCAATATCAATCTCAGATTCTTCTTTTCTATTTGAAATTTCCATTGTACATTTCAGATTACCACATAGTACCACAGTGGCAAAGAGAGGGCTACATTCCTGAAAACACACACACGTGCACTCGCACACACACATAATAAAAGAGAAGGGCCACAAGGTCAAAAGATATTTTTCTGGAGAATCTTATAATATACCAAGTGATGCCTTAGGAAGAAATAAAAAAGCTGTTTAAAAAGACAGCAGCTGCTATAATGCTGCTTCATTACAGACCCAGTGGAGCAGAAGCAAGGCATCCATTTTGCCTTTTTCTTCATTGATGATATCAATGGAGCATTAATGGAATTCTTATAGTCTACTCTTAGCGTATAAATTTAGCTGGAGTAAACCTTTTACTGGCTATATTATAATGTTCTTTTTTTAAGCTGGAGAAGTATCTTAGTGTTTAATTTTTTATATAAAAAAGTTGCATAGAGGATACACCTTCCAATGTACAGAAATAAGTCATTAATACCGTTTTAAAATTTTCTTTTACCATTAGAAGAATAGGTAAAATTTAAGTCTAAATTAAAAGTCTCATTAGAAGCTTGTTTCTCTGAAATGCCGCATAGCCTTTCTCCAGTTACCAGTACTGATTTCATTTATGTAATTTTCCTTGAACAGAAAAAGCTTTGTTTCTGTTTGTTCTTTTATTTTGTCAACAAAATAGTGTGTGCTCTCAAAAACCTACAAAATTATGCAAGTTACTTAGCATTTATCTCGATTTTTTAAAACCATGTCCAAACTATGATCTTAGGGTTGTCCATTTATATAAGAATTTGGGGACTAGACAGGAACCCAGATGTTTCAAGTGGATTTGCAAATGGCAAAGTGCTGCTTGTTGGAGCTGCCTGCAAATCTATTTGCAAATGCAAATCCTCTTTCCAAACAGATCAGAGTTTTTTTTAGGTCCAACAAAAATCCTTGAGTAAAGCAAAATGCTGATGGAATGTACATGTGGCACTTCTATGACTTTCTAACCACATGCTTTTGCATCGTCTTAGGGTACATTCAAAGCATGGTAGTATAGGACAAAATACAATGGCACTCATTTTGGGGGGGTTCTAAAGGCCTCTTGCTGCAATTTACAGGGCATCAGAAGGTGTGGCTACATCAAAGCTCTCTCTTTTATCTCCATGTGAAGTGAACTGCCGCTCACCCTACTTCTGCCAGGTTTCCTTGATGCACTGGTCTAGCTTGCAAGATAATCTCCATTTGTCCACAGCTGTTGAAACTCCCTCTCTTGGGTGCCTTCCCTTCTCAGCACATGACCCTCTAGCATGCCCCCAGGGTCCAGATTGCAGGCACAGCTCTCCAGTGAAGCCTGTCTGTGAAGGTCAGTACAACATTCTGTTTTTCACTCCGTCCTGCCTCCTGATCATCGTTGTAATAATTACAGACACTCTTACAGCCCGGCACTGTTCGCATGTAGTCACCCACTTCATCTTCACTGCTGCTCTATCAGAGGCACATTAGTCTCCTTCTTCATGTCCCACGCACCTCTAATTCACATTAAAAGATTAATTTGTTTCCCAGCCAAGCTTTTTTCTCCTCCAATTTGTCATCTCCTTACCTCATGTTTTACCACTGACCTTAACCAAGGCTGAACTGTTGCCATAGCCCCTTTCCAATATCTACTCCATTCTGGACTTGCTCTCCTGGAGGTCCATTCCTCCACGCTTTTGCTAGAGTGACTTCTCTGAACTACAGATGTAACCTTGTCAGTATTCTGCTTTGATGCCACCTACAACCTGCAGAATAAAGGCCACTGTTCTTAGGATGGAATACAAAGCCCACCATGCCTGTACCACTTCTACTTCTCTAATTTCTTTCTCACTACTTCATTCTTATAACCATGTGACTTTTAATCCACTCCCTTGTAGACATTATTACATCATGCTTTTTAAAAATGTTTTAACTTAGGGTACATGAATTTGGCTGAAATATCTTTTTTTTCCCCTTCAAACATGCATCAGGTCCTTTTGCCCCTGACAATCCCCACACCCCCTTACACAAACACACACACTCACACACACACGCTGATATCAGGCTAGCTTCTTCTCACCCTTTAAGAGCCCAGATAAGGGGTTACCTCTTCCACAGTCTTCCCCAATATAAATGGGCCTCCTTTCCCTTTAGTTCATGAGCAAATATATACACTATCCACTTAAAGATATGTCTTCGTTATTATAAGTGAACTCTTCAAGAGCAGAAACTGCGTTACTTTTATGTCTCCTGAACTCTGAGTTATCCATCAAAAAAAGGGCTCTCAAAATGTTTATTGAGGTAAACTAAATTCCCACAGGTACACATATAGTTGATAATAGATAGTTCTCACAGGAGCTTGGCTATGACCCACAGGAAGGAATTGTGAATGAGAAAAATGAAGTCCGTAGCCAGTGATAACACAATATTTTGGGTCAATAGAATCTTTCCTCCGCTGACTTTAAGATATCTTAGAAGATTGCTTAGTCAGTATGTGAATAAGGCTGACTGGAAGTAAACATTGAGACTGTACCTAGCCAGGCAAAACCACAGTGAAAAAGAAAATCTGAAATCTGCCGATTTGGAGACGAGTATTCTGAGAAGTATTGAATATTAAAAGCACAGATTTATTAAGTAAGAACCTCTGAGGTGATATTTAATGTGATATCAAAATAATGGGTTTGTTCAGTCAAAACAATATTCTGTCCATTTATAAAAGATACTTAAACTAGTATTTTATTGTGATAAAAAATTAACTAATACAATTAAATATGTTGAAACTCCCTTGAAGAACCACAAAGTAACCAAAGCCAGAATTTATCTGCATAAGGAAGCAAGTACTTTTATTCTCCTGTGATCACAGATCACAATAAGATGGGTGGTCTAGCAGCAGAGGGAGAGAATAACAGTAGTGGAGATGACGTTTTTTTTTTTTTGGAGAGATTTTCACTGTAGGGCGCGTGCGCTCGCCAGACAGACAGAGAGAGACATAGAGACAGAAAGCGAGAAATCACCCCCCAGGGGGGATGGTCACGCCGCAATCCCTTCTCCTCCATTCTCCTCTCGGGATCTTGGGCACGCACGCACACGCGCCCGGCGTGAGTTTTAAGCCACCGGGTCCGGGACACGAACCGCGGTCGACTACGTGGGAATCCAGCGACATAGCCATTACGCTAACTGCTGGTTCCCGAGATGACGTTTTGATAGTGTTTCACAATCATATTGATCCTGTGGTTTGGAGAAAGTTTCCCAAAGAATTTAATATAGTGAGAACTTTTTCCTATCATCCTTGCTATGACTGAATCACCAATGTTACCAGTTTTTGGCCCCCAAAAGTAAGCACTTTTGACCCTTAAACAATGTGAGGTGTGGGCATGGACCCCAATACAGTTGAAAATCCATGTATAATTTTAGATTTCCTCAAAACTTAGCTATTAATAGGCTCCTCCATAGGACTGGCAGGTAGTGTAGTGGATAAGGCTCTGAACTCCTATATGGCCGGCCAACTGCAGTTCGAATCCTGAACCTGGCAGCTTGCTTTCTAACTTTCCCTTTCTCTTTCTCTCTCTGGTCCAATTAAAAATAATAATAATGATAATAAAGAAAATAAATATTTTTATGGGCTCTTCCACCAGGAGCAGAGGGGAGAGAGTTGCTCTCCTCGGGCTGGAGTCCCACTGTCTTCTGTCCTTCTCTCAGAATCAGCACTGCAGCGGTTGCCTCACCATGGAGCAATACAACTGTCCTGAAGATTCAGTCCATGGCCCACTGCTAAGCCACATCTAACTTACTGACAAACATAATGCTTAGATTTTAGTTTTTTATTCATTCCTTTTGCTATTTCATGGTACATAACTACAGAGCAAATATTACTGAATGTTTTCTATATTTGTAAGTGGTCTCTGTTCCACAGAAAATATCAAATCATGTAACAAACCCATGAGAAAACAAAGAGCAGCCATTTTGTTCAGCATATATACTTCTCAAATGCCTGCTTTAGTGTCCTCTCAATAATGAGAAATTTTGAATAGCTTGTGCAAATAACATTGAGCAGTATTAAATATGTCAACTGCACAAAAAGTAGCACAATTGAAAGAGTAGGGCTTTGTTTTGTTTTTGTTTTTGTTTTTCTAGATCAGTGCCATTCATCCAAATTCTTAGTTTCTGACACTAAAAAACATCAATTACCTGATTTTCTCTTGCCAATGGTAATGCAGTATTTGTGAAAGAATCAAATGTTAAGTGAAAAATATATGAAAGACATGCAGTATACTGAATTGAAAACCTACTAGTGCAAAAATAAACTCCATCAAAGACTACTTGATGAATGTTGCAGCTATTATACGCAAATTATAGCACAAGCATAATATTTTTAAATGACAACACCCTAAAATAACGACTGTATTTTTCAATACAAAGAGAAAAACACTTCTCCTACCCTGAACTCCAGAGTACTATGTGTTCAAAAACAAAAGGTCAGGAACTAAGTACTTCAGTGACGCCTTTACCTTAAGGATCAGAATTGGAGTTATACTTGAGGTCTTAGGTGAAATGAGTTTGACGGATTAGGTTTGGTTACTGGCTGTCAGTATACTACATAAAAAACACTGCACATACTGAGCTTAGTGAAACTAGCTGTTTTCTGCACAGGAAAATTCCTTGATAGAGTTAGCATGAAGACAAATGAACTGTTATCCCCCAAGAAAGGTGTCCCTTTAGGTTAGGTTTGAGGTTAGCAATACCAAACAGTAAAAGCACTTGACTTCTTATGGCTGACAGACTCATTACCTTTGTAAATACTGAGGCTTAGCTTTGAATCCTGGAATTCTTCTTTGATTTTCCAGAGAGCTCTAGTAACTAACCAATTACCAAAACAATAAGAAAATTAAAATGGGAGAAGACAAGGAGAGTATAACAAATTTCCTTCCTTTCCCACCATTAAACAAAGTTGTTTAAACTTTTTCTCTCCTTTTTTATTACATTCTTATTCCTTCTATTTATTCAAAGCCTTTTAAATATACCCTTATTATTCACCATAATGGAGATCCTAGGAGATACTGTTTTGTTTTGTTCTGTTTTATTAACAGGTAAGGAACTGGGAGATGCTTAATCAATGTTGACGCTATTATAGGCAAATTGGAATTAATTTGGCATCTTGGAATTAATTCCAAGACGGTTATGGCAGGAACCGAAATCATCTTTGTCAGTTTCCAGAACTAGTACTTTTCCATAAGCCTTATTTATACAGAATAAAGTCTCTTAAATTGCTTTATTTTATTTATGATAACTATACATTCAATCTCGTACATGTTATATATTTTCCTTACTTACCTTTTATTATTTTCTTTGTTCTCATAACTTGCAATCACCCCATTTGTATGGTAAACACTAATAAAAATATTTGTGATAATTTATATGTAAAAACCCTAAAATCTATTTCATCCTCATCTATTTCTTTATTTACATTGTGTCTTTTTTCACTTAATGTATCATGGACATGATGCTTTCTTATATAATTAAGTAATCTTTTTCAATGTGTATTTAAATGGCTGCAAATAATTTTATCATATGATGCAAAATAATTTATTTAACAATCCTTAAAATTTTCCAACATACACAAAAAATGTAAAAATTACCCATAATATTAATATTAAAACCCACATAAAACAGTAAAAGTCTCCTTTTTCGCTCATGCCATGTTTTCTCCAGAGGTAAAACATTTTTATGTGGACTTTTTCCTCCCTGATTCACTAGGTTTATAATTATATATATATAAAATGTATAAATATATATAAAAGTATTTAAATAGGTATTATAGATATATCAATAGAAATAATACAGTGAGTATTTAAGTGTGTATATATATATATATATATATACACACACACACACACACACACATATATATACACATACAAAATAGGTATAATTATGTATTAAACAGGTATATATATCTATATGTAATATAGATATAAAATTATATGCCAATAAGTGTGTGTGTATTGATACACACACACACACACAAACACACACACACACACACACACATTCTGTTTTTCCACCCCTCGCCATGTATGGTCATTTGCTTAGGCCCAAATATCCGTTGCCTGGCACCAACCAATGTATTGTACCTGGAGTGTAGGTTCCTAAGCCTACTCATAACCTCTGCTATGCAACCAGGTCAGTAAGTCAATGCCCGAAGGTTCTAAGTTTTTCTTCAATTGGCAACCACATATCAGAGTTTGGGCTCTGTCATGACAGAGACAGTTGCTCTATGGGGAAAAATCTGTCATCAGGAAAAGGAAATGGGATAAGCTGAGGAAGTAAATTCCTCTTCCCATACTCTACTCTGAAGCTATCGAATGTGTAGCACACCTGAAAAAGTCTCCAATTCAAGCAGGTATTCTTTCCAACCAATTTTCTGTCCGTTGTGGTTTCTCATGAAGTAATAACCGTTATCTTCCACTTCTATATTTATTTCTTTTCTTCATTACTATTGCTGCCCTTCATTTAATTTACAAAATAAAACATATAATACTTGTGTCATAAAGCTCAATGTAAAATAATAGGTATACTAGAAACTTAAACAGGCCAGCTAAGTGGTATACTGGTTACAGTGGCTGAATTCCACATGGCAAACTGCTTGGTTCTAGTGTTAGATCCAGTGGCTTGAAAAACACTACAGGCACACACGTACATGCCCCAAATTGTAAGAGAATGGAGGATAAAGTATTAAGACATGGTCCCCGGAGGGGAAAGGGTAGACTGTCTAATTTCTCTTTCTCTCTAAGTGCACACGCCCTTATAGCATTTTTTTTAAAGAAAAATTAAACAGAATAAATATTAAACAAAACAACTCTGAATTGCTCATGGTTTTGAAAAGAAATTATGAGCAGCCTATTTTCTGAGACCCCTCCCTTCTTGGGAACTGTGTTTTTCCTTCCCTCTCTTTCAATAAACTCCCCACTTTGCTATACCTACACTGTGTTCGTGACTCTAATTCTTCCTGAGCATGAGACAAGAACCTATGTCTCACAGCAAGTGCAAAGAGGGTGAATGTTTCTGGGGCAATTGATGGTACATGCCAGGGTTACTCTCTGGTGTATCCTGAAGCCATCTACCATAACCCAACTGACTGATGAGACAGATTCTTTTCCTCCTTTCTTTCAGACATTTTCTCTTATCTGCTAGCAAGAGGTTGATACACATCCAGGAACTTGCCAGAATGCATTAAAGAAAGTTAGCCTGTTCTTTGTCTGTTCTGCCAGCCTACAGGGTCCTGGGACTAGGGACTTCAACTATCACATGGGAGAAACTGCCTGTCTCTGAGAAATTCAAAGCATCTGCACAGGGCCACTGCCTGGGCTGCTGGAAGGCTCTGAGGTTGAAAGATCTCCACTACTCGACTGAGTGTCAGGAGTTCCCCTCTTCTCTCACCCTCAAGCCACAGAGTCTTTCTTCTTCTTCATATGGGTCTAGTAAAAAATGAGCAGGAGATTTTCTTTCTCTATGGGCTCTAAAATCTCTGCTGAGCAACCCTCCTTTATCCTCCTCATACTGATGAATGGATAAAATAATTGAGACTCTTCCTTTAGCATGCATATCGTGTAAATTAGATGGGCATTGTTGAGAGGATCATATAATATTGCCCTTGCCAGCTGGTTTTCCTCTTCACTCCTCTGTTAGAAATATAAAGTTATTTATTGACCCTTTGAGGACACCTCCTGGTTAGTTACCCTTTTCCTTGGTCCCCACACCACAGTGTTATATGAGCTTGATGATATGGTCACCATCAACAGATCTTGGGCCAAATATGAAACTTGACCTGGTGTCCTAGAGACCCTCCCTGTTCCTTCTTTAGTTCTGACCTCTCTTAGAAAAATTACAGCCCATTTTTGCCAAAAAATTTACAATTTAATTTGCAGCAATATAACTGGGTAGGTACATCCACAGGTCATATCTTAGTCTATTCCAAATAGAGAATAAATAAAAAATTGCCTCCCTTTAAAGGAACTTAAGAATTTTTCCATTCCCATTTTTCCCTACCTTAGATATCCAAAATCAATGTGTGGAACCTGGTCTTCAAGTCTTGGTCACTAATCTAATCTATTTTAACCATGCCACCTCCCCTCTCTATGCACTGAGCCTAGGTCTCAGGGCTCTCTGCAGCTGCCTTGAACCACCCACTTGAATTCTTTTCCCAGTTACTCCACCTTGAGATAGGTCTTAATAATGTCCACTCTAAATTTCAACTAGTGGCTCAGGAAATACTTAGGGTAGGACCTAACTGCTGGAGAATAATTGACTTCTTTTGAGCATTTTTCTTCTTAGCCTTACTAGAATTAACCCATTTTCTGGGAACTCCCTCCCTTCTTGGGAGCTCTGTTTTTCCTTCCCTCTTCTACAATAAACTCCTCACTTTACTATACCTACAAACACACACACACACACACACAGAGAGAGAGAGAGAGAGAGAGAGAGATAAAATCACAAGGGAACTTGAAAAATATATTGAATTGGTTAAAAATGAAAACATAACCAATCAAAATATATGGAAAGGAACTAAACTAATGATTAGGGGAACATTTATGGTTTCAAATGTTTTATAGAAAAGATCTCAAATTGGGACCAGCAGATGGCGTAATGGTTACGTCGCTGGACTCCCACAAGGTCCATTGTAGTTTGAGTTTGGACCCAGTGGCTTCTACATCATGCTGGGCATGTGTGCATGCATGGCTATATCTTGGGAGGAGAACTGAGGAGATTGAATTGCAACATGTATATCCCCCCTGGGTAATGATTTCTCACTTTCCCTCTCATTGTGTCTTTCTCTTGCTCTCTCTAGTGGTCACTGTTGTTCTAAGGCAAAACCTCTAAAAAAAATAAAGAAAAAGAAAGAAAAGAAAAATCTCAAATCAGTGCTCTCACCTTTAACTTTAAAACAAAACAAAACAAAAAACTAGAAAATAGAATAAATAACAACCATTAGAACCATAATTAATGAGAGGAAACACGAAAACAGTCAAGAAAACAAAGAAAATATTTTGAAAATAAAATATCAAAGAAAATAAAGCTGTATCATTGAAATGTTCAGCAAAATCTGTAAACCTTTAAATATAATTATAAAGATAGTGACACAGATCACCAATAGGGTGAATTAAAGATGTCATAAGAGATCCAACAGAAATTAAAGGTAATCTTATGAACAACATTATGCCAACAAGTATAACAACATAGATTAGATAAATTCCTAGAAAGATACTAGTTAGCAAAATTGACTCAAAAAGAAATAGAAAAATTTAAAAGATCTATAGACAGTTAAAAAATAAATTTATGATCAAATATCTTTCCTAGAAGAACATAGTCCCAGATAGCTTAATCTGTGAATTCCATTGAACATTTAAGGAAGAAAGTATTCCAGTCATTATGCAAACATTCTCAAAATATAGAGAAGAGGACATACGCCAAGCATTTTTAGGACGCTGAAAGTTTGAATCTTGATACTACTCAGGACAAAGACATCATAAGAAAAATGCCCAATAACATCTCTTATAAGCATGCACACAGAAGTATTTAACAAAATGAGAACAGATTAAATCCGATAGTATATAAAATGGTAATATATCATGACTCTCTGGAATTTTTCCCAATTACGTAAATTTGTTTATCTAAAACTCAGCTACCATGGTACATCCTATAAGTCAAAGATGTAGAGAATTCACAGATTTATCTCAAAAGATTCTTAAAAGGATTTTGACAAAAATCTAACATCAATTTCCTATAAAAACTAATATAAAGAAGTAAAGTATGTGGTAAGACTATCACAAAGGACTTGGGAATAACTGGAAATCTATTGCCTCAAAATTATTACTTTAAATAAAGTTTAAAAATGTTAATTGAAAGTAAACTGTGAAAGGTACTGATATTGTGATCTTTACACTAAAAATTTTAAAATTAAAGCAAAGGGGTATAGCTAAAAAAGACATTAGAGGAGGTAAAATGGAATATTAAAAAAATAATCATTCCAAAGAAAAAATAATGGGAAAAAACCATATGAAACAAACAAAACAAATAACAATGGGATATATGTAAACCCAGTTTCATCAATAATTGTATTAAGCAGAAGAGAACTCGGGACCAGCAGTTAGCGTAATGGCTATGTCGCTAGACTCCCACGTGGTCGACCGCGGTTCGAGTCCCAGACCCAGTGGCTTGCATGTGCATGCTGGGCGCGTGTGTGTGCATGTGTGCCCAAGATCCCGAGAGGAGAATGGAGGAGAAGGGATTGCGGCGTGACCATCCCCTCTGGGGGGTGATTTCTCGCTTTCTGTCTCTCTGTCTCTCTCTGTCTGGCGAGCGCACATGCCCTATAGCAAAAAACCTCTCCAAAAAAAGAAGAAAAAACAAAAGAGAAGAGAACTGAATATCCCAATTTAAAAGTAAATATTATCAGATGAGATTAAAAATAGATAAAAATACTCAACTTAATGCTATTTACAAAACATACATTTTTTAAGTTTATTTCTCTTCTGAAAGAGAGAAAGAGAATCTCCCAACAGGATCTTCACATAGACCAATACAACAGAATAGAGAATCTAGAAATAAATCCCAAAACATAACTCCAACTGATTTTTTTTTTTTGAGAGAGATTTTCACTGTAGGGCGCGTGCGCTCGCCAGACAGACAGAGAGAGACATAGAGACAGAAAGCGAGAAATCACCCCCCAGGGGGGATGGT
>NW_006204563.1:1799343-1832230 GCF_000334495.1 Tupaia belangeri chinensis
GGTCGACTATGTGGGAGTCCAGCGACATAGCCATTACGCTAACTGCTGGTTCCCAACTCCAAATGATTTTTAAAAAGAAGACATATGACAATTCAGTGGTGAAATAAAGTCTTTTCAACAAATGGTGCTGGGAAAACTGGTTATCCACCTAAAGAAAAGTGAATATAGGCCCCTATCACCATTAACAAAAATCAACTCAAAATAAATTAAAGATTTAAGTCCATTAAAAGGTTTTTTTTTTTTTTTTTTTTTTTTGAGAAACATGCGCTCTCCAGAAAGACATAGACAGAGTGCCAGAAAGTGAGAAATCACCCCCAAGCGGGGATGGCCACGCCACAATCCCTTCTGCTCCATTCTCCTCTTGGGATCTTGGACACACATGCACGTGTGCCTGAGGTGAGTCTAAGCCACTGGGTCCAGGACTAAAACTGCAGTCGACCACATGGGAGTTCAGTGACATAGCCATTATGCCAACTGCCAGTCACTCCATTAAAAGATTTAAACTTATTGTTACAGCCATTGGATCCCACATGGCTGATTGCATGATTCAAGTTCCAAACCAAGTTACTTGAAAAAACACATCTGACATGTGTACGTGCATGCCCAGATTCCCCAAAAAAAGGGAAATGGAGAAGAGATTATGGTGTCACTGTCCCCTATGGGACTCACTTTCTCTGGGAAATACACATGCCTTCTAACAAATTGTTTTTAAAAAGATTTAGGTATGAGTTCCCAAACTATAAAACTACTTGTGGAAACCACAAGAGAAGTACTTGAAGGTATTTGAATAGGCAAAGATTTCTTAAATAAAACTGCTAAAATAAGGGTAATAATATCAAAAATACTTGAGTAGGATTACATCAAGCTTAAAAGCTTCAACACAGGAATGGGAATGATACAAAGAGCAGAGACAACCTACAAAATAGAAAATATTTGCAAACTATAGTTAGAAGATTGACAACCAGAATATATAAAAAAAATTCAAACAGCTCACCTGACAAGACTAATAATCCAATCAAAAATAGGCAAATGACCCAAAAAGACAATTCTCCAAGAAAGATATAGGAATATCTAAATAGGATATGAAACTGTTCAATTGGGGCGGCAGGTTGTGTGGTGGTTAGATGCTGGACCCTATATGACTGTCCATGATTCAAATCCTGGACCTATGGCTTGCTTTCTCACTTTCACTCTCTCTGTCTCTCTCTAGTCAAATAATAATAATAATGATAAGTAAAATTAAATAAAATAATTCTAACAAAAAAATGGTCAGTATCTCTTATCATAATAGAAATGCAAATCAATACCACATTAAGATAGTACCTAAAGCCAGTCAGAATGGCTATGATCAAAAAATAACAAGTGATAACAAGGCTGGAGAGAAGAGAACCCTTGTGTACTGCTGGTTAGTACAGTCACTATGGAAAATAGTATGCAGTTCCTAAAAAATATAAAAATAGAATTACCATATAACCCAGCAATCCAACTGTTGGGTAGAAACCCGAAAGACAGGAAACTCCTTAGTCAGAGAGACATTTGCACATCCATATTTATTGCAGCATTACTCAAAATAGCTAAGTCATGAAATCAACATAAGCCCTCAACAACCCATGAATGAATTGGGAAAAAAAATGGTATATTTATATAATGGAATGCTACTCAGTCATAAAGAACAATAGACCCCTGTCATTTGACCACGAAATGGACAAACTCGGAAGATGCAATGGTAAGTGAAATAATAAATACCATATGTCCCTACTTAACTTATCAAATATACGCACTCTATGGCAGAAACTGAAATACTCCATGGAATACTACATAGTAATGGTACCTGAAGCTTCAGCTGGGAGTGTGGGGTGGGGGGTTCAAGAGAACATAGCAAAGATACAGAATGCATGTAAATAAAGTGAAGAGGCTATGGGGTAATGTATCATAGCAGAATAAAAAAATAGGGACAATTAACACGTATTGCAAAGGAAAAACTAGTAGAACTATTAACAAATGTGCACAATATAATGTAATGTTCAATGTTGAAGATGAATATGGGTATATACTTGATTTCATTATTATACACTGTATGCATGCCTTAGAAAACCATACTATCTCTTCCAAAGATACATATTAATTCTATGTAACCTGAAATCATAATTAAAATGGTAATAAAATAAATGAATTTTAAAAAGGAATATGTTTTTTAACATATTCATGGAAGGAGTTAGAAATGGAAGATCTAGTTGTCTATGTTCCTTCAAAATACTTCAATGAATTTAAAAATAAATAAAAAATGAACAAACAGGACCAGCAGTTAGCGTAATGGCTATGTCGCTGGACTCCCATGTAGTCTAACGCGGTTCGCGTCCCGGACCCAGTGGCTTAAACTCGCACCAGGCGTGTCTGCATGCGTGCCCCAGGTCATGAGAGGAGAATGGAAGAGAAGGGATTGCAGCGTGGCCATCCCCCCTGGGGGTTGATTTCTCACTTTCTGTCTCTCTGTCTCTGTCTGTCTGGCAAGTGCACGTGCCCTATAGCAAAAACCTTCAAAAAAAAAAATATGGACAACCAAAAATAATAATAAATTACTAAAGAAGGCCTTAATTCTACCATGTAGCTATTTGTTTTCCTATGTCTTCAATTTTTTTTCTCAGTTTTTTCATTAGTGCCTTTGTTTTATATGTAGTTCATTTGTTCAGTGTACCATCTTTCCTCCTCTTTACTTTCTATATATTTTATAGTTATTTCTTTAGTGGTCACCTTGAGTATTACAACTAATAGTGTATTTTTGGTTCTTTTTTTTTTTTAATTTATTTAGTTTTAAATTATTTTTTCATTTCATTTTCTTCCATACATTCAATCACATTATTATTTGTCTTACAAAACGGATATTTTAACACGTGAACATTTCTCCCTTGTACTGTTGATAAAACTACAAAATATCTTCAACAGATAATACCACACCTCTTTGTGCCATTAATGTTTGATTTTTGTTTTCTTTTTTTCTTTTTTTTTAAGACAAGTTCTCACTATGTTGCCATTCTTCTGCCTCAGTCTCATAAGTAGCTGGGGCCAGAGGCATGTGCCACCATGCCTGGCACTTTCAGATAAGAAAGAAAATGTTGTCTGGCCATGA
Source organism: Tupaia belangeri chinensis (assembly GCF_000334495.1). Classification (NCBI taxonomy): domain Eukaryota; kingdom Metazoa; phylum Chordata; class Mammalia; order Scandentia; family Tupaiidae; genus Tupaia; species Tupaia belangeri. The sequence goes on from NW_006204563.1 coordinate 1,802,471, forward strand.
ACTCACAATCCTCCTGTCTCAAACTCCCAAGTAAGGCAATGCAGGTGATTACCACTGTGTCCAGCTTTTAGGGTGGGCCAGTAATCAAACTTGGGCCTCCCGTATGGCCTCAGCCTGCCGAATCACAATGACAGCCAGTGGGTGCTACTGCTACTGAGCCTACACCGAACATTTTAAGCTTATCATTTGAATAGTACAGGCTTAGGTTCAATTTTACACAAACACTCTGTTCTTATAGATCTGATCCTTCTCTGTATAGCTATTGTCACCAATTATATCTTTATACATTGCGTGACTGTTAATAAAAAATTTTAATCATTATTTTATATATTTACATTTAGAATTGTGTACAAAAAAAGTTACAAACCCTAAGCATTATAATAATACTACCTTTCATCTGTACATATGTGGATTACTTTACCAGTGTTGTTTATTTTATCATATGACTTCAAGTAACTACCTGGTGTCATTTACCTCAGCTTGAGGGACTGCCTTTAGCATTTCTTGTAGGGTAGATCTATGAATAACAAACTTCCTCAGGTTTTATTTACCTGAAAATGTCTTAAGTTTGCCTTCATTCTTTTTTTTTTTTTTCCTTTGGAGAGATTGTTGCTAAAGGGCGCGTGTGCTCACCAGACAGAGAGAGAGAGACATAGAGACAGAAAGCTAGAAATCACCCCCCAAGGGGGATGGTCACGCTGCAATCCCTTCTCTTCCATTCTCCTCTCGGGATCTTGGGCACGCACGCACACACGCCCGGTGTGAGATTTAAGCCACCAGGTTCGGGACGCGAACTGCGGTCAACCACGTGGGAGTCCAGCAACATAGCCATTATGCTAACTGCTGGTTCCCAGTTTGCCTTCATTCTTGAGGGATAGTTTTAAAGAGAGAATTCTTGGTTGACAAGGTTTGTCGTCGTTTTCTTTCAAGACTTAATTAGGTCATTTCACTGCCTTCCGTCCTCAAAGCTAGCAGAAAAAAAAAAAAAAATTAGCTATTAATCTTCCCCTTTGACAACTTACCTATAATAATATGTCTCAGTATAAATTTCTTTGCATTTTTTCTTTTTGGAGCTATTAAGTCTCTTATATGAGTATATTCACATCTCTCATCAAATATGAAATTTTTTGGCCATAATTTCTTCAAATAATTTTCTTCCCCTTTCTATCTTCTACTAGTGCTTTTATAATGTATATATTAGTACATTTGATGGTTTCCACAGATCTTTTTGGCTTTGCTCATTTAAATTATTTTTTCTTTTTCCTCTTACTAGATATCATCAATTGCTTTATAGTCACATGCACTAATTATACCTGTTCAACATTTCTACTGAACCATTCAGTGAATTCTTTTAGCTATTTTACTTTTTATAACCTGGGTTCCTTTGTATAATTTCTCTCTATTGACATTCCCTTTTTGTTCAATGCTGTACACGTGTGTTTTGAGCACCATATTCACAATAGCAAAAATAATAGAAACAACCAAAACATCCATTAAAAAATGAATGAATGGGGGCCAGATGATAACATGGTGGTTAAGGTGCTGGACCCCTACATGGACTGATGTTCAAGGGCTGGACCCGGTGGCTTGACACTCTCACATCATGTGCATGTGTGTGGGGGGGTGTGCCCCAAATCCCGAGAGGAGAACAAAGAAGGGGTGGTGGCATGGCCATCCCTCCTGGAGGTTGATTTATCACTTTCCCTTTATCTGTCTCTCACTGCCTCACTCTCTCTCTAGTGAGCACACATGCCTATGGCAAAAATCCTAAAAAAAAAAAAAAATGGGTAAACAAATTGTGGTATACATATGCAGTGGAATATTATTAAGCCATATAAAGGGATGAAGCGCTGATATTTGCTACCATTTAGACAAACTTGAAAACATTATGTGAATTGTAAGAAGCCATACCTCAAAAAACACATTTAAGATTCTATTCATATGAAATAACCAGAAAAGACAAACCCATAAATGCAGAAAGCAGATTAGTAATTACTAGAGCATAGAGGAAGGTAGGAATGTGAACTGATTATTTGATGGGTTCAGGAAATTCTTCTGAAGTGATGGGAAAAGTGGTGGCTATACAACATTGTGAATGAATAAATACCACTGAATTGTAAACTTTAATGGTTAATTGTATGTTTCATGACTTTCATTTCAATAGAAAAAATTGTAAGAGGTCTGAAAAACACAATTACATTGAACCTAAGAGACAAATGCAGAACCTTTAAGTCCCAAAATGACAAAATATATGTTCTTTTCACATAGGCATGAGTTAGGTGCTATAACTGCCAATATACTAGACAACACAACAGGCCCAGAGTGAAGGTAAGCTAGAATCAATAGGAAAAAGATTTTTTAAAAGGCCTTGAAATAAATCTGTTTACTTCTACATAATTAAATTAACTGACGTATAAATAATATGTCATTTTATGTGGTCATCTCATATAATAGTCACATTTGCATTTAGTAAATTCATGCTCAGAGAAGCTGAATGAGTGACTTCCCTAACACAGAAATACTAAGTGATGGAGTCAGAATTCAACCCTAGTCAGTGGTGTTTAATCAGCATACACTGACTATACTTTCACGAATAGACTCATTTGTGTGGAAGAAGACATTGATAATGGTCAGGTGATGTTTGTAATCCCCATGTGAACCTGTTAGTTAGGTTTGTTCGATGTCAGGGTCAGAACACTTATTTCATCCAACTGTGTTTTATGTGTTTGCTCTAATGGGAACCAGGTTAGGCTATGGGTATAGAGATCAGTGTAAAGTACAAAACAGATATGAAAAAAAAATTTAAGCTACTTAGAACTTATCTTTTTCTGTGGGTCGTGAATAAAAAGAATTTCAGAGAACACTATGAATTACAGACTGGATGTTTTACAGTGAAATTAGGAAAGTTGCTGAAAGTGGAAATTCAGGAATCAAGACTATCAGAACTATATATGTATATACACAGGCAACTTTCTTTAGAGGAGAGAATATAATTATTCTATAAACAGAGGTTATGTCTGATGCTTATAAACCAGGAAGAAAAAAATTGACTCTAAATGAAGAAAATCTAGTGAACTAATATATTTATATTTAAAAAAATATTTTGGGATCAGCAGATGGTGTAATGGCTATGTCACTGTAGTTGACCATGGTTCAAGTCCCAGACCCGGTGTCTTAAACTCACGCCGAGCGCATGTGCTTGCGTGCCCAAGATTCTGAGAGGAGAATGAAGGAGAAGAGATTGCAGCATGGCCATCACCCCTGGGGGATGATTTCTCACTTTCTGTCTCTCTGTCTCTCTGTCTTTCTGTCTTTCTGGCGAGCGTACACACCCTATAGCAAAATCCTCTCCAAAAATATATATAAATTTTTTTTTTCTAAAGTTACCATTCATTCTTAATTTTTAAAAATTAAGTCACCAATGTATTTGGGAAGAATTTTAATCATAGGTTTGACACTAATTATGAAACAGAAGATAATATAATTTAGTAATACATAAATACTGCTTTTCATCAGTGTTCTCAACCAAATTTCCCATTTCCAGTATGATACTGATAGCTCTAAACCTGTAACTCCAATGTAGAAATACGTTTCTATGAACATATATGTCCTTCATGTAAGCCATTCAAGAGAAAATCCTGTTTTTTCTACCTGTACTTTACTCAGGCTTTCCCCTTTACATTTGTTAAAATTGGGACCAGCAGATGGCTTGGGGGTTAAGGGCACTGGACTCTCACATGGAGTCCTGGACCTGAAGGCTTGCTTTCTTTCCTTTTCTCTCTCACTCTCTCTGGGAATATTAAAAATAATAATAATTTTAAAATTAAAATAAAATAATTCTTATAAAAAATAATTCTTATAAAAAATCTCCTGGAATACTAGCCTCTAAATAGTCACCTGCAATCCAAAAATGCCAGAGGCAGTCCAGAAACTTTATTTTCTTGTTCCTCTGTTCCTGAGTGGTGATGAAATCCCATCAATATATTTCTTTTTCCTTACCCCCGCCCCGATTTCAACCATCTCCATTAAGATCCTGATGATCTTGTACCTAATATGTTCCAATAGTCTCCTAATTGATATCCTTTCATTTATCTTTTATACTTAATAAGTTTCCAAATGGATTCTAAAGTTATCTCCCTTCTAGAAATAGAATCATGTTAGTCTACCATTTAAATGTCTATTAATTCTACATTAATTAGGATTAAGTCCAAGGCCAACTATAAGTCCCTCCTTGATCCAGACACATCTTCTCCTTCAGCCTTCCTGTGACAACCCTTCCCAGGCTTCCCACACTGCGTTCTGACTGAGCTTTCTAGCATTTCCGAAAATTTACATATCTTTTTATAATCCAGGGCATTTATACATTTATGCATCCTATTCCTTTTGCATATGTCCTACCTTACATTTCTGTTTCATAATTATGTTTTCACACATATACATTTTTTTAAAAGGTATTTTTGGTTGTTTTTTTTTTTTTTTTTTTTTTTTTTTCCATAGGACACATGCACTCAGTGGAGACAGAGAGAGACAGTGAGAGGAAAAGTGAGAAATCACCACCTGGAAGGGATGATCACACCTCAGTCTCTTCTCTTCCATTCTCCTCCTGGAATTCTGGGAACATTTGCCTGGAACAATTTTCAGACTGCCCGATCTGAGACTAATACCATGGTTTGTCATGTGGGAGTCCAGCTCTTTAACCACCACTCCAGCATATATATATGTGTGTGTGTGTGTGTGTGTGTGTATACAGTTTTTTAAGTTTATTTTATTTATTCCATGAATGAGAAAGACAGAGCAAGAGATAGAGACACAACATCCCCAACAGGGCCTTAAGGCCCCAATCCACCTCCAGCTCCAGCCATCCTGTGTCATGGGCCCATGCATGCCCAGCTTACTCAGGGAGGTCTCCGGAAACAAACTGGTAACTTTTCCATTTGGTTCTGCCTCAAAGAAGATCACACTTCACTGTCCCACCACCACCTAGCCCCTATCCTTATATTTTATGATCAGAACATCTTTTTGCTGGCACCTCCTAGGAGCGTTTGGCATTCTCATGCCAGTAACTCCTCAGTATTTTATTTATTCCTTATCATAACATTTAAACATATTGCCATCATTTGTGTGTTTGCCTATTTCCTTCTCTACACAATAACTCTCTGCCTTGGGAATTTTATTTGCCTTTGTACCTAAATATGATTTATAATATAATAGGCTCCCAGTAAATGTTGGATGGTCAAAAAAAAAAAAAAAAAAAAAAAAAAAAAAAGAGTAAACTGATACTGCAGCCTAAGAAACTGGTTGCAGAATTAAAGAATGCTTTCTAATATTATTATCTGTACATTTTCAGATAGCATTGGATTTTTCTTTGTGTTGAAATTACAAGATAAAAATACAATCAGAATTAAAGATTATGAGGATCCAATTAAACAAGGCCAATTACACATTTTGAGTCCCAGACCTGGCAGCTCGGAAAACACCCTGGGGTGTGTGTGTGTGTGTGTGTGTATGCATGTGTGCACCCAAAGAGTACAATGAAGGAGAAAGGATCTCAGCGTGGCCATATCCCACCAAAGGGTTCTCTCTCTCTCTCTCTCTCTCTCTCTCTCTCTCTCTCTTTCTGATGAGTGCACATGCTCCTGTGGCAAAATAAATTTAAAAAATAGAAAGAAAAAAAAAGCAATCAAGATTCTCTCTGCTTACAAGAGGAATAAAAGAAAGGAGAGAACTTGAGAAGTCAATAATTGAGTAATATATTTTATATGATGGAGGATAAGGATATAGTTACCATAAACTTGCTCATAAACTTTTGGAATATTTAATAGTTTGATACTTGGATAAGGAAATTTTAGAATGATTTCACCTACTCTTTATACTAATGGAACCATCTGACCCTAAAATTTGGATCAGAGTGAATATAAAAATCATTTCAATATGGTTTGGGTAAAACCACAAATTACAACTCAGAGAGGTTGGCAACATGTTATTATACTAAAGAGGTGTCACCCACTCCTAATCTACTTATCCTCAAAACCAAAATAAAATTCCATAATTTTATGTCAGAAGAGAATACTGCTCTGCTCTAATATGGCATTCATTACTGTTCAGCATGAGTCTAATGTCTTCTTTTACTAATCTATCCTGCTCATAATATACTTGCACACAAAGAAAATTCTTATTTTGTCAGTATTCTATTTCAAAATCTTCCAGTAATTTCTCCCAAAGCCTATTAAATTAAATTTTGAAAAAAATTCTTTGTGTGGGCCAGCTACATGCCCTGGTGATTAAAAGCTCGATCCCACATGGCTATGAGGTTCAAATCCCAGCATTGGCAGCACAAGAAACATGACAGGCACAACTATGTGCATGCCCAAAATCCTGAAAAAAGGCAGAGATGGAGAAGGGACTGCACATCATGCCAAGTTCCATGGGGGCTGCTTTCTCCTCTCCCCTCCTCTGTCTCTCTCTCTAGCAAATGCATGCACTCATTAGCAAAAACAAAACAAAAACAAAATCTTTTTGCAAACTTTCTTAATGTCATCTACCAATTTATTACTCATTAAAATAAAGACATTTTAAGATCTATGAGCATTCTTCATGCTTTCTTGTCTTTAACTGCCTGATTTTCTCTTTCTCTCCTTCTCTCTAAACCTTTAAGTTTTTCCTCTTTCATAATCTCTTACCACATGTTAAGCTTTTTTTTAATAATATCCAAAATTATAAAGTTTTGGTCTGGTTTCAGACAGACACAGTTTTATACCCAAACTCTGCTACTTGAAAGTGAGCAAATCACCAGTTCTCTAGTCTTTAGTTTGTTTATGTGTAAAAGAGGCACATAATAGTACTTACTTGTACCAGGGACTCTTGGACAGCCTTGCCTCAGCAGGCCAAGGCTGCATTTTGCCCATTTGCCAAATGGCCATGCTTCTTCCATCTGTAAACACACAGCACTGGCAAAATGTGTCTAAGGTCGCCTTAGGGCATTGTGTTGCCAAGAGTCCACTATCATTTATAACAAAAGAAAAGAACAAATACTTGTGATGTTTCTAGTACTGTACACCACATAAGATTTTGAGAAATTTTGCAGACTTGGAACTTAGTAGTAGTGGTTAGCTGTTTACCTGACCCACAATAATAGATTAATTGAAGATAGCTAGTGGTCATATTAGATGTAACAGCACAATTCCTGTAATTATTATTATTGCTTGATGTCCCTATTTCATTTAAGTCCTCAGAACATCTTGTGTCTATTAATTATACTCTTTTTTTCAGTTGTTTCTGTAATGGTGTCAACCCTGTTCGTTTTGTAAACTTCCTTGACATCAGGAATTTTATCTTAATCTCACTGTCTTTTAAGTAAACTTTCACACTTCTCTCATAAAGGAATTCAATAAATAAATGTTGAACTGAATACTTGTATTAAATATGTAATAAATAATGAATGTATGATCTCAAATAAACAGTGACCATCTTTGTAATCACATCTTAGTAAGAAACATGAATGGCTATGAAAACTCTTAAGTTTCCCTGGGATAACTTATAATACAGGGTCCCACACAATAATGATACTAATACCACTTTTTGTTGTTGTTGTTGCTTGAGTAATATTTTTCCTATTTTATTTTATAATCTCCTATTTACATTTAATTATTGTACATCTTAATGGGATATAATATGAATTCTCAAAGCATGTATGCAGTGTGTAATAATTAAATCCAAGATAATACCATATTTATCATTTTCAATAAATATACTACATTATGATGTCTATGTTAATTTTTGTTCTACTAGTTTTTCTTTCATATAATATATAAATTACATATATATGTATATAGTATGTATATATATGTGTGTGTGTGTGTGTGTGTGTGTATATATATATATATATATAGAGAGAGAGAGAGAGAGAGAGCACAACCTCTTTTCTTTTCAATCAGTTCTGGTATGCTGTTCCATAACCCATTTGTCCCTGTCTACCTGCATTCTTGTGTCTTTTAAATCCTTTTTTCTTGAACCCTTCCTACGCTCCCACCATCCATGCAATTTCTTGTATCTACAGTTGTCTACTTTTATGTCTTCAAATCTTTCAATTTCCGCCAAAGAGTGCAATCATTTGATATATATTGAGTGGGGACATACAGTTTGTCTTTCATAGTCTGGCTCATTTCACTTAGCATTACATCTTCTAGATTCAACCACTTGTAATGAAAAACAAATCTCATTGTTTTATGGCTGAAAAGTATTCTATTGTGTGTAAGTGCCACATTTTTGAAAAAGAATAGTAAGTTGTTGGACACTTAGGTTGATTCCATGCCTTAGCTATCGTGAATAATGCTGCAATAGACATGGATGTACAAATGTCTTTTCAGACTGAGTCATTTCCTGTCTTCTGGTTAAATACTCAGGAGTGAGATTACTGGGTCATATAGTAGTTCTACTGGAAAATTTTTAAGGTCCCTCCATATTGTTTTCCACAGAGGCTATACTAATTCCCACTAACAGTGCATGAGGACTTCCTTTTAACTACAGCCACCCTAGCACTTACTGTTTTTTGTTTTTATCATAGCCATTCTGACGGGTTAGGTGATACCTCATTATGGTCTTGATTGACATTTCCTTTATGATAAGAGATGTTGGTCCAATGTACACAGTCTTGCTAAGTCAGTACCCAGGTCTGGTATCAGGTCCCAGCCTCCTCAGTTATAATATCAGCCTCTCACCACCTCCCAGCCATGGACCCCTGCAAAGTGAGTGAGCTCCAGGCCTTTGTCAAAATGTGTAAGCAGGATATGAGCATTCTGCATACTGTAGAAATGCACTTTATGAAGGAATAGGTAGAGAGCATGATAGTTAAAGTACCACCTGCTACTCAAAAAGTTGTAATTTGGTGAAAACACTGGTTCTTGGCATACAGAATGGCCAATAAGTGTTCAGTTTGATGACCTCTGTGAACAAGTCAATGGCATTCTGTAGTTCACCATCATTTAGGGCTTCAATTGCAGCTACTTTCTTATTGCTTGCCTGATTCATCATCTCTTCTCCTCACTTTTCTTTATATTTTCATCTCCCATTTCTTGAGGAGCTTCAGTATCTGGTTCAATCACACCTTCATTATCAATTTCTAGATCACTTTTCTCATTCGATGATTCTTCTTTCATTATGTTTTGTTCCAACTTCTTACTGTTTTTTCTTCTTTGATATTTCAGACTTGGCTTTCTGAGTAGCAGGGGGTATTTTACCCACCATGCTCTTCACACACAAAGGGGCTTTGACTATTGTAAATGGAATTGCTTTCTAATCCTACTTCAGTCCATTAATTGTTGATGTATTAAAAAGGTATAGAGTCTTATATATTGATATTTTTTACCCTGAAATTTCACTGCATTCATTTATCACATTTTGAAATATTTCATGGATTCTTTTTTTATTTTTAGTGTATATAAGAATATTATCTACAAAAAGGGACAATTTAACTCTTTCTCTTCATATTCAAATGCCTTTTGTTTCACTCTCTTGTCTGATTGCATTGGCTAGGACATCCAAAGCTATATTGAAAAGACTGAAGAAAGTAGACAACCTTGTCTTACTCCAATTTTTAATGGGAAAGCTTTAGGTTTAGTATGATGTTAGCCAAGAATTTATCATAGATAGCTTTTATTGCTAACACCATTTCTTAACTGGCCTAATAAGATGGACCCAAGTAAATCAAGATTAAAATACTAGTAAAACTTCATTTATTTTGTTGATTTATCTTCATAGTTTATTTTCTTGCTTCTTCATATCTGTTAGGTCTGTGTTTAAGTCACCCCCTATAAGAGGTCTTCTGTAATCACTCTGTAATTAACAGCATTTTCATATTATTTTCCCACTTGTAATATTCAACAATATTAATGAATTATTTTATTTGTTGTTCTTAGAGTATAGCTCCATGAAAGCAGAGACTTTATCTTGCTTTTCTTTGTAACCCAGTACTTAAACAACAGTGTCTGGATTGTGACATATATTCAAAATGTCATCATCAAATTAATGAAAAGTAAGAACATAGGTATCTGCATAGACACATTTTTGGTATACAGAATACTAAAGAACTATTAGAGTGATCTAAGAGACTTTAACTTAAATTGCAAAATAAGAAAAAGAAAAATCAAGGTGAAAATTAAGTTATTTAGTTAATATTTTATCTAATAATACCCAACCACTTCTTACTGTAAATTTAATTTTTAATTTGTTGAAATTAATTATTTATCATAATAAATTAAATTAAGTTAATATAATAAACCCTGTGAAAGAGATCAACTAATAAAAAAAAGGAATTAAATAACCTCACGACTTCTAAATAATTGTTAGTTACCTGCTCAAAATATCTGAATTTAGAGCTATAATAAAAATCATGGAGAGGAAGATAGAAAGGAGGATGAGGCTGGCAAATAGCATAATGGTTAGGACTGGACTCCTACATGGCAGATAGCAATTCAAGTCCTGGACATAGTTTGCTTTATCACTTTCTCATGTTCCTTTTCTCTGTTTTTTTTCTCTGGTCAAGTTAGAAAATGATAATAATTAATAAAATTAAATATTTCTTTTTAAGAGAAGGATCATATCAGGTTAGAAAGCTGACAGTTTCTTTCTCCCTCATTGTATGTAATTATCTGTGTGATCCTGACCAAACTGACTTGCTAAGGGTCTCCTCACAGATATGAATTGGAGAAAATGGAACTCCAAATCATCTCTGGCCTAGTCATGATGGCATGTGTTGAATACTGCTTTGGAGCAGACTGAGGCCATGGGAGTGACCTGGGTTCAATTTAGGTTCTAAAAAAGCCAGATATGATGGCACACACCTATAGTCTCAACTACTTAGGAGGCTGAGACAGGAGAATCATGACACAGGGAGACCCTGTCTAAAATGGTATATACACACAAACACACACACACACACACACACACACACACACACACACACAGAGACATGTTCTGATACAGACACACATACATACATACATACATACATACATGCATACATCTTTAAGCTACTTATGCTTGCTCCCATTAAGGCACTAAGCAGACACATTCATAGGCACAAAAAGAGCTAATGACCCATTTGCATTCTCTGCACTTACACTCTACATATATTAGATCTCTACCAAATGTCTACAAATTACACTTTTCAATGACCTCGATGATATTCATGTACATATGGACAACTCAGCCAGCACCCAATTCTTAGTATTTCCTAAAAATCTGAAATTGAGTAACTATTAAAAAAAAGTTTCTGGGACCAGCAGGTGGTGTGGTGGTTAAGGTGCTGGACATTCTCACATGGCCAACCATGGTTCAAGTCCTGGACCTGGTGGCTTGCTTTCTCTCTCTCTCTCTCTCTCTCTCTCTCTGGTCAAATAAAAATAAATGAATGAATAAATGAAATTAAATTAAATAATTCTTTTTAAAAAATAATTTAAAAAGTTTATTTCTGGAACCAGCAGTTGGCATAATGGCTATGTCACTGGACTCCCATGTAGTCGACCATGGTATGAGTTCCAGACCTGGTGGTTTAAACTCACGCCAGGCATATGTGTGTGCATGCCCAAGATCCCAAGAGGAGAATGGAGGAGAAGGGATTGTGGCATGGCTATCCTCCCTGGGAGCTGATTTCTCGCTTTCTGTCTCTGTCTCTTTCTGTCTCTCTGTCAAGTGCACACACCCTGTAGCAAACACCTCTGCAAAAAAAAAAAATTTTTTTTCTTTCTTCTACAAGAGAGAGATACAGAGAGAAATGAAGAGACAGTCGTCCCAACAGGATCCTCACACCATAACCTACCCCTAGTTTCCACTGACCTGCATCATGGGCCTGTGTGCTTGTACCTGATATGTTCAGGAAGATCCTGGGATATGAACCCAAGATCTTTCCCCTGTAGTTCAATTGCATTACCATTGTGCTACCACTTGCCCCCAGTACCTCATGTTTAAGTTCAAAAGCTTTTATGTACTGACTCCTATGTGGAAAGCACTATGTTAAATAAGCACTGGGAATTTATCAATAAACAAGATACTGTCTGATTATCAAATAAAATGCTCGCTAGGAAGAAAATATACAAAAGTAACAGAAATGCGTCACAACGCAAGTGGTATAACAGAACTGCACAAAGGATAGGACACCAGCATACAGAAAAAAACACATGCCAGTTCTTAGGCTGGCCTCATGGAAGGTTATGAGAAGGACTGCTCTTTCTAGGCAAAAATAGATAGAAAATGTCTGGTGTATATGCCACCATTCTCCCAGCCTGATGGCTATCACTAACCGAACGGATCCTGAACTTACCCTTCGTTCTCTGAGAAAGCACGGCCAATATATCAGAATTGTCATAAGTTGTAAAATCTACTTGTCATCTGGTGTGAGCATAAATGTGTAGGATAATAGCAGACAGTGGTAGAGAACATGGAGGCAGGACGAGGGAAGAGAGAAAGATTAGGGCCCAAAGTTAGTGCAGAGAACAACATGAAGGAAAAAAACTGGCACGTACAGGAAACTTCAGAGAGTTCAATATGACTGCAGCATCAAGTTGGAAGAAAAAAATGCTGACATTAAAGTTCAAAAACTAAGCTAAACAAATTGATACAAGGAATTGTGAGAGTCAGAAGTCTGGACTTGGCCAGCCATAGGGACACAGTGGAAACACAGTGCTCTGGGATGTTAAAGCCACATAGAAAAGTCCTGAGTCCCCATCCCAAGGTCTCTAGAATAGACAAAATATGTCCCATATATGTGAGAGTAGGGGGAGGATTTTCTGGAACCACATGTGGAAAGCATGACTCTGGTCTTGATGTAGTGGAGAAATCACTATAAGAAATTGCTGAGTTCAAAAGAGAATAAATTTCCAGGTGTTCTTCTCAGTTTCTGGTACAACATGAGGGCTGAGCAGCCCCAAATTGCAGCCCCCCTCTGCCAACTTACCTCCATAGCTAGAAAGGTGGTAGAAAAAAATGTTTTGTTTTGTTTCCCTGTATTCTTGTTCTTTTTCTTCCTTTCTCTCTCATCTTTTTTTTTTTTTTTTAGAGGTTTTTGCTATAGGGCATGTGCACCTGCCAGAAAGACAGAGAGAGACAGACAGACTGAAAGTGAGAAATCACCCCCAGGGAGGATGGTCACGCAGCAATCCCTTCTCCATTCTCCTCTTGGGATCTTGGGCATGCATGCACATGTGCCCGGCGTGAGTTTTAAGCCACCGGATCCAGGACTCAAACCGCGGTCAACTACGTGGGAGTCCAGTGGCATAGCCATTATACTAACTGCTGGTCCCTCTCTCATCTTTTTTAATCTTTTGTTTTTTAGTCCTTTCTTTTGTTGATTCTTTACTCATGTCTCCATACTTAGGGCAGGGTAATTGCAGGGAGACATCTACATGGGTGGTGCTTTTCCACCTGCGCAGTGTGTGGTTTGTTTGTTTTTTAACTTTTTCTGTCTATTGTATTTTGTTTCTTTCTTTTTTTCTGTTTGTATTCTCTTCTCCTACCTTACTATTGCTGTTCAGTTTCCACCCAGTGAATATACAGACAGGTTTCGGTGCATAGTAGCTAAACCTCTGAATTTTGCTAGACTTAGAGCTGCACAAAAGGAGAAATTCCTCTTCATAAATCTGAACTGAAATCTCTCTCTGTGGATACCATGTTGCAAAACACAATAGAGGGTTGGCACAGAAGTACCTCACAGTAAAGGGATGCACACGAGCATACAATTACAGAAACCTTCTCCAACAAGTTAGCTAAATATGAATACACCACCAATTGACTAAAATTCAGAGAAGAGAGACTGCAGAGTGAGCAGCAGGGAGAAGGACAGAGCTGCAGAGAGAGCGTGACTATCTCCTCCCACGTGCTTCTGAACTCTTAGTTGAAACCCTGCAGCTCAGCCCAGATGCACCTGTCCTCTAGAAACTGGGAGCCCTTTGTAATATCCAGTTCCAATGACGAAAGTGCAAGTTGCTTTTTTGAGTGTCAGGGAAATGGAACTACAGAAAGATTACAGATCACTTCCTCCTGCACACCTCTGAATGTTTAGATTGAACTCCAAGGAACTGGGAAGAAATATATAATCCATCAGATGACCAGAAACCACCACAGAGGCACAAGAAATATGAGAAACCAAGAAAATTTCTCTTCCTCAGGGGAAAAGAACAACCCTTCACCATCCACAGATAGTTTAGTCGAATTTCTGGGTATGTTAGATAAAGATTTCGGAATATGACAGTGACTAAACCAACAGAGATGCAAGAGAAAAAAGATAATGAACTCCAGAAGATGCAAGAGAAAAGGGACAATGAGTTTCAAGTGATGAGGAAGTTCTTCCACAATCTGAAAGAAGAAATTCACACCATAAAAAAAGAATCAAATGGAACCGTTAGAGATGAAAGCTGTAATCTCTGTGTATAAAAATGCTGATGATAATGTGTATAGAAATATCTTTAACAAAAAAATAATAATAAATAAAATTAATTTTAAAAAGAGATAATCAGTTTCTAGCCTTCAAAGCAAAATCCTCTGCATCTACTTTAAGCAAGGAGAATTGGGGGGAAAGCACTGGCCTTGAATACAAGCTAGGAGACCACTCCTACAGCCCAAGGGATTTGGGGAGATCTGAAAGTTCAAAGTTTATGAATGCATTGACTCAGATATCCTAACGCAAATTCTCAGAGACTCATTCTTTCTACCGCAAAGTTAGCAGACTTTTCCTGTGACTTCAACCTCCTTCAGAGCTCTACTACTGTCATGGTTAATTCTCAGACTTCTTCTTTACCTTTCTGCACTCTACCTGCAGGAGATGCGTCCCTCTATAGGTGACTGAATACAACCCTGGCTTTCATACTTCTTCAGCTGCTAATGATCACCATCACCCTTCACTGTCTTTCTTGAATGCCTCAGAAAAGGTCCTGATTTCATTTTTCTTATCATTAATGATCCCCTCAAAATCACAATCCTGAGGTAGTGCACCCACCAAAGAATCCCTTTGCCCTGTAACCTCATCCAAGTTCACTACAAATGAAATCTCTTTGGCAACTGCACCACTACACCATGTGCTCTACCTAATTCAAAATCATGGGTTTTTTTTTTCATTTTTTGCTTTTTGTTTTAATTTTTTTTTACCAGAGTTCATATGCATTCATTGGAGAGAGACAGAGACAGAAAAAGCAAACAAACACCATGCTTCCCCTCCCCAATGTGGCATGAACATACTACAATCACTCCTCCTCTATTTCTCCTTGCATTTTTGGGATTTGAGGTATGCACACCCATCTACCCAGCATTCTTTTCAAGGCTTCAGGCTGGGACTCCAGTCATGTGGTTGGCCATGTCGGACTCACCTCACCTAACCACCAAGCCTCAGATTGACCTCCAAATCTTTTTGCATGGTTTACTTCTTTGAACTACTCATGAAACCAATGGTCTAAGGTTGACTTTTCAGAAAAACAAATTCCACATTGGAGGTTGGCATCCAGAGTATTTACTGGGGAGTACCTGCAAAATAGAAACTTATGGAAGAGTGAAGTAGAACCTTCCTTTAAAAGTCATGTTGTATCTAGTTACAAGAACAAAATCATTGGCAAAGGAAAAGACTGTAGAGAGGAATGAAAACTTGGGAATACTAATGAAGCCTTTCACAACCTGTATCCATTCTTGGTTAACATAGTTATTGAAAGAAAAGGTTTCAAATGCACTTGATTATATAAGAATAGACAATACATGCAAGTCCTAGACAAAACATGCCACATATTTGTGTGCTTTTCTAATTCACTTACTTAATAAGCTACAAAGTTTCAATGTTTGCTACCTTTAAATTGAGCCCAGAGCAGAAGGCTCTTCAATGAGTCCAAGCTACAAGCTGCCTTGCCAATCAATCTTACGATCCAGAGGATACCAATAATGCTCAAAGTGCATTCAGTAATAAAGATATTATGTAGAGCCTTTGGCAAAACCTAAATGGAGGATCAAACTGCAAACTCTTAAGAGTCTGGAGTGAAGTCACAACCTCCTTTGGTTATAAACCTCTTTGGTAGAAGCAGTTCAGGCCTCTAGTAGACCTTTTTAAGGTGACTGGAACGGTCCATCAAGAATGAAATTAGAAGGTTAAAGGGTGGTATGAGTTTTGTTTGCTTTGTTTTGTTTTGGGAGATTGACAGCATGTTTGTACATATGACAGAGTTGACTCATTTATTTTTGATAGATTTTTGCCTTAGTGTGTATGTGCACTTGCCAGACAGAGACAGTGAGAGAGAAAGTGTGAAATCATTCCCCAGAGAGGATAGCACCACCACAAACCCTTCTCCATTCTCCTCCAGGAATTTTGGTCACGCACGCACGCACACATACATGCTTGGTATGAGTTTCAAGTTTCTGGGTCCAGGACTCAAACCGTGGTCATGTGGGAATCCAGCAACATAACTGCTATGTCATCTGCTGGCCCTTGACTCATTTCTTCAATGGATTGATTTACACCAAAGCATAAAGATCAAATGCAAGTAGAAAGGTCAGAATCAGCCTGAGTAGCACATGGAATTGCTAGTGCTGACCCTGGTCCTGTTCCCAGGGAGATCTTTCTCCTCTCTGAGCTCTGTACGTGGGAAGTGTGACATCTATGGGTTTCGTGTCCCAGTATTCCACACACACTGGTTTCTGGTTAAGATCAGCCAATGAGCATCCTTTGTAGGATATTGGCGAGTGGAAGGAAAGGGGAAGTCAGGGTTTTTCTCCTTTCTCTCTGCCTGAAGTGTCGTTTCTGGCAGCAGCCGCATCTCCTCAGGGGCTCCTGCTCCAGCTGCAGCATTTTCATGTGAACCACAGCCCTAATGAGTAACATCTGTAACATCATTTCCTCTCTTTGGTGCTTGGTAGTAGCTTCCTTTTGTTCCTGAGCTGTAGATTGTTTTACCATTTCCTGTTTAGCTTCTCAGCTATTCTTTTCCTCACCTGCCTAATCGATTCACTACATTACATTTCCTGTGTTGAAATAATTGTGATGATTTCAGTTTTCCTGGAGAGACCCCTCATGGATAAAAGGAGCCATTGATAAAATAATTTCATACTCAATAATAGTTTTCACAGCATTAACTAGGGGGTAGGGAGAGACTTACTAGTTGGACTGTTAACACAAGAAAAACTGATTAAATGTTACTTCAGAAATAAAAATTATTCTAAAAATCTTAAGTAGGGTACAAGATATGAAATTATCATTATGTGGTTATAGTACATTGAACAAACCAGACAATTAAAAACATTATATAAATATGACTTTATACCTGCAAAAGTAAAAATTCACTTAATTCAAAAACATCCATCAATTTGGATTTTTGTTTGTTTATAATGATGGTCAATTTGATAAAAATATTACATTCCTACCTTTTTACATATAACATAGATTGTGTATCGGCAAAACAAAACATCCTTCAATTTGGATTTTTGTTTGTTTGTAATGGTCAATTTGATAAAAATATTACATTCCTACCTTTTTACATATAACATAGATTGTGTATCGGCAAAACCTAAATGGAAGGTCATACCTAAATGGAAGATCATAATACAAACTCTTTAAGAATCTGGAGTGAAGTCACAGCCTCTTTTAGTCATAAACCTTATCTTTGGTAGAAGCAGTTCAGGCCTCTAGATTTTAAATAGTATTAAATTTTGTTGCAATTTGTAATGTTGCTGAGGTTAATGTGTTCAGGCAGGACTCTGATCTCTTTGCCAAGAGAACAGTGCAGAGAAATTGAGCCATGTAGATTGTAAGGTGGGGAACCCGGAAGGAATGGAATGTAGAGAAAATGGAGTCAAGGTTGTTTAGTCTGGCTCCCTCATTCCCTATCTGACCATGTTTGAAGGCCACAGGATAAACAACTCGTGCTATTAGTTGTAGTGCCCTTGCATACGTGTTACATAATTATAACTTTGCTGCTTTACACCATTGCATGTAACATGCCATAGTGCCCTTGCATACGTGTTACGTAATTATAATTTTGCTGCTTTACACCATTGCATGTAACATGCACGTGCATCTCGACAGTTTGGTTTTGGCAATGAGCCACTATTACCTGCAGCCTCTTTGAGAGAAAGTGAGTACCTGGTCAGCTACTAGCTAGCCCTGCTTGGATAGGCCTTGGTTAAAAAGCTCAGCAGGTGGCGTGGTGGTTAAGGCGCTGGACACTCCCACATGGCCGACTGGGGTTCAAGTCCTGAATCTGGTGGCTTGCTTTCTCACTTCCTCTCTCCCTCACTTTCTCCCTCCGTCTCTCTCTGATCAAATTAAAAAATAAATGAATGAATAAATAAAAAATAAAATAAATAATTAAAAAAAAAAAGATGAAGCTCAAGGCCTGATAATCTTGGTTTGGATTGGTCTTGGCTTGACTCAGTTTACCTCTGCAAACTGATAAATCAAAGAGGGAGAGCACTTTAGGAGTGCTTTCTGCATATGTTAAAAGCTCCAAGAGGGCGGAAGTGCTCTAGCACTGCTAATAGCTCTGTGAGCTCCCCCTGAACTCAGCCAACAAACAACACATCAGTGCTGTTCATTGCACCTTTTTCCAATTCCCTGTAACTCAGTTCAACCTACTCTTTGGAGGAGAAAGAAACTCACAATGTGTTCAGCATGTTTTTCAAGCCACCAGGCTGATTCGAACCATGATTGGCCATGAAGGATACAATGCTCTTAACCACTAGGCCATGGGGCCAGCCCAGAATATTTTAATACTCTGCATGACTTTAGTGAGGAAAAAAATGGAAAGAATACAGTATTTTTACACATACAGCATACCATACTGATTGGGAAAACTTAGTAAAATTAAAAGAAAACAATGTAGGAGTACAAAATGTTTACTGATCACAATGCTAGGAGAAATGTGAGATGACAGTGTAAATGGTCTTTCAGTTAACAGATGATTTGGGGCAAGAAAAATACCATCTTTTTAATTCTTCTCTACTTAATCTAGAAAGAAACAAAATATAAAATTATATGCATATGTCACACTTGTATATATTTTTAAAGAATTATTTAATTTAATTTAATTAATTTATTATTATTCTTCAATTTGACCAGAGAGAGACAGAGACAGGGAGGGTGAGAAGGCAAGTCACTAGGTCTGGGACTCAAACTACTGTTAGCCATGTGGCAGTCCATCACCTCAACCACCAAGCCACCTCTGGCCCCATACTTGTATATCTTTAATGAAAATAAAGAAAACTCTGCTTTCCTTATGAAGTACTTCACTACAGCAATCATGTACCTTACCCAACCACCAAGCCACCTGCTGGCCACATACTTGTATATCTTTAATGAAAATAAAGAAAACTCTGCTTTCCTTATGAAGTACTTCACTACAGCAATCATGTACCTTACCGTTTTATACTATATTATTTTTAATTTATATAATACGCAATTTAGAATACTTGAAATTCATGCCAGGCATGTATGTGTGCATGCCCAAAATCCTGCAACCTTCAGATATGGTAAGATAGGAAGTGGGGGAGCCAAACTAAACAATCTTGATTCCATTTTCTTTACATTCCACCCCTTCTGGGTTCCTCACCTTACAATCTACATGGCTGAATTCCTCTGCAAGGATCTCTCTGTGAGGAGGTCAGAGCCCTATACCCATTAACTCAGCAATGTTACAAATTGCAACAAAAATCAACAATAACACAGGCTCCTTCTGCTGGGAAGGCAAATACTCAGTGCCATGTTGACCCTAGGTTAAACAATCGGTCTTGTAGTGGGTCTCCTGAAACGCAGTAGTAACATAGGAAAGGGTCATGGTTAGAACAAAAGCTCCTTTAATAATAACTGTCCATGGGGACAGCAAGTAACGTGGTGGTTAAGGTGATGGACTCCCACATGCCCAATCACGGTACAAGTCCTGGACCCCATGGCTTGAAATTCATGCCAGGCATGTGTGCGTACATGTCCAAAATCCTGAGAGGAGTAGAGAGGATAAGGGATAAGGCCATCTTCCTGAAGGATGACTTCTCACTTTCCATCTTTTTGTACCTTTCTGTTTCCTTCCTCTCTAGTGAGCACACTTGCCCTATGATAAAAACCTAAAAAGAAAAGAAAAAAAAAAAAACCCACCCACATCTATCCCTGACCTGCTTGGTCTGGTGACTTGTACCCATGAAGGCCATTGATGGGTTACCCAGGGAGTAACTTGCAAATTTTTTTATAATCCTTGTCTCCAAGGAGCCAAAAGTCATAGCCACTGATCAAGGAAAGCTTGGTGCTTCCAAGGCCACTCCCAAATAACTGTCTGTCCTGGGGCCACGGGCATTGGGGCAGGAAGCAACAAGTTTCTTGTCTCCCGAAGACTGGCTTTGAAAGTACATCCATTGAACTAACTTGTGTCTGCGTGGGCCCTGTATTCTCATGCATGATAGCCTCAGTAGGGGGCACTCCCAACTCCATGGCTTTTCACTTAAGGCACAAGTGATTTTCCATATCTTGTCCACCCACCCCTTCACTGTGAGTGACGATACAGTGACCTTTAAGCCAGCTCTGGCTTCAGGTCACATGAAGAATAGTCTAGTAGCAGTATACCACTGTCAAGGCATATTTTATTCCCCGGACACAGTTTAGCTATTTGTACACACCGGAAAATGTTTTCCTCTTTCATTATTATCTATGCGGCCCACAGTTCAGTGCACTGACTGCTTTGTCTAGTCCTACTGCCATACTAGATTGTATCTGAGGACGACTGTCCAAGCTCTTTCTGGAATAGGGCCTTTCCCCTCCCCATGTGGGGAAAGCCTGGGCTGATTCTGCCCCTGTAACTCAGGATCTAGTGCTTCTTTACTGTACTGCACTGTGCCCAGTACTCGTTGACGTTCTTAGATGAGGGGCTAGTACAGAGTATCCCTCTCCATTCCAAGTAATCTCCCTACTTTACTGAAGTTGGGGTCTGTGCTACCTCTACACCCAGTGTTGTAGCCACTCCTTAATCAGGTAAGAAGTTTTTGCTATTCCTTCCCCATTATAGCCTCAGAGGCTATCCATGTGGCATACACTCAGGCCAGCTGCTTCCCATTAGAGAGTATTGGAGCTCAGCTCCTTTTCTGAGTTGTGACTAGAATCTCACCAGCTGATGCAGTTGTTCACTTCTCTGTCAAAAGCCCTGACCAAAGCCAGTACACAAATGACTTACCTGGTTCTACTACCTGCAAAACCTGAACTTCTTGCACCAGGTATTAAGCAGCCAGGAACGCTTATTCTTGACTGGAGCCCCAGTTCCAAGAGTACCCTTCTTTGTCCACCATATGAAGGTTTATGAGTCACAGGCAAATGAGGGATAAAGGCTCTCCAATAGCCTAACAACCCAGAAAGCTCAGTAACTGTGCCAGAATAGTAGGGCAAGGAACTGCTTATGCTTTGTCAACCATTGCCTCTGGAATTACCCAGGTCTTACCCAACCAGACAACACGCAAAAACTTGACGACAAGCCTGAGCCTTTAACTTTGTTCAGATTTACTGCCCATCCACATGTTTGCAGATGCTCTGCTATTTGTGTGGCAGCTGCTTCTAGACCTGCAAGAGAATTAGAGATTAATAACACATCATCACTGTAAGGGAACAGCCATACAGTGACCTGCGTGGCCCATGATCACGTGTATATCTGGCATTACCGATGCAGGGTGTGTGTGCCCATGTGTCCAAAATCATAAGAGGAGAATGGAATAGAAGAGACTGTGGCCTGGTCATCCCCCTGGGGGGTGATTTTTCACATTCTGTCTGTCTCTTTTGTCTTTCCAGCAAGCGCATTTGCCCTTAACCAGAAATCTCTCAAAAAAAAAAAAAAAAAAACAAACCGGAATTTTAAGTTGGCCCTTAAAAAGTACCGGTAATTTCAGTGTGCCCTCTAGGTGACTGGTATGTTTCACATTTACCACCTGTCTCAGTGTAGGTAACACTTGAGGGGGTTGTTTGGCATGCCCTCTAATCACACCTTTACCACCTGCAGGTGAAATTCTCCAGTGGAAATGCAGTTTTATCCACAGCAAAATATCCATCTCTAGACTTAGGGGGATAGTTGCCCAATTTCCAAGGGCAATGGCACTGCTATCACCGAAATTGTCTGACCTCCATAGCCATCCTACAGACTTGTCAGGGTTACAACGTACAAAATTACACTTAGCCCCTGTGTGCACCAAAGCCAACACCCTCTGTACATTTACAGGGGACCGATGTATGGTGAGCTCAACCAGGGGCCTCTTGTCCCTGCTCTTCTCTGCAATGTGGGTACCTCAGTCTGACCCTTAGTTAAAGCAAACACTTCACTTCCCTCTTCTGAGGTGGCAGGTTTCTTGATAAAGTTCTTTAACAGAAGCACCTGAGTTGCCAAAGTTGCACTCTTTTTTTTTTTTTTTTTTGGAGAGATTTTTCACTGTAGGGCGTGTGCGCTCGGCAGACAGACAGAGAGAGACATAGAGACAGAAAGCGAGAAATCAGCCCCCAGGGGGGATGGTCACGCCGCAATCCCTTCTCCTCCATTCTCCTCTCGGGATCTTGGGCACGCACGCACACGTGCCCGGCGTAAGTTTTAAGCCACCGGGTCCGGGACACGAACCGCGGTCGACTACGTGGGAATCCAGCGACATAGCCATTACGCTAACTGCTGGTTCCTCAAAGTTGCATTCTTTAGATGCTGTTGAAGTTGTTGGCAGCTCTGTATCATATCAGACTGTTCTCACAGCAGCACTCATCCATTCCGTCAAGGTATGATGTCCCGGTACATATCGGTGACAATTCTGTAGTTACTGCCTCAGGAAAGGCTGTGCAGTGATGGAGGCCAATTTCTCTACTTCATCACCCATGCAAACACCACCACTGTCCCCCATGTCCCACAGTCATAATAACCAAGAAGCCGCAGGCTCTCCCAGCTGCTGTTGGAACCATTTACCCAGGTTTAACAGTTCAGCCTGGGTGTACGTAGTGAACTCAGTCACTCTGGGAGGACTCTGTGGAACCCCTCCCGGTGCCACCCACTGCTCATACTTCACCTTTCGGTGCACAAGAGATTGAGCATACAAAGCAGACTCATTTCTCTGTACCTGCTTGTAATGATCTGTTACTCAGGACATCTTCAGTCATTTCAAATGCCCATATACACTCTTTGGGATCTTCTTTTACTTTTGTAGCTTTACTTAGGGCATGCTCAGTCAATTGTCTGAGTGCCTCTAGCATTATCCACCCCTTGCAACCAGCTGATTTTTTCTCTTTTTCCATCTTCAACTCCTTAGGTTTGGCAATCAAAGCCTTTTTATGTTGTTTGGTGTACCATCTATCCCATTATACCCACCAGGGGATATCCAGGCAGCTAACAGTAGTCACTGAATACCACGCCCCAGTAAGGGGTCATCCCAGTACCTCACTTCTCCTACCTCTTCAGATCTGTCTCACAGTGCTAAATGTTTTGCAGAGTTCTTCCTCCTCCAAAAGTTGGGTCAAACAGAGATGTAAGAAATTAGAATATGATGCAAGACAATGATGTCATGTCATTTATTGACTGAGTTCAGGGGGAGCCAAACAGAGCTCTTAGCAGTGCTTGCAGAGCATTTCTTCCCTCTTGGAGCGCGTAACTCACATAGAGAGCATTTGGAAAGTGCTCTCCCTTTTGGAGCTCTCGGTACATGGAGCTGAGCTGAGCTGAGCCAAGCCAAGGCTGAGCCAAGCCTAGGCCATCACGTCTGAACTATTGGAACCAAGGTTGAGTTGAGCAGGGCTGGTTAGCTGACCAGGTGCCCTTTTTCTCTTAAAAAGTCTTCAGATAATAGTGGCTCATTGCCAAAACCAAACTGTCACACGCACACATGTGCATTACATACAATGGCTAGAACAGCAAATTCATAATTATATAACAAGTGTGCAAGCTCACTACAACTAATAACTTAAGTTGTTTATCCTATGACCTTTAAACATGATTAGCTAGAAGTGAGGGAGCCAGACTAAACTGTCCTGACTCCATTTTCTTCACACACATGTAAATACGTGCCTCAAATCCCAGCAGGATGGAAACATAGAGCAAAAGTGATTGAAGCATGACTATGCCTCATTAGGCGGTGCTTTCTCCCTCTCTTCTCTCTCTGTGTCTCTCTGGCAAGTGCATGTGCCAAATGTCAACTAAAAATGAACGAATGAATGAATGAATGAATGATAAAATATTGTTACTTCCCATCGATTTCCCAAAGCATCCAGAGAGCTACAGTCAGAGAGGGAATGTAGCAAGAACTACACATAAGAAGATAAGAAAGCTTCTGAGGTCAGAACATATTGTAACTATTGCACTCTTAATCTGAACTGAATGTGATCAGAAAGAATAAGGGAGATAACAGAAGACAAGACACTCAACAAATAGCAATATTTCCCAAATATCAATAGTCAATTGTATCCCATTTATACTTCATTAGAAACTGCAGTAAAGTTTTACTTTAAATACAGTCTTTTTTTTGTTCTTTAACATTGCATATACCATTACAGAATTTTACTTACATATTATTTTTATTGAATTATATATTTTTGAATTATATACCACCTTCTTTTGAGGGTAGAATTCCCTTAAGTTTATCAAAACATTTAGAAGGAGGTAAAGGAAAGTTTACAAAATATAAAAAAATAAGAGAAGTACCCCCATTTCAAAATATCCTTATTTAGAAAAGATATGAAAATAGTTTGAAGTCAATATTTAAGCATTCCTTCTCCAGAACAAAACAAGAAAATGAAGGAACATTTTAAGTTTCTTATTACCAGTACAAAGCTTTTATTGTCCCAAGTTATTGGGTTTTTTGTTTTGTTTTGTTTTGTTTGTTTGTTTGTTTTTTAAAAAAAGAAAAGAAAGATTTTAAGTGGACAACAATCAGCATAATGAATTAGTGCCATGAGAGCCGTTGTTAGGGCAACGCAGAGATAGTCATTCCACAGACGGCTGTTGTCTTTTTATCAGCTCTCTGAGAAAATTCAAATTGCAGTGTAGAAGCACAGCTCTGTTAGAAAACATTCTCAAATACAGACTGTGGTGATGTGGTCCACACTTACAGTTTTGCGATACTAAAATGTAGAAAATACTGAGAAATAGTTTACAAGTCTTCAAAGTTTTCCTTTTCATACATGCTTTGTCTCAGTCAGGCCTTAATATCTTGATTTTTCTAATCACAGAATGAATGCACAGGACTTCCAATTCTATACTGCTGATAAACACTGTTTCTTAACTTTCACTACCCTCCAAAGCACAAGCAAATAAAAATCTTTAAAAAGGAGGTTTCTAGGGGAAAGTCAGTAGCAGGTCTTTTGGCGGTCACTGCCATCTTTTAATAATTTACGAAAATGACAAACACAAAGAGACAGAGGAGAGGTACCAGGTACATGTTCTCAGTGCCTTTTAGAAAACGTGGAGTGGCTCCTTTGGCAACATACCTGTGACTCTACCAGAAAGGCGATGTGGATGTCAAGGGGATAGATACTGTTTGAAAGGGAGTGCTCCACATATGCTACCATGACAAACCGGAAGTGTCTATGGTGTTACCCAGCATGCTGTTGGCATCGTTGTAAATAAGTTCAGGGCAAGATTCTTGCCAAGAGAGTTCATGTGCATATTGAGCATATTAAGTATTATAAGAGCAGAAATATCTTCCTGAAACGTGAAGGAAAATGGTCAGAAAAATAAGGATGTCGGAGGAAAGGTACCTGGGTTTGATGGAATTACCAGCCTGTCCATTCAGAGAAGCCACTTGAGAAAAACCAATGGAAACAAGTCTGAACTGCTGGAATTGATTCTCTATGAATTCATGGCATACTAGGGAGTAAAAGCAAAGAACCCCAAACCAAAATAAAATGACAACAGTAGATGAGCGAGGTCAACAGATTTTGGGAAAATGAGTGTATGTGGAAGAGTGCTACCACAATTAATCAGAGGAAGCTAAAACTGATGTGCCTGCAGACGGGCAGTAAGGATAAACAAGACTTTTTCACTGCAGAATGCAGGCAAGTACCAAATATAAAGAAGGTGGGAGCTCTAAGGGCTTGTAACCAGAAAACTGCTTGAGGGTTTATATAAGAAGCAGTTGGGGACTGGCAGGTGGTGTGGTGGTTAGGGGCACTGGACTCCCACATGGCTAACCATGGTTTAAGTCCCAGACCTGGTGGCTTGTTTTCTCACTTCCCCTCTCTCTCTATCCCTCTCTGGTCAAATAGATAAAGTTAAATAAAATAATATTTTTTTTAAAAAGTAGAAGCAGCAGCAGTTTGACTCTTAGGTAGGTCCTGACCACTTTGCCAGCATCTGGAGTTCTCAAACATCAATTTCCATCCGGTCAGCCTATCCTCTCCTCCGGTTTTCCAAAGATCTGGAAAAAGAGGTTTCAGGGACAAATGCAGAAGTCATAGAGGGCATGAAAGGCTGATTCGTTGACAAAGAATACAACTAGTGAGTGAATCAGCCTTTGAGATTCTACAAAAATAATCTGGCTCTTAATCTGGTCACCCCTGAGATCCTTGGAGAGTGCCAAGTTAGAAATATGTAGGCTGCTATGGTACGGCAGGTGGCATGGTGGTTAAAACACTGGACTCCCACATGCTGACTGAGGTTTGAGTCCCAGACCTGGTGACTTGCCTTCCTACTCTCTCTCTCTCTCTCTCTCTCTCTCTCTGTCTCTCTCTTTGGTCAAATTTTTTAAAATAATAATAATTAATAAAATTAAGTAAACAAGTCTTAAATAAAATTTTTTTAAAAGGAAATAGGAAGGCTGCTATAGTAATTGGAGGAGTACTACTGGCATCTAATGTGCAAGAGTCTGATTCTAGGCATGTTCACATGTATGAAAGCACCTCACCGTGAAGATTTACCTCATATTTCTAAAGACTTTTTGATACCAAAGTAGACAAAAATAGGAAAAAGGAAAAAAAAAAAACCACCCCAAGTTCCATGAATCTATGCTTTTATTGTATTTTGCATATAAACATACACATTTTGGCATGCAGACCTAAATATTCTGATGTGGCCTTAACTTCAGAGATGAAGTTTGAAACAAGATGGTATATTGTTTGGTATGAGTTTAAATAAGATTTCTTTTTTAACATTTCATAAAATCACATCACAAAAGCAACGCTTCTCACAGAATTAAAGATGTTAATATTGCTCACCAACATGCCCATATTAGTATTTACAGCTGCCACCTTCACAGGCCACCTTCATATTTAGAGCCACCACCTTCACATTTTACATGTAATTAGATGCAAACACTGAATTATTTTATGTCCCAGTAAAGCATAAGGTATCTATGTCTGATGAGTTACACATTGAAATAAATATTACTTTATTATGAACCATTTTCTGCTTATTTCCTTTTAATAGTACAATTATGGCATACCATTGTTGTTGGTGAAATGGTATGTGTGGCTATGTTATGCTAACTCTGATTTTCACTTCAGGGTAGTAAAAGCAGAATTATAAAATATATGATTTTTTAAAACATGGTATCACCTTTCATGGGATTGAGAACCACCACCCTGGAATAAACTTAGTCAATGAAAAATCTTTCCCCCAAAACAGTGCATAATTACTATTTTATTCTTAAATATAGACTGTCAGACAACTGCTGTCACATATTTGAGAAAAGCCTCTAACAACAACAACAACAAAAAAAAAAAAAACGAGCCAAAAACAAAACAAAAACAAACAAAATGAACAAATAAAAAACCCTGGAGGAGTTTAAAAAAAGACAAGGAAAATGAGATAACATTCTACAAAGGGTATGTGCACATGCATACCTGCATGTGTTTATACGTACTACAGCAGTTCCTAAACTGTGTAGTCTCAAGACTCCAGGGAGTCCCTGAGGTCTTTTCAGGAAATCTACAAGGTCAAAAATATTTTCATAATAATACCAAGATATTCTTCTCCTATTCACCATCATACTCTCATGAGTATATAAAGGAGTTTTTCACGGGTAACATAATGTGTGATATCATAAAATTGAATACGCAAGTAGCTATGAGAACCCAGCTGTGTTCTGTTAAGCCAGATATTAAAGAGATTTACAAAAGTATATACTAAAAAGCTACTCTTCTCATGAAATTATTTTATTTTAAAATATGGTTATATTTTATAAATAATATTTTAGTTATCACATTATAGGCTTATTGTTATTTTTTAGTACATAAGTAGATACTTAAAATATAGCTCAGCTTTGGTTTGTAATGTATAAAATATCATTATATATAAAGCTCTTTGACATCCTCAAAGAAAGATAGAAAGATAGAGAAAGACAGAGAGACAGAAAGTGAGAAATCACCCCCCCAGGGGGGATGGCCACACTGCAATCCCTTCTCTTCTATTTTCTTTTCAGGATCTTGGGCATGCATACACACATGCCTGGTGTGAGTTTAAGCCGCCTGGTCCAGGACTCGAACCACTGTTGATTACATGGGAGTCCAGCAACATAGCCATTACACTAACTGCTGGTCCCTCCTCAATAACTTTTAATATTTGGGTTTTTGAGATGAAAAAGTTTGAAGACAGACCACTAATATAAAGCATATAAAGCATATCATTCATATTTACATCATATGTATACATCTATATATGTGTATTTACAAATGTATAAACTATATATATAAATGTGTATATATATATATATTCACACACACAAATATGTAATATGCTAAGAAAAGTTATTGCAACCAGTAAATAAAAATAGAATAAGGCCAGCCCATGGCCTGGTGGTTGGGACTGCTGGATCCCACATGTCCAATCATGAAATTTGAGTCCCAGACCCAGCAACTTGGAGCATGTGTATGCATGCCCTCTGTGGCAAAAGTTAAAAAACAAAAGCAAAAACAAATTACCTTAGAATGTTATAATAGAGCATGCACAAGAGAAAAAGTTGTATATTCCTTGTGTAAATTTATTTACCCAGAGTAAGTAATTTTTTTTAATTTTCTAACTAAAGTTGAAATCATAATTAAGTAAACTCATAATAAATAGCAAAAGACAAAGTGATGAAATATATGAGGAGAGAGAAAGGAAAATTAGATAGATCCATAGATCCCAATGTCCAGTAATAAGAAAAAAAAAAGATAATGTTAAGAGGAACAATTAAAAGAAGTAGTATGTAAAATTCACAGAACCAAAGGATACAGTTTGCCAGATTAAGGACCAAGAAAAAAATGTTACCCATAAGCATCAAAATGTAATTTTAAAACATTAACAATTTTTTAAGATACTATATGTTCCAGGGAAAAAAAAGTGAAAGATCAGAAATAAAAATGCAACATTTTAAACTCAAAGAAAATGGAGGTATACTGCAATATATCAAGTGAAGATTATGCCATGCTGGTATTCTGTATTCAAACAATCAGTCAAGTACTTACATAAAAGTAGTGATGTTTTTAGATAGGCAATATTATCAAAGTTTTACCCCCATGGGTATTTCATATTTTTGAAAGAATTATTTTATTCAACTTTATTTATTTATTTTAATTTGACCAAAGACTGTGAGAAGCTGCGCACCAGCGAGTCTGCCGAGGTTTCTCAGAGAGCAAACAATTACCATGATTGGTTCCCTTCCAAAAACCTGACCTTCGAAACCTTGCTCTGATTGGCCACTAGAATCCCTCAAATTTGCATATCCGGCACCTCATGATTGGTCCAAAAGCAACCAATCATAACCCACCGTTAACAACCAATCAGGGCCCACCGTTTACAACCCACCAGCGTGTATATAACCACGATGCCTGGCCCA
>NW_006204563.1:1832258-1839758 GCF_000334495.1 Tupaia belangeri chinensis
TCTCCAGACGACCCTGAAGATCCTGAAGAGCTGACACTGCATCGTCTCCAGACGACTTGGGAGACCCTGAAGAGCTGTAACACTACATCGTCTCCGGACGACCCTGAAGAGCTGTGACACTGTGTCGTCTCCATGCTGCTCACAGTAGACGACGCAACACTGCATCGTCTCTGTGCTGTACCGTGCTGCCCCCAATAAACGGACGACACTGTCGTCTCCGTGTTGTAACACTACACCGCTTGTCCCGGCTCTCACTCCTTCACTCAGGAAACCTGTTCGGCTGTCCCCCCGGGTCGGGACAAAAGACGGACAGAGTGAGAGAGAAAGAAAGAGAGGGAAAGTGAGAAAGCCAGCCACAAGGTCTGGGACTCAAACCACAGTTGGCCATGTGGAGTCCAGCAATCTTAACCACCATGCCACCTACTGGCCCCTCACCCCTCATATTATTTCTAAGTAAAGGTCTGGAGGACCAGATAACAGATCTAGAAACATGAAGGTCATGAATTTAAGGAATAAGTGAAGCTCCAGAGGACTGTCCCACTTAATTCCTAGGGTCAGCAGCAAATATATGGGACAGCTTGGCTAGAGAAGAGTAGGACAGGGAACTCCAGGTAGGTGCCTGCAGGAAAAGTCCTTAACCTATGGACTTTCTCTGATTGTGTCCAAAATTGTAGTGAGAGACAGTGTGAGACAGAGAGACAGAAAGCAAGAAATCACCCCCCCCCAGGAGGGATGATCAATCCCTATCTTCCATTCTCTTCCTGGGACCTAGGGCATGCATTGCTGTATTTGGAGACATAGGAATGATACTATCAAATACAGAAAACTAGCCACATTTAAGAATGAGGGAATTACTAGCTGAAAAAAATGAAAGGTTTAAAAATGAAAAAAAAGGACTAGCAGTTGGTATAATGGTTACATTGTTGGACTCCCATGTAGTTGACTGCAGTTCGAGTCCCAGACCCGGTGGCTTAAACTCACACTGGGTGCGTGTGTGCCCAAGATGCAGAGAGAAGAATGAGGAAAAGGGATTGCAGCATGACCATCAACCCGGGGGGGTGATTTCTCACTTTATGTGTCTCTGTCTCTCTCTGTCTTTCTGGCGAGCAAATGTGCCCTATAGTAAAAGTCTCTCAAAAAAAAAAAAAAAGTGTCCTAACATCGCACTCTCAATTTATATGGTCAGTAAATTTACAAAAGGGAGTTGTGCCTTTTCAAGTAAATTTTAGCCCAAATCTGTAAACTTTCTGGATAATAGAAACACAGACAAGGTATGCAGACCATAATAAGAACAGCTGACAGGAGTGTTTGAAGACCTAGATTCAAGCATGAGCCAATTTATGTGTATGAATTTCAGAATATTTTAAGTGAAAGTAGAAAGGTATAATTTTATATTTATGAAATTAAAATAAAATTTCACATACTCTTTTATAGTATAATAATGATGATACTTCATACTTTTAATCAGACAATCTGAAGCACTTTATAAACATTAGCAAATTAAGTCTCACAATACCCCATGCAGTAGTTAAGAATAATCATTCATTATATACTCAATAGTTAAAATGAGACATCAAGAGATTAAGTGATTTATTTCAAGATCATACATTCTCTGAGTTCTGGGAGAGTAGTCATTTATAATTTTCCATATCTTCTGCTATAGCTCTCTCAGTGCTGTCTTGTCATTTATGTCACTATAGAAAATATATCATGCCTTCTACTTAGTGTCAGCATCTAGGTGGCAGAGTCACTTGATACCCTATTGGTTTATGAAGTTCCCACATTTCCCCTTTGGTAGGATAAAAAATAAACACACTCTACCAATTTAGAATAGTTTCTCAGTGTATTTCTCAACTTAAGTTTTTCCAGTGTAAGAAGTTTACCAGAATAGTATCTATATCTAACAGTTAATGCTTTGAAAATCTGTTCAACGTTCATTAACTAAATGTTGATTAAGTGAATTTATGTGCCAAGCATCGACAGACTTGATTCCTGCCATCACAGATCTTAGTGTCTCCTTTATTTATTTATTTTTTTGTTCAAGTTTTCAGTGTGTGTGGTGTTTTAGACAGGGTCTCTCTGTGTCAGGATCCTCCTGCCTCAGCCTCCCAAGTAGCCAGGACTAGAGGCACACATCAGCATGTTGGACGTTTCTGGGTGGGCTAGGAATCAGAAGTAGGCCTCCCATGGAGCCTCATCTGCTGAGCAGCAGCATCCAGTATGTGCTCCTGAGGTTGGGCAGTGTCTGCTGACTTTAAAGAGCAATTATGGTAATCAGCTAAGAGCTCCGAAGAGGTAGTATGGCACAACAATGAACACCACACCTAAAAAAAGGAAAGGACTTCAAAGCTGAGGTCTAAAGGATGAATAAAAATTAGGCAAGCAAAGACTGACAGGAGTGCTCCATTAAATAGAAATACTCATGTTGCAGCCCAGAGATGAAAGAACATGCTGTGTTCAGGAAGCTAAAAGATGCTCCGAACGACTGGAAACAGAATGAACAAGGGAAGAAGCAGCTAGAAACAAGGCTGTGGAAATGGAGATAGCAGCATGGTAAGAAACTTAGATTTCTTCCAAAGGCAATGTAAATAAATCTCTGAGTGATTTTAAGCAAGAGATCGTGTTCGTGTTGTTAAGTACCATTCTGGCTGCTATGTGGGTACAATGGTTTAGAAATGAGCAAACTTCAGTTGGCACTGTAGTGCAGGAGTTATGTGCTATGTATTGGGAGCCAGATCCCATATGGCTAATCACAGCTCAAATCTGATCCCCAGCATCTTGAAAAACACACCAAGCCTGTGTGCAAGCATGCCTGAAATCAACGTCCCAACAGTATGGAAAAATGAGGAAAAAGAATTACAACATAACCATGCCCCATTGGGGGTTCTCTCTCTCTCTCTCTCTTCCTCTCTCTCTCTCTCTCTTCTTCTCTCTCTCTCTCTCTTTCTCTGGTGAGTCCAGGAGACTCTGAAATTTAAAAAGAAAAAGTATCCCACTTGTGATATAAACTACAGATAATGGTAGCTTTTTTTTTTTTTTTGGAGAGGTTTTTACTATAGGGCGTGTGCACTCTCCAGACAGACAGAGACAGAGAGACAGAAAGTGAGAAATCACCCCCAGGGGCGAGGGCCACCCTGCAATCCCTTCTCCTCCATTCTCCTCTCAGGATCTTGATCACACACGCACACATGCCCTGTGTGAGTTTAAGCCACCTGATCCAGGATGTGAACTGCTGTCGACTGCATGGGAGTCCAGCGACTGCTGGTCCCAGATAACGGTAGCTTTTTTTTTTTTTTATATATATCTTTGAAAGAGTGAGCAGTGACCATGGAGATAAGAACATATATTCAAGAAGATATCAAAAGTAAAACCAAGAGGGATTATTTAATATAAAGATACATTTTAAAAAGGAAACACAGAGAATTCCTAATGTTTTTAGAACAAGACTTCAGAAGAAAAGAGAAGCCTCCATCTTTGGAAAACAAAAGCAAGTTTTGTGAAGTTCAAAAAAGAAGATGAAATTGAAATGCTAGACAAAAACATGGAAAATGGAAGGGGGTTTTAGGAGTTAAAACTTCTAAGGATATTACATCATTTGAGAGGAGAATAGAGGATAGATGACTTTAGACTTAAATATACAAGTTTAAAATGTAAAGGGAAGCACTAAAGTAATGAAGTATAACTCTCAAGCCACTGTTATATATGCGGTCGAAATCCTTGCCCTTTTTTACACTGCAACCAACAAATAGACTATACGTTGTTTTCAAGCGTGCACAGGACATGCATGAAAATCGACCATCTGTTACGTAAACTCAACAGAATACTCACAATGAATTCAAAGGGATAGCACAGGAAGCCCAAAGTTGAGGAAAGAAAATCAAAGATTCAGATCAGAAATTCATAAAGTAAAAGATAAATATCCAAAATAACAAAAACCCATGGAGGGGATAATCAAAACTAAAAGCTGTTTCTTCAAAGACATTAGTAAAATATTTTTTAAGCAAACAGAAACTTCTAGTAAGACTCATTTAGAAAAAAAAAAAAAAAGACTCATTTAGAAAAGATGTAAAGAAGTAAATAATACATTTTTTCCTTTATTTAGGAAAGATAACAAATGATGAAGTTTAGATGTTCCCCAAAATTACTATTTGGGGACTTGGCTAATTTGTGACTGTCAAGTGGAAATGTAACACCTTTGTGGTGACTGGGGGTTGGTTAGGTGTAGTAAGATCAGTGGGGAAGTACTGTATGAATAGGCTGTTGGTCCACGTGTTCATAAAAGGGCAAAGGAGACCAGAGTGGGCAGGAAAACTTACTGATAGGTACTCTGCCCAAGATCCCGCCCTCTGTACTGTGGCCTCGCCAGAAGTTGGGTCTTGAACCTCAGATGTCCTTCCATGAGTTGAATAACTCTCTGTTTCTTTATAAGTCACTGAATGTCAGGTGTTCCTGTTAGCCATGGAATTGCAGACTAAGAGGGAAACTGGCATAGTCTACCAGGGTTGGTTGCTACAGATATCTGAAAATGAGGGAAAGGCTTGGAACTGGGATTAGAAAGGGTTTAAATAGTTTTGAAAAGCATTCTAGGAAAAATCTAGATACTGATGGAGGCTCAGGAACACTGCTTAGAGAAGCACGAGACTATTTTAGAGATTGGTTAAATGGCTGAGACCAAAATACTGACAGAAATGTAGACAGCAACAAGATGGTTAAAGCACTGGACTTCCACATGGCCAGCCATGGTTTGAGTCCTGAACCTGGCTGCTTGCTTTCTCACATTCTCTCTCTCTCTCTTTCTCTCTTCCTTATCTCCTCTGGTGAGCACATGTGCTCTATGGCAAATTAAAATAATAATAATTATAATAATAAATAAAATTTAATAAAGAATTCTTAAAAAGAAAGAAAGCTGGACAGTAAAGGCTGTTTTGAAAAGGTTTCCGAGGAAGATAAGGAACAAGATAGATCTGATTATTTAAAGAAAAGTAGAATGGAAACATTTGGAAAATTTGCAGCCTGGCCATGTGGCAATGAATGAAAAACATGTTTGGCAGAGAAAAGTGTGGCTAAGAGAGTGGTTGCTAAAGAGAACAGCAGGACCCAGGTGAAAATTGCCAAGAAAATGGGAGAAAAATCCCAATGGCATTGGCCTTCCCCTCAGGAGCTGAGGCCTTTGAGCACAAAATGTAATAGATTCCAGGAAAGGAATTGGCGGGCATGGTGCTACAGAAAGCCTGGGGTTCTCCATATCCCGATCCAGTGCCCTTTTGCTGCAGCACTGACTCAAGAAGCCCTACTTTACTAAAAACTTATTTTCCTATATTTTTCCTTATATGTATGTTCAGGGATTTATTTTCCAGAAATGAAATTGCTGGGCTATAGGATGTATGCCTGCTCCGCTTTAGGATAATGCCAAATTGATTCCCAAAGGATCAAGAAAAATACAGATAAAGTTTACCTATGCACAGGAATTGTTTTTAAGAATTTATTTTATTTTATTTATTATTATTATTATTATTTAAACTTGACCAAAGAAAGAAAGAGAGGAAAAGTAAGAAAGCAAACCACCAGGTCTGGGACTAGAACTGTGGTCAGCCATGTGTGAGTCCAGCATCCCAACCACCACACCACCTGCTGGCCCCAGAATATTATCTAATATGACAGTAATATGTTCATACTCT
The DNA here is from genome assembly GCF_000334495.1 of Tupaia belangeri chinensis. Taxonomy (NCBI): domain Eukaryota; kingdom Metazoa; phylum Chordata; class Mammalia; order Scandentia; family Tupaiidae; genus Tupaia; species Tupaia belangeri. The sequence continues at coordinate 1,837,937 of NW_006204563.1, forward strand.
ATGCAGCAGTACAGATGAATCTTTAAAAAGTTGTGTTTGGTGAAAAAAAGCAAGTTTCTGAAGGCTATATAATAAACTATACTGTGTCTATATATTAATAGTCAATACAAAAAGTGAAATAATCAATTTTAGGGGAACCAGCAGTTAGCGTAATGGCTATGTCGCTGGCCTCCCACGTAGTCGACCGCGGTTCGTGTCCCGGACCCGGTGGCTTAAAACTCACGCCGGGCGCGTGTGCGTGCGTGCCCAAGATCCCGAGAGGAGAATGGAGGAGAAGGGATTGCGGCGTGACCATCCCCCCTGGGGGGTGATTTCTCGCTTTCTGTCTCTATGTCTCTCTCTGTCTGGCGAGCGCACGCGCCCTACAGTGAAAATCTCTCCAAAAAAAAAAAAAAAAGTGAAATAATCAATTTTAGTGGGAAATACCTATATTATAAAAAAATGCTAACTGGGGGCCAGCAGGTGGTGGTTAAGGCGCTGGATTTCCTCATGGCTAACTACGGTTTGAGTCCCAGATCTGGTGGCTTGGTTTCACACTACTTTTTTTCTCTTTTTTTCCTCTCTCTCTCTCTCTCTCTGGTGAGCATGTGTGCTCTGTAGCCAATTAAATAATAATTATAATAATAATAATAATAATGATAGCTGAATCAAATAAATAATTCTTAAAAGAAAAACCATGCTAAATGTGAAATCCAGGATAGTATTTACCTTGTTGGGCTGAGGTAGAAAGCAGGGGACATATGTGAGTGGTACTCAGATAACCTCAATGGTATCTTTAGCTCTGAAGCTGTGTTTGGATTTATGAGGGTTTATTTTATTTTATACTTTATCACATATATATACATATATATATGATATAATTTTTTCTTTTGTGTATGTCAAATATAGGCTCATATTTAAAAATACATAAAATTCCTAGTTATTGTGCATAAATTGTGCTAACCTATTCACATTTATCAGTAATTTTCACATCCAGTATCTGAATTTTAAAAATAAATAATAAAAAAAAAATTAAGGGAGTGAACTAGGAGTGAGAAGACTCCACATCTCGTTTTTCTAAGCCAAACTTCCTCACAAATTTTGAGAATATTAGGTACAAAATTGTCATTGGATAAAACACTAAGATTTATTTGTAGGATTATAAAATATGACCCCTATGTACAATAAAAAGCTTCATAGAAGTCATAAACAAGCAGTGTTCACCTACTCATCTATTCTTCTGCATGGAGAAAGAAGCTAAAAAAGAGACATGTATTTTGAAATATTTCCATTCATGGCCAGTAACAGGTACATGTTCTCCGAAGACATCAGAAAGCAGGACGGTATTTTATGTAATTCATTTACATAATAGAAAATGGATTCTAAGATGTCTTTTAGCTTTTGTATGTTGAAAAAAGTTCTGGGAACAGCAGTTAGTGTAATGGCTATGTCACTGAACTCCCATGTAGTCGACCGTGGTTCGAGTCCCAGACACGGTGGCTTAAACTCACGCTGGACACATGTGCATGGGTGTCCAAGATCCTGAGAGGAGAATGGAGGAGGAGGGATTGCGGCATGGCCATCCCCCCTGGGGGGGTGATTTCTCACTTTCTATCTCTCTCTCTCTCTCTTTCTGGTGAGCGAACACGCCCTATATTGGAAAAACCTCTCCAAAAAAAAAGTTCTGTGGGACCAGCAGTTAGCATAATGGTTATGTCTCTGGACTCCCACGTAGTTGTCTGTGGTTAGAGTCCTGGACCTGGTGGCTTAAACTCACGCCAGGCACGTGTGCATGCATGCCCAAGATCCTGAGAAGAGAATGGAGGAGAAGGGATTGTGGCGT
>NW_006204563.1:1842258-1848074 GCF_000334495.1 Tupaia belangeri chinensis
TTGTCATTCTGCCACTGTAACACCTTGTTGCCAGTGGCAATGTAATTAAAGCTGTGAGGACTCATTTTCCATTCTTATCTCTTAAGCTCCTCTGAATCAGAAACTGTTTGTCTGTGGTAACTGAGAAAACCTACTACAAGGCTACATGTTTATGTATGAATTTTTGGTAGCTTTTCCTTTTGGGGGAGGTTGAAGATAGATCCATAATTACCAACCTTCATGCAAAATCATGCACATATACAAGTGTTTATATGTATGTGCATACACACATATGCATGTGTATACTGTGTGCGTGTCCATATGAGGCCGCACATCCTCACAGATACACACCACACACACACACACACACACACACACACACACACAGTCTAAATTTTACTCACCCCCTTTTCTCCTCTATTAAAATTCCAAATGGCTAAGAGGATTTTCTCAATTTAGTCATACTTTTAATCTTCACTGAAATGAGTGATGACTTCTTATAATAAAAAGTTGACAGGCTTACATTGCGCACCGCTGGATTAGTTTCCCTTGGTGATGAGGTTTTCTTTTGTGCGCCGTGTGTCTGTTTGATGGAGGTTTAACAGAAAGCATTTTGGCAGAAATTGGATGCAGCAGGGATCATCTGGAGATGGCTGCTGTTCGATATTAACTGCACACAGTAACTTTTTTTCTTCTTCTCTTTTTTTTTTTTTTTAATATTCTTCAGCCAGGTGACAGAGAGAGAGCCAAAACATTTTTCCTCTTGAAAGTAAAGATTTTTTTTTCTTGTTAAGAATAAAGTATGTGCCCATTCTGCAAACACCTCCAAATACTTAATGTGCTTAGGCCATTGTTTAAGATAGGCACAGAGAAAAGCTCTCTCTGCAAGGAGGTGGGAACACACAGATATCTGAAAGGTGCATTTCTAATAACCAAATGTCTTTGATCCTGCAGCAATCGGCATGTAAGTGGGAGTTGGTTAAAGATTAGAATTACATGTTTTACAGACTACACACACTTGATACCTGCCTACATTAGAAGAAAGACATGCATGGGCCATGATTTGCATTATATGCTCCCCATCCTCACCCCCTTTTTGTAATTCCATTTTATTACTCATTGGAAGCATCAACAGTCTCATAATAGAGACTTGCCAGATGTCGAATGGAGTGGAACATGCTCCGAGCATATGTATATATTTATACTTGTGAATATATGCACACAGAGCAAATAAATAACTGAGCAGATCCATCTCATTCCACAGGAAAGCTCTGATCAGGTGGGTGGGAGCTAATAGCATCCACTAGCCCCTAAGCACTCCATGTAGTGATTCAATGCACATCCATCCATGCTGGATGGGAATATACTAACCCTGAGATCTGGTATACAGTACACAGGAATGCTCCTTTTAATAAAGGGATATATCTGTGGGTTTATGCACTTAATACAGTACTTCCACTGCTCTGTCTAATAGCAAATATTTATTCCTAAAAGAGCAATCTTATTTGAAAAAATGTGAGAATGTAATTATTGCTTTAATTTCTCAATAATAAAGAAAGCCTGCAAGTCTGTTCACAGTGTGAAGTTCTTAGATCCTGGCAAAATGCTTATGATAAAGATAGGACAAGCCTAATCTGTACTTACCTCTGCTTCAGACAGCAGCAGTGACAATCCTGCCTGGCTTGTCAAGTTTCAAGAACTTGCAATCCTTAATTTAAACACTTGAGAGATCTATGGAGCCTGTCAGTCTGGTTAATTAAGCTCTGTCTTCTTTTACCCCTCCTCGTCGCCAAAACAAAATCTGACTTTTTAAAAAACGCCACTTAAGACTTTATCTACTGATTAAGCAAACAAGTTCTTGTCTAAGTAGTATGGTCTTAGAAGACTTAAGTAAAACACTTTTTGCTATTAAAGGGCGCACAGCCTAAAATCCCCACTGGAGAGCATCCTGTAGTCGGCCTCTGCACACCCAGCTTTCTTTTCTGAGAACTAAAGAAAGTATTAAGTAATCTAGAACAAGAAATAATATGAAAATGGTGTGTGTATTATACTATATGTGAGTATTTAAGTTTTTAGCATAGATGTATTTTATTTAGGAATATGTAACACTTCACAGGATTTTTTCCAACCACAAGAGTTGATTTTCTGACAATCTTTAGTAAGAAAATTTGTGAATGAGAAATTGAGTACCCAAAATTAGGAAAATATCACTAGTAGATAAAAGGTCTCAAGTATATCTATGAAAGTCTGTAAGTGTTTAAAATATAAATGTAATGGACCAGCAGGTGGAGTGGTAGTTAAGGTGCTGGATTCCCACATGGCCAACGGCAGTTCAAGTCCCAGACCCAGCAGTTTGAAAAAATCACAAAAAATAAACAGATAAATAAATGTTTATAAAAAATAAACATATATGAATGTAAGTTTATATTTACTAACATAGCACTGTAAAGAAAACACAGTAAGTGAAGAGCCTACCAGTTGCCAAATACCAATTTATATGTCTTTTTTTTTTTTTAGAGAGAGATTTTTGCTATAGGGTATGTGCTAGCAGGAGAAACAGAGAGATAGAAAGGAAGAAAGCAAACCCTGGGGCCACACCTCAATCCCTTCTCCTTTTTTCTCCTCGCAGGATTTTGGACACACACAAACATGTGCCTGGTGTGAGTTTTAAGCCTCCAGGTCCAGGACTCAAACTGCGGTCGACTACGTGGGGAGTCCAGCAACGACCATTATGGCATCTGCTGATCCCCTGATGTATATATCTTAAAATAATGTTAATGAGCATTATATTATCCATTTCAATTACCTTCTTTCAATGGCCAAATTCACACTGGGCTCTTATTCTGTCTCTATTTTAACAATATACTCATAAATTTCAGGTTCTGTTGCAGATAGTATTTATTTAATAATAGGCTTTTTTTCATTTTTTTTTTTTGCCTTCTTGAAATATTTAATGACTCTCAGATTTTAGAATGTAAAGGCCAAACTACTCATATTCAGGCGTAGTGCCAGAAGTGGCCTCATTCCCTGTTATTTCAAATTTTCTGTTTCTTTCCCCTCCAATAGAACACACAAAAGATTGGCCTAGCTGAGCAGCTGCAGGCCCAAGAGCATCCTGTTTAGCTCCTCTAAATATCTCAATTTCTCCGACATGTGGGAATATATGGGAATCATCACCCAGCTACCTTTATCTCAAGTCCCCACTTACATTTTTTTTGAAAGAGAGAGAGAGAGAGAGAGAGATTTTTGCAATAGGGCGTGTGCACTTACCAGAGAGAGGGAGACAGAGAGACAGAAAGTGAGAAATCATCCCCCCCCTCCCCCAGAGGGGGATGCCCACCCTGCAATCCATTTCCACATTTTCCTTTCAAGATTTTGGACACACACACTCATGTACCCAGCATGCGTTTTAAGTCGCTGGGTCCAGGACTCAAACCACAGTCAATTACGTAGGAGTCCAGCAACATAACCATTATGCCATCTGCTGGTCCCAAGACCCCACTTCTAAAAGTCTTATTTTATTTGGCTATTTATTTTATTGATTTACTCTTGATTCCAACCTTTCCTCATGTTGTTCTTATTATCAACAGAAGTGAGTCACAGTTCATGGATATAGGAATTAAAATTCTTAAGGATGGAAGAACTAAATGCAAGAGTAAATTGAACTTTCTAGCAATGTTACCAAGTTATTTGGGAGAAATTGCTGAGCAATAAAATTCCAATGGTTCTAAAATAACTAAGAAGAATGTGTTTCTTGATTTAAAATCTGAATTATGAGAACAGATTTAGTCAAAGGTAAAACATAAAGATGATCGACTAGAATTTTACTGTAGATTTCCACATAGAAGCATTTGTTTTTTTCCTCCCCTTAGCTACGTCCAGTTGTCTTTACAGACAACCAGGGTTCACTGAAGAAGCATAAAATGTTGCAGATTCTAGCACAGGTGTATTTATACCAGTTTGAAACGTGCTATTGAGTAGTTGACCCAATTCAGATAATATTACTCCTCTTTGCCTTTCTCAATGAGTGCAAATCTATTCTCAGATTCATTTCTTTGCTGCCTTCATTAGTGGTAGGCATTTGTAGCTACTTCGTTTTATCTGACAGATGTTAAGATGGGGTATCATTTGAACTTCAATTAGGAGGGATTCTACCAAACATTACAGTAGCAGAAGTAAATAATTTCTAAGGCTGGAACCACCACAACGAAGACTGGCCCAGCTTACTTAGTGCATTGAGATAAGGCCACATAAACATCTTTCCTTCTATATGTTTAAAAAATAATCTTCAACAGGACTGGCAGGTCGCATGGTGATTGGGACACTAGACTGCCACATACCAACCTCAGTTTAAGTCCAGGACCCGGTGGGTTGAATATCATACCGGGGACATGTGCCTGCATGCCCCAAATCCTGAGAGGAGCATGGAGGAGAATGGATTGCGATGTGGCCATCACTCCAAGGGGGAGATTTATCACTTTCCATCTCTGTCTCTCTCAGGTAACCATACACACTCTATGGAAAACACCTAAAAAAAAAAAAAAAGAAAGAAAGAAAGAAAAGAAAAAAGGGAAGTCTTCAACATTGTCTTCATTTTAAATTGATGGAAAGACCAAATTATATTAACGATATTAAATATGAAGCTTACATGGTTATTCCTAGAGTATGATTTTTATCATAATGATCTAAGATATCTGCTAGAGTTCTAGTTATCATGTGTAATTTCCATGAGGTACACTGAAAAGGTAAATAGTGCATGTTCACTGTCTGTCATTAATTATTTAAAGGAGACTTTGGGGGCCAGCAGGTGGCATGGTGGTTAAATCCCTGAATGGCTGACTGGTTCCAGTCCCAGACCCTACAGCTTGAAAATCACTCCTGTAACTGCCTTGTGCATGCATGCTCAAAATCCCAAAAGGAGAATGGAGAAGGAAGGATTGTGAGGTGGCCATCTTCCCCAGGAGGTGATTTCTCTCTTTAGCTCGCTCGCTCACTCTCTCTCTCTTGCAAGTACACATACCCTATGGCAAAAATCTAAGGGGGAAAAAAGATAAAGGAGACTTTAATAAACTCCTTTACTAGAGTGTAGTCATCTGGTCATATATGCCAGGGAGACGGGACAGGTAGAGGTGATGCTGGGCTGCCATCGCTAAGCTAAAAATTCATTTTTTGTTGCTAAGAAAGGAAGATATTGAGACTAGTACGTAGCAACCTCTGTCACATCTCATATCCTTGCATGCTTGGTACTTTACACAAGATTAAACTGAACTATTTTGTAGCTATCGTATCTGCCACATTTTGACACAGTCAACATTCAATTGAACCCTGAATTGGGAATCATTCCTGGCTGGTAACAAATTTGCAGCAGCAACATTCTCAAACCAATACCAAACCTTACTCTTGAATCAATTTGAATCAAATAGGTACCAAATTTTTTTTTAATTATTATTATCATCATAATCTTGTTTATATTACATTGGATTACACATAACGTTATAGTGTATTACATTGCTTTTTCAAAAGGGAATGCCATGCATGTCAGCCAATACAGAGACATTAATCTCCCCGTTTCAACATTCAATATCTTTTCTATGATTTTCCCAATTATTATTACTATTATTCTAATTTTTTTCAGTTTATTTATTTGCATTCCCACTGTACATCATTACAGCATACAAAGTGAAATTTTCCATCCAGAGTATACTGTATATTGTCTCAATCAAGTACATCAACAAACATGTTATTCTTAGCAAATGATCTTCCATTTCTTGTTTTCTGTATGTTTTGCTTTTTTCCCCCCATCCATGGTTCCCTATCTCTTACCCTCTGCCACCTCC
>NW_006204563.1:1849896-1850304 GCF_000334495.1 Tupaia belangeri chinensis
CGAAACAGAGAAAAACAACAACAAAAAGAGAAAAAAAGACAAAAAAATTTAAAAAATTAAAAATTTGTAATTACTGTTCTTTTAAAAAAAAATCACAAAATAGAAAACCACGTAGCCTGCTTGCATGCCACACGAAAAATCTAGTTCACTTTAGCCATGTGGAACCTTCTCCTGAAGGCCCATGGCTGCTTCTGCCTGGATGGGAGGAGCAGAGCGAAAATTAACAAGAAAAAAGGTGGAGCTAAGAGCCAGAGGAAAACTGGGCCTTTTTTTTTTTTTTTTTTTTAACAAAAAGGAAAAAAAGGAAAAATTACCAAAAAAAAAAAGGGAAGATAGAAGCAGGGAGAGACAGGAACTGAGAGACCGAGAGAGAAGGCTGGGGGCGCAGAGGGGGGCTCCCTACCGCTA
>NW_006204563.1:1850331-1859378 GCF_000334495.1 Tupaia belangeri chinensis
AGGTGGAGCTAAGAGTCAGAGAAAAACTGTGCCTTTTTTAAAAAAAGGGTAAAAAGGAAAAATTACCAAAAAAAAGGGAAGACAGAAGCAGGGAGAGACAGGAACCGAGAGACAGAGAGAGAAGACTGGGGGTGCAGTGGGGGGCTCCCTACAGCTAGCTAGTTTGTTGGAGGCTGAATTATTAGTAGAAAATCTTCATTCCCTTAAAAATCTAGTTCACTGTAGCCATGTGGAACCTTGTCCTGAAGGCCCGTGGCTTCTTCTGCCGCTAGCTCATTTGTTGGAGGCTGAATTATTAGTAGAAAATCTTCATTCCCTTAAAAATCTAGTTCACTGTAGCCATGTGGAACCTTGTCCTCAATAGGTACCAAATATTGATGCTCAGACTCTGGTCACACTCCCCCAATTTTTTTTTTTCATTTAATTGATCTTATTTTTCTATTTTCTTTCATGATTCACCCTTTGTCCTTCAGAGGTCTATCTGCTTTTAAATTATTTATTTAATAGTCTTAGATAATATTCATTATTATCTTATTAATTTTATTTTGAATTATTTTTTCTTCCTTGTAATTGCCTTGTCAACTAGCAGTTTAAATACCTCAATGTTTTTTTGACTTATCCGATAAGATACATTTCAAGCAGCAGAAACCAAACATATTTCTGACTAATACATCATTCTAAAACCATGTATTTTTTTTTTTCATTTAAAATTTTTCACTGCCAGAGGGGTGGGAGAGAAAGCCCCTCAGTAGAGCTTGGTCATGCTAAAATCATTTCTCCATTTTTCAGGATTTGGGACATGCGTATGCATGCCTGGTATATTTTTCAAGTCACTGAACCTAGATTCAAACTATAGTTGGCCAGGTGGGATTCAATTTTCCATGCATGGTGTTTAACCACTGCACCATGGACTCAGCCCTTTGACTGTGTTTACTTTATTCTGCTACCATGTCTGTTTTATTCATAATATAACTGAGTATATCACTCAATGCCATCTATTAATGAATAGTTATCTTGGTTTTTTTCTAAGATCTTTGTTCAAGTAAAAGACATTTTTTAAGTAGAAATTTGGCAAATAGAAGTTTCTCTACTTAAAATAAATATGAAGGGATCAGCAGCTGGCGTAATGGCTATGTTGCCGGACTCCCATGTAGTCGACTGAGTGCGAGTCCCAGACCTGGTGGCTTAAACTCACACCGTGCACGTGTGCGTGTGTGCCCAAGATCCCAAGAGGAGAATGGAGGAGAAGGGATTGCAGCGTGGTTATCCCCCTGGGAGGGTGATTTCTCGCTTTCTGTCTCTCTGTCTCTCTCTCTGTCTTTCTGGTGAGCGTACACACCCTATGGCAAAAAACTCTCAAATAAATAAATAAATAAATATGAAATGGTAAGGAGATTGGAAGAGCAAGTTGAGGTGCAACCACTCAATGATGCCATCCATGACCCAGTTGTATGATCCTGTCCATGTTGGCTCTTTCTGTACATCTTCTTGTCTACCATCACAGTGACCAGATATTGCTGCACTCCCCTTAGCATGTCAAAATATAAGGCAGAGAAAAGGAAGAGAGTATAAAAGCAAAAGATGTCCTTTTTATAAACTTATTTTAAAAAGAATTTTATTTAACTTTATTTTATTTATTTATTTATTTCAATTTGACCAGAGAGGGACAGAGAAAGAGAGAGAAAGAGAGAGAGAAATAGAAAGTAAGAAAGCGAGCCATTAGGTCTGGGACTCGAACCACGGTTGGTGGCTATGTGGGAGTCCAGGACCCTCAACCATACCACCTGCCAATTCCTTTATTAACTTTTAAAAATGTCTATTTATGACTAGTCTAAAATTAGGTAACTAACATAGTTACTTGTAAGGTACTCTAAGAAAACAAATGTTAACATTTCTATTGACAAAATCAGATTAAAAACAAAGTGGGCCTAATTAGTCAAGACAGCCTGCCACAATACATTTAAAACAATTGCACAATTAATCTTTCAGACAAGAAATGCCACAAAATTTAAATGTCTGACCTATAATTCAATATTAAAACTAATAAATGTATTACACCTTATAACCCTATAACTGAGTTTGCAGTGACAGAAACTCATATTCAGCCTTTTCTGGTTTATATGCACTGTATGAAAGTACTCATTCATAAACAAAAACTTTTTTTTATGCTAGAGGACACACCACACATACAGAGAAAGAGGGAAAATACCCCTAGCAGTGCCCTCTCCCACTGTAATTTTTTTTTCACTCCAATTCTCCATCCTTCAGTTGAAACCAATGGTGCTAGGACTCTGGTCAACCATGTGGAATCTAACTTCACCTATGCTGTGGCTACCCTCTGAGTTATGTGCCATCCTTCATTTATAAAATTTAGATGTGTATATATATGCAAGTCCAAATGTGGAGGAGGGGAAAACCAGGGAAAAGCTACATGATTCCCAAATCTGTACTAGTTTTTTCTAAGTTTTAAATGTGTGCAAAGATAATAGAAGGAGTCTTCATCTAAGGTCTTTCCAGAAGTTAATTTACCTAGTAGCTTATTTTAATCTATTGTTTATCAGTGGTGCATTCTGACTTGAAATAGACAATATTTGAATGTCACTAATTTGAAGATAGTAATTAGCACCTGAATTTGGATAAGAGAAAGGTCTGTTTACCCAAAATTTGTATTTCAAGGGACTTTGTAAATTAGTATCATATCTGTCAAGGTGAATAGCTTCGTGTAATATTCATCATTCATGCTAGCTTATTCAGGATAACTTTGTTATTGATTTGATATTTAATACTTTGATCTGTTTTTGTGCCTTTTGAGATCACTGTTACATAATGTTTCTCAATAGTGAGACACTTCTTTCACATAAACCCAAAAGTCAAGGGATCAGCAGATGGCATGGTAGTTAAGGCACTGGACTCCCACATGGCCAACCATGGGTTTAAGTCCTGGACCTGGCAGCTGGCTTCTTACTTTCCCTCTGTCTCTGTCTGGTGAATTAAAGAATAATAATAATAATAAATAAAATTAAATAAGTCTAAAGAAAAGAAAATTTGAAAGAACCAACTAAATGGGTGTTGATATTAGAATAACAATATACAACTTCAAAAAGATGTTAAAATATTAAGATTTCCATAAATGGAATTTGAAGATTTTTGTTATATGCTTGTTTAATCAGTATTAGTACATTGCATGGCAAACTCTGAGATGGAACCTAGACCATGATGGAAATGTCCAGATGATGAATAGGAAGAGATCACGGTGGGGATGTATGGTGTATGCATATGTTTCTCGCTTGATGATTATGTCCAGATAAATTCATTAATGCTGTTATTTAAACATATTACCTGAGACTTCAAATAATCACCAGTCATATCCTTGCTTTTAAAATGCTAAGAAAGCTGTAGATGAAACTTTCTTCTTCTTTTTGTAGTTTTGTTTTGTTTTTTTTTGTTTTGTTTTGCCATAGGGCACATTTGCTTGCCAGACAGATAGAAATAGACAGACAAAAAGCGAGAAATCACCCCCCCAGGGGAGCTGGTGACCCTGCGATCCCTTCTCCTCCATTGGCCTCTTGGGATTTTGGACACACCACCTGCTTGTGCCTAGTGAGAGTTTTATGCTGCCAGGTCTGAGACTCAAACTGTGGTTGACTATGTGGGAATCCAATGATGTAGCCATTATGCCATCCACTGGTCCCAAAAGGTTCTATGTTCTTATAATGAACTAAATGTGTACTAAACTGATTGGCTGACATTCCTAAATCGATGATTTTCATCAACAATTGCTGGGTACAGGGACAGAATTCACTGGAGTTTTCAGTATCTATCGGGGGCTAATGTATCATATTAAATGCCAATGAAATAAAGTTCTTTCTGTTTAGAAATCATTTTACTTCCTTTAGTGAATTTACCAATTAGTAAAAGCATAACAGTCTCTAAATTTTTTTCTGGTACAATAACTGATGAGAATTATATACAGTATAAGAGGGCTAGTATAGGGAATCAGCAGTTAGCATAATGGCTATGTCGCTGGACTCCCACGTAGTCGACCGCGGTTCGATTAAGGAAACTGGATTCTACATGGCTGACCATGTGAATTTGGTTGGCTAAAATTTTGTTTAGAATATTCACATGTGCACTCATCAAGGATGTTATTCTGTATTTATCCTTTTTGTTAATTTTTTTATTATTTTATTAGGGTAAATACTTGCCTCATTAAATGAGTTTAATGTATTTCATCTTCTTCAAATTTCAGAAAGATTTTATGTAAAATTTTATATTATTACTTGGGACCAGCAGTTAGCATAATGGCTATGTCACTGGACTCCCATGAGGTCAACCACGTTTTGAGTCACAGACCCGGTGGCTTAAACTCATGCCAGGCACATGTGCGTGTGTGCCCAAGATCCCAAGAGGAGAATGGAGGAGAAGGGATTGTGGCCTGGCCATCCCCTCCGGGGGCTGATTTCTCACTTTCTATCTCTCTGTCTCTGTCTTTCTGGTGAGCACATGTGCCCTATAGCAAAAACCTCTCCAAAAAAAAAAAAAAAGGAAAAAAAAATTGTTATTACTTCTTCCTGAAGTTTAAGGTAGAATTAATCAATGAAGACATCTGACATCTAGAATTTTCTTTATGGGAAAGTTTTAAAATGTACAATAATTTAAAATTTTTAATGAATATATATTTTTCTATTTTACTTAATTTTGGGGGATGAGATTTGATAATATTGTTCAAGGAATTGTCTATTTTAGCTGTGTTGTTAGATTTATTGACATAAGCTTGTTTAAGATGTTTTCTTCTTATCCTTTTAATTTCTGTATAATCTACATAATGTCACATCACTTATCCTTATATTAATAACCTGCATCTCTCTATTTTTTTCATGATCAATATTGATAATGATACAAAAATTTTGTGAATCTTCCTGAAGAAACAGATTTTGGTTTAATTGACTTTTCTTTGTTGTTTCCTTGTTTAAAATTTTATTGTCTTCCACTTTTATCATTAAATTTTCTTCATATGCTTACTTTGTATTTTGTTTTATTTATCTTTAGTTTCTTCTTTCATTATTTTTGCAAGAAAAATTTTGAGAGTTTTTTTGTTGTTTTGTTTTTTTTTTCCCCTGATAGGCATGTAGGTTCACCAGAGTGTCAGAGAGAGACAGAGAGACAGAAAATGAGAAATCACTCCCCGGGAGGGAATGGCCATTTTGTAATCCCTTCTCCTCATTATCCTTTTGGGATTTGGGGCATGCACCTACATGCACCCACTGGATCCAGGGCAAGACTTGAACTGTGGTTGACTACGTGAGAGTCCAGTGATGTAATCATTACACCATCTGCTTGTCCCAAGTTTCTTAAGGTAGAGAGGTGATCACTAAGTTGAGACTTCTTTAATGTAGGCATCTGCAGTTATAAATTTCCTTTTAATAGACCTTTAGAGGAATCCCACAAATTTTGATATATGTGTTCATTGTAATATTTTCTAATTCCTCTTAATGTCTCCTGAAGGATTTTTAAAATGTGTGTTTAGTGTTTTTTAAAGTAAATTTTAAAAATTATTTTAAAAAGTTATGTGTGTGTGTAGATATATATATATGTGTGTGTGTGTGTGTATATATATATACATACACACACACACACACACACATATATATATATATACACACACACACACATACATATACATATATACATATATATATCTTAACTCTTCATTTATTTGTTTAGATTCAGAGTTTTATCACATAATATTTTCCCTTTTCCTGAATTTCCTTGATAGGTCTTAGCATTTGTATTTGCTAGTGATGAATTCATTTTGCCTTTTTATGTCTGAAAAGAGCTTAATTTTGCTTTGTTTTTAAAATATATGTTTATTTGATATAGCTATATATATTATTTATCATTCTTGGGGTTCATTGAGCTTCTTTGATCTGTGTTTTAATTAAATTTGGAAAATTACTGTGTATTATTTGTCAAAATATTTACTTGTCTTTTCTCTTTTTTGAATCTCAGTTACATGCACAATAGACTAGAATTATCACTAAGCATATTAATGATCTATTTACTTTTCAAAATTTGCACTGCTTTTGTTTTTCATTATAGAAAATGTCTATTCCTGTGTCTTCTGTTTCTCCAGCATTCTATTCAGCAAAGTTAACTCTGCTGTTAATTACATCCAGTTTATTTTTTATCTCTAGAAATCTGATTTCCATATCTTTATTTAACTTTTTGTACATATAGAATACAGCTTTAATACCTTTGTAATGTCTGTGCTTATAAATTCTAATATTTATGTCAGTTCTGATTCAGTTTCAAGCAACTAGTTTTACTCTCTTTTATGTATTATATTTAGGTTTTGTTTTGTATTTTTGTATTCCTGGTCTTTTTTTTTTTTTTTTTTTTTGTTTTTTTTTTTTTTTTCCTGTTTTTTTTTTTTTTTTTTTTTGATCCTCCTGCCTCCATCTCCCAGTTGAATCTATAGGTACATGCCATCATACCTGGCTCTTTCAGACAGGATCTTGCCACATCGCCCCCACCTGCCTTAAGCTTGTGGTCTTGCTTCAGCTTCCAGAGTCATTGTGTACCACTGTACCAAGGCTTTATATTGGACCAGGAACTGAACCTAGTTCTCCAGTGTGGTCTCCGTCTGCAGAGCACAGTGTCTTAGCAGCGCGCACTGCTGGAACTGGGAACCAGGTCTAGGAACTGTTGACTGGATGCCACACATTACAAATATTTTATTTTTGAGTACTGTGTATCTTCTTGTCCATATTCTTGAGCTGTCTTCAAGAGTACATTCAATTTATGTATAAATTGCTTGTGACTATCAGTGCTGACTTTTAAGAATTATTTTTGGGAGCAGATGCAATATTTAGTTTGGAGCTAATTAATTCCCATTACAGAGGCAAGACCTTTCTTAGTACGCTAATCAATGCCCCGTGAATTGTTATGAGGTTCTTTATTCTGCTGATGGGAATAGGCCTTGTGACCAATCCTGTGTGAACACCAGATATCATTTCCTCTAATCCTTTTGGGTAGTTATTTCTTTGGCCTTTGCAGAGTTGACTTGAAATTTTTAATTGTGTCTATCATGTCTAAAACTTTAAAAGAGAACTTTTTCATGTTAACAGGTAAGCTAAAGAGTTTCCAACCTATTACTAGCTTGTTCTCTAACATTTCCCATGCCTGAGGAGTTTATGTCCATGTTCTTGAACACTCAACCTACATTCAAACTTAGTCCACATCTTCATTGAACAGTGATTCAGGTTTAAAGGTGCACACACCAGGAATGCAGTCTTTCCTTGAAAGTTTGGACCAAGGGACTGGGGTTTGCAGTCTCTGGAAGCAGAGTAAGGACCTTTTGGGCAGAAAATTCTAGTAATATAAGTATCCAAACTAAGGTAGAAGGAGGGTGCAGATCTCAAATGGGTATATCCCATTGGCCCTAAACACTGTTTATTCTTCATTCCATGATAGGAAACTCTTGCTTATATATAAGAACATTCTTTATTATGATCAGTATAGAAGTAGTTTATATATTCCTTACGAGTTTATATTTCTGTATAACCCAGTGATACTTATATAACTTAAAACACTGACATATAATACTTATATATTTATATGTACTTATATATGTCTATATGCATCAATGTATATGTATATACATATACCATATGTTATAATACTTTCGTATTTCTATATAGCAGAGTACATAATACTTATAGCGACTTATTTGGCAGAGGATTTCAATAATGATTCACAAAATTAGCAATTTCTGTAAACACTGAATCAACATTGTTCTCTTCTTTCATTGTTCTTTTAATTAATATTTTTTGTTAATTCATCAGTAGTATGGCTAATCTAATTACTCTTCTCTCTGCTCCCAAAGATATCAGGAAGGGTGAGTGAAAGAGGAGTCAGCAATTAGAAATTAATATTGGTTGGGTCTCCAAGTGGCATGGTGGTTAAGGCACAGGGCTCCCACATGGCTGACCATGGTTTGAGTGCCAGATCTGACAATTTACTTCTCTTTTTTTGGAGAGGTTTTTGCTATAGGGTGCGTGTGCTCGCCAGATAGACAGAAGGAGACAGAGAGACAGTGATAAATCACCCCCCAGGGGGGATGGCCACACCGCAGTCCCTTCTCTTCCATTCTCCTCTCAGGATCTCGGGCACACACGCACGCGCACCCGACATGAGTTTTAAGCCACCGGGTCTGGGACATGAACCGCAGTCAACTACATGAGAGTCCAGTGACATAGCCATTACACTAACTGCTAGTCCCCGTACAATTTGCTTTCTCACGTTCTCTCTCTCTCGTTCTCTCGCTCTCTCGCTCTCTCTCTCTCCCTGTGTGTGAGAGTATCTCTGGCCAAAATTAAAAAGTGACAATGATAAATAAAATTAAATAAAATAATTATTTTTTAAAAAAGAAAGAAATTAATATTGGTTCGTTGTTTACCAGGACTAAAGAAGGCTGATGATGGTAAAAGATGAAAACCAGACACAGGAGAGCCGAGCACAGACATAAAGAGAGCTTCTAATTTTGACTCTGTGTGTCATTTTAGAATTAAAAAAAAAAAAAATCTTGGGAGAAGATTATCTTCAATCACCAACATTCAATATTCTTTCTGCTTAAAGGCATCTGAAAACTTCCATTTTTCCTCTTCTGTCCCTGGGCCTATACATACTTCTGCACTTTAATATGCACTTAGTTTAACACAACAATCAGATGGAAGACTGGATTAACTCCTACAACTTCAGAGCAAGAAGTGGAGATTCAATTATGTCAAGAAACTGTCTGGGACCAGCAGTTAGCATAATGGCTATGTCGCTGGACTCCCATGTAGTTGACCGCAGTTCAAGTCCTGGACCCAGTGGCTTAAACTCACACCGGGTGCGTGTGCGTGCATGCCCAAGATCCCAAGAGGAGAACGGAGGAGAAGGGATTGCGGCATGGCCATTCCCCCTGGGGGGGTGATTTCTCGCTTTCTGTCTCTCTGTCTCTCTCTGTCGGTCTGGCGAGCGCACGCGCCCTGTAGCAAAAACCT
>NW_006204563.1:1859673-1876698 GCF_000334495.1 Tupaia belangeri chinensis
TGTTCTCTCTGGCGGTCTGGCGAGGCCACGCCCCCTATAACAAAAACCCCCCTAAAAGAAAAAAAAAAAAAGGAAGAAACTGTCCACATGCAGTCTCCTGCTGCTGAGGCAAGTCATTCCCCAAGTCAGGACCCCGATTCTTCATAGGTGAAGTAAGAGCTCTGCCTCTCCAGCTCTAACATTCTAAGGTTCTGTGACAATCCAGGTAATGACAATCCAGGTGTTTACTGCTTTCTCATAGAGGCAAGCTTAGCTCCCATGTTGAAAACCAATCAATAATCTTTCTAAATTATTGTTGTAGTCTGTTCTCATGCTCATTATATTAAAAAAATACCCAACTTTCCATAATTTGAGAAGAAAAGTTCATTCAGCTCATGGTTTGAAAGTCCAAAGTCCAGAGGCCAGACCTGGTAAGGGTTTTCCTGTGGGTGGTCCCAGTGCCCGCAGAGCATTACAACAGAAGTCTCTCTCACTCTCTTTCCTTACAACCCACTAGGAATTAATCAGAGGGCCTCCACCCCAATCACCTAGCCACTCCCAAAGGCCTCATCTTTCAACACCATGACGGCACTAAGTTTCCTTTTAATACCTTAATACCGAGATGAAATTAAATGCTATTACTAGAAGGGCCGAATGTTCACACCAATCCCCACCTTTCTCCATCCTGCTCAGGAGAGCACATCAGAGCTGGTGAGAGTAGGAAGCATTATTATGATAGAAACTGTCTCCAATCTATTCTAACTTATCTTTTTGATTTGGCTTTTCATATGGGGTATGTGCACTCCCCAGAGAGAGACAGTAAGTATTTTCATAATACCTTCACAATATACCAAAGTCCAACTTACAAACTTGGGGGGCAGCACACTCTCACCACAGAAATTATTTACTATTTTGACTATCATAGTCACAGCTAATTTTGACTACAGTCTTAGATATAAGTTAGTTAGGTTTTAAAGAGTAATAAGTTTAAAAATTTCTATCTTTAATTGGTGTAATTAAAAAAGCTTTCCCTTAACTACAGGTAGACTTTTAGATGTTCTCAGATGTCAGTGAACAGTCAGTATTAGAATGATGGGGAGAAGGGGGCACTTTAGTGACTGTTCATGAAGAAAGTGAAACGGAGGCTGTATGGGTTATTTGTTTAGTTTTGTTTGGAACCTAATTTCTCACTGAAGCAGGTTTTAGAGACCTGTCTGAGTAACCTACATAAAGAATATTCATCCTTTTCTTCCTTCCCAAATGTCAAAGCATCACCTCACAGTGCCTTTAACAAGTGTGCATTAGTCACACTGGGGAACCTGTTCAGAATGGAGCACAATCTGTTTCTTTTCGTTTTCTTAATTAGCCAGGAGGCTTGCTTCATAAGCATTAGGATCCTTCTCCTCTGCTCCTCAAAAAGGTTGCTTAATGGCAGAGAATGTTAATCTTTTCTATTTAAAGAATGTGTGATTTTAAGTTTAGCCTGTGGCCTCTTCCTTTATCATTGCTGAACTCAGCTCTTCTGATTGCTAGGAAAGTTTCCTAATATTTTGCTTCTCCATATTTCTTAAAAATAACAACATTGCTCTATAAAGCAGCTAATGTTCTCACTGAGCAAATGGAAAGAATCCCACATCACCCCCAAAACACATTCTTCCCAATAGAAAGTGTATAAATGGACTCTAAGCAATGTTACACTTTTTCCCTCTGAGTGATTTCCTTTAAATATACTGCTTTCATATAGCCACCTGCCATTTTTGCTTTATTGCGGCCAGAAGGTTTAAAGGTATTGCTTTTAAATATCTTGAAAGTTTTCCATTGATAAGAAAAGGTAGTAAAAGCACTTTTAAGTGAGCGGTAACATACACATCACAAATCAGGCATTTTGATACCATCTAGGTTCACAGCATATGGTATAAGGAACTCCCGTGATTGTGATTTAGCTGAGATTCTAAGCTGTGTAGACGGGAGTTGGGGGAAATCCATGGTGGTTGTACTGTGGAATAGGTCATGAGTTGTGTTGTGTGTACTTGTGTGTACATGGAATGCATGTATGTGTGTGTGTGTGATAGGGAGCAGGAGTGATTTAAAATTAAATAGTCAAATAGCTTAGTTAATAGTATTGTATGAAAGAAATAAAGCAGAAAAAAATTGTGCATGTTTGTTAATTAAGGAACATTTTTCCTTTTATAGGGATGGCCCATTAGCTATTCATTTATAGTATACAAATTTAATTGTGGTATACGAATATATGAATACAGTATATGAATTGAACAGTATATGAAATTAATGATTTCATCTTCACTGGGGAGACAATTTTATGATCACTTATTCTATTTATTTATTTATTTATTTATTGTAGAGTTTTTTTTTCTTTTTTTGTCTTAGAGTATGTGTACTCACCAGAGAGAGACAGAAACAGTAAGAGGGAAAGTAAGAAATCACCCCGGGAGTGGGGGGGGGGGTTGGCCATGCTGTAATCTCTTCTCCTTCATTCTCCTCCTGAGAGTTTGGAAATACACACACATGTGGCCGGCCGAGTTTCAACCCACTGGGTCTGGGACTAGAACTGTGGTCAGCCATGTAGGAATCCAGTGATGTAACCTCTATACCATCTACTGGCCCCTGGTCACTTAGTCTAAAAGGCCATAGAAATAGATACCAACAAGATCTGAACATAGGGATACTCCAGTAGCGAAGAGTACTGTCTAAATACCAAACAGGAAAGAACTGGGTTTTAAATAAAAGACTTGCCACTAATAGAGTCTTTATTAGTATAAAAGAAGGTATAAAACATCTCTTGTTTCTTTGAGTCTGAATATAGCATGAGCTAAAAATATTCTGATGCGAGATTTCGAGGGTGGAGGGGAGGACCAATAGTATTTGTTTCTAGAGCTAACTATGCACCTGGCTTCGATTCTGTTGTGCAAAGGGAAGAAAAGAGTGCAGTAATTCTGGCCATGTGAGTAGGGTAAATTTTCATCTGGTATTCATAGTCCTGAACAGTAAAGATGTAGTTCAAAGAAATACATTAAAATAGGAAACCAAGTTGAGAAATACATGGAGACTTAGTGGCATTGATGACCTCTGACTTCGACCGTAAGGCAAGTTGTTTATTGTTTTTCTTTCTGATTGTTTCTGTGCTCTCCATAGTAATGTGTGTGAGTAAGTAGTAGTTTGGAAAAGAAAAGGAAAATTAATTTAAAAATTATACCATCTAGGGAACCAGCAGTTAGCGTAATGGCTATGTCGCTGGACTCCCACGTAGTCAACCGCAATTCACGTCCCGGACCCGGTGGCTTAAAACTCACGCCGAGTGCGTGTGCATGCGTGCCCAAGATCCCGAGAGGAGAATGGAGGAGAAGGGATTGCAGCATGGACATCCCCCCTGGGGGGTGATTTCTCGCTTTCTGTCTCTCTGTCTCTCTCTGTCTGTCTGGCGAGCACACATGCCCTATAGCAAAAATCTCTCCAAAAAAAAAAATATGTCATCTAGACCTGACTAAACTGGCTCAAGTGTTGGAGCACCACTGAGCAATGCCGGAGCCACATGGAGTCCAGATCGGTTCCTGGACTGGCTTCAATGTGTGGGGTGGGGCAGCCTGTGATCCCGGTTGTCTGGGAAGCTAGAACAGAAGGATGGCAGCGTGGCAAGACCCTCCCAGGGATGCCCGTCTCTGTCTGTCTTTCCCCTAAAAAATACATTTTAAAAAATATTGTATGATATAGGCTAAAAAAAGTAGATAAGGAGATGCATATGATACACAGTGTTAAGTGGGTACGGCCTGGGACGATATGCTCTACCTCCCAAATAATGACCATATTCCTGTTGATTTTGATGAAATTGTTTTCTGGACAATTACTCCACTTCTAGCTATCACATACTCAAGATTATGTTGATTATGATGCCAAGGTGGTGGATTATTCATTCAAGAATGCAATGTGAGGGAAGATAAAAATTCCTGAAACAAAACATGTCATAGACATGTCAAGTGTCTTGCTCTTACTTATATTCAATGGACTAGCGGGAAACATAATGCCATAAGAAGTCAGAGCACACTAATATGTAAAGATTGAGACATATTTTATCTACGGAGAAGAGGCATTAATCTTTATCTAAAAAATGTTGTGTTGGCAAGTTTATATTTTTCCCTAGAATATTTAGAGAAAAATAGAAGCAGCAACCACATTCTTTAAACACAGCCATAGGCCAGCACGGCAAATGAGCAGCTCTAATGTGAAAACACTTTCAAAGTTCTAAATGAGTTGTCCCCGCGGTAATAAAGAGGGGACATTTTACAGTATGACAGTATGTAAGACAGCATTGTCAGCTGTAGTTTATTTAAAGCACGAGGCCTGTAACAGGAAAATAATGACTTTAATAAAATTTACTATTGACTTTGTAGGCTAAAATCTTTCTGTCATCAGGAATACAGAAAAACAACCTGTCTGAAAACCCTTCAGTTAAATATATTCCTTTAATATTTCAAAGCAACTTGATTTTTTTTAATATACACGCTACTTCAAAAGACACTGTCGTAGGGTGGAAATTAGTATTTTTAATAGAAAGTTGGTATTGCTTACATAAGGAAAAAATCGGTAATGACCTATGACACTGTCGACTGAAAGCAACATTTGAGGAAACTGCAAAAGCAGTTAATGCAATTCCTTGAAATACTGTATAAAGCTGTGTCACAAATGAATGATTTATAAATTACCCGATGTCCTTCTCATCTGAAGGATATCTTTTAATCATGCCGTATAGTTTCTCAGTAAGAACGCCAAAGAGCTTGCTGGGCATCCATGAAAATCTACAGCATGTTAACGAGGTTGGGGTCATTTCTGAAAATTGGGGAAAGTGGGAAAACATATGGCCTGATTTTACTCACCAGCCAATTTGATTAAATGCGGTATAGATTGCTTGTGGTGTGTAAGAGAGGTCATGCCCATTATATGAAAAGCTGAAGAAATTCCATTCCTTTAATGTTTTACATAGTTAAAATAAACTGTGGTAAAAAGTTTCCCAACAGTGTATGACAGCTCAATTTAGAGGTGAAGGCTTTTAATAAAACCTCATGAAATGAATACTTTGGTTTATGCACTCTGTTTGTGTTTCCCCCTGGAGTGCTCAACATTATGAAGCTGTGGTTACTTGCTTTACTCCTGCAGAATAACATCATGAAAGGAGAGACCAAAGCTTTGTATCAGAAAATATCCAGAGTGAGTAGAAATGCTGATGGAGGAACCTTAATTTAGAGCTAAACTGCTTTCCTATTTGCTTTTAACATGCTATTGTAAAGTATATTGGCTTGAATTACAGGATATTATTTAAACAAAGGGGGAAAATCCGCAGGGGTTTTTACGCATTAACCTATAGTGTATTTAAAGGGGAATTATGAACCTCAGAATCATATACTAGTCATTTTTTCTACGCTTTGGTAAAATAAGAGCTTTAAATGGAAGCATGCTTCTCTGAATTAAGTATATGTGTTGGCATTATATGGAAGAGAGGGAAGGAAATGGGAAAAAATAAAAAGCAACTCATTTATATAAAGATCCTGGCACCAATACTCGGTGTGGAGACAGAATTCTACTTCAATCCCATCTAGGATCTCAAAAGCCTCTCCCAAGGGAGTAGTGTGGTGCCTTAAGCCAATTAAACGTTCGATACGTGAGCATTAGCAGACATAACTGTTTCAAGAGCAGTCTTCATTTTGTTCCTCTTTCTGTCTAGTTGTGCACTCTGGTTCACTCTCAAACTGTCCCTAATGTGAGAAACAAAATCAGGAAAGTTGGCCCATTGTTCCACTCACCACTTCAACCTTTAATGTCTTCTACAGTTTCCAAATATTTAGCCTGAGCTACTACTGCAAGATTTTACTAGTTATGTAGGCTCCATACATGAATGTAGAATTGTGAGCATGGCATGGAAATATATGTAAATTACAGTATGCTTATACAATTAGGAATCTCCAGGACTCCTGGGGAAATACGGTTACCTTATACTACGCAGCAGTTGATTGTGATGACTGTGTTGCAATTGGTGAGATATCCTGCCCTGAGATATGTAATGTCTGTTCTCTGGTCATTTACTAATTTCCCAATTGTACCATGCAGGAGCTAGTATTCATGATTTGTTGTTGTTGTTGTTTTTCCTCTGACAATCTTTCATGACTTGGGGATACAGTTGATAGCCAAATGGTTAAGTGAGGAAAACAACCATGTAGTCGTAGCTACTCTGGGAGACAGCATGTAGATTGACTTGTAATTATGCCGACTCACCCAGAAGAGATGTCAGTAGCTTATAAAGGAGCTACCTTGGGTTATGAATGGGATTGACATTACTATTTAAGAAAGTTATTTGGTGATGGGACCAGCAGATGGCAAAATGGCTACATCGTTGAACTCCCATGTTGTCAACCAGGACTCGAGTCTGGGACCCAGTGGCTTAAACTCATGCCAGGTGTGTTTGCATGTGTGCGTGCATGCGTGCGTGCATGTGTGCCCAAGATCCCGAGAGGAGAATGGAGGAGAAGGGATTGTGGCGTCGCCATCCTCCCTGGGGGTGATTTCTCGCTTTCTGTCTCTCTGTCTCTCTCTGTCTTTCTGGCGAGCGCACACACCCTATAACAAAAATCTCTCTCTCAAAAAAAAAGTTCTTTGATGAAAATAAAAATGTGATGGTATTTTTCTGATCCTAAGGTTCTGTTTTCTGAGATGCAGAAAGGGTATATTGAAAGCTTCTAAACACTGTTTCCATTTAGTCTCCTAAAATTTCTTGACTTCCAGATTTACACATAGGGTTAAATAATAACATAATGACTCTGTTCCCCAGTTAATCTCTAATTTGGTCGACTCCTCCATATTCAAGTGTAATTTTAAATGAGACCCTTTGAGTCAACAAAAAAAAGAGTCTCATGACTTGGTCATATTAGTAGAGATCAAGAAAAACTTTAGCTTTGTTTATTGTTTCAGTAAAAGTCATTGTGTTCTATTTCTCAGGCACAGGTTAAAGCAAGTGACTGACACAAAGTCTGTCATGGGGAGATTATTTTCAGTGAGAACAGACAATGAATGATAAATAAGTTAATACATGCTTCTGGTGGTAAAATGGGATATGGAAAATACAGCAACAACAAATAAGGAGAATAGAGTCAGCGGGATTTGGGGGCGGGTAGAAAACAAAGGCTAAGAAAAAGCAAGCTGCATCTAACTCAATTACTTCACTAGGTCAAAAAGAAAGATTAATCTAGGACCAGCAGTTAGCATAATGGCTATGTCGCTGGACTCCCATGAAGTCGACCGTGGTTCGCGTCCCGGACCCGGTGGCTTAAAACTCACGCAGGGCGCATGTGCGTGCATGCCCAAGATACCAGGAGAATGGAGAAGGGATTGTGGTGTGACCATCCCCCCTAGGGGGTGATTTCTCGCTTTCTGTCTCTCTGTCTCTGTCTGTCTGGCGAGCACACGCGCTGTATAGCAAAAACCCCTCAAAAAAAAAAAAAAAAAAGATGAATCAATCCTTTCCATGGGAATCTCATTTATAGTAAAATCTCAGATGCATTAAGAGGCCTATGCAAAAAACAGCTTTAAGTTAACATTCAGGCCAAACCACAGAAATTGGGTTACATAGTTATCAATCTAGTTCCTAATCACATAAAGTGGTGAGATTACCAGGTGTATTGAGAAATAAGGAGGATATATACGTATATATATATATATATATGAAATATATATACACACTCACGTATGTATTATAGTTCTATAAATTACAGATGAACAACCCTGGTGCAACACTTAAATGTTCCTATAATAAATTTTGTTTAAAAGAATAGCAAGGGGTCAGCAGTTGGTGTGGTGGTTGAGGTAGCTGAATCCCACATGGCTGATTGCGCAGTTAAAGTTCCAACCTGGCAGCTTGAAACTAAATAAATAAACAACCAAACAAACTATGCTGGGCACATGTGCATGTGTGCCCCCCAAAACATAAAATATAAAGCAGAAAATAACATTGCTCACCAAATTACCAATGTGTAAGATTTAGGTATAGAACAGTTTGACATGTGATAGCTTTGCAGTACATTCAAGCAGAAAAGGGGGTGGGGGAGTAGATGAAACTGGAAAAAGAAGATGACATATGTATAAATCACAACTTTGATTTATCTTTTACCTTTAAATGATTCTTTCTTGTGAAAGGTCCTTAGATACTTTGGGATGAAGAAAAATAAGCACGTTCATAGGTGTGTCATGTCGTTACCCTGGGAACATTTTTAATTTGGGTTAAGTATGGTTTAGAAGCTTGAAATGTTTAGAGAAAACATGTTTCATCTACCTCTAAAAATGTTTTAAAAATACTAGCTAGGCGTGGGGCCAGCAGGTGGCATGGTGGTTAAGGTGCTAGACCCCCATATGGCCTACCACAGTTTAGGCCCCAGACCTGCAGATTGAATATCATGCCAGGCATGTGTGCATGTGTGCCCAAAGTCCTGAGAGGAGAATGGAGGAGAAGGGATTGTAGCATGGCCATTCCCCCTGGGCAGTGATTTCTCATTTTCCTTTTCTCCATCTCTCTGGCAAGTGTATGTGCCCTATGGCAAAAATATAAAAATTAATTAAACTAAATAAAAAAAAAATACTAGCGAGACTCTGTGTAAGCTAAGGCAACTCGCCTAGTCTTGAGAAGCACATGAGTGGAATGCTACTTGGTGTTGAGACAAAGGAAAAGTTTAGCTGTGGCACCTCTCAAACTATATTGGGACCAGTAGAATCAATCTCTTTCATGATGCCAAAAGGGAAAGGAACGATGTAAGTATATGAAATTTGTAGCAATTAAAAAATACATTGCTGGGTGTGTCAGGTGATGCAGTAGTTAAGGCACTCAACTCCTACACAGCCAACCATAGTTTAAGTTCCAGACCTGGCAACTTGCTTTCTCACTTTCTTTCTTTCTCTCTCTGGTGAGCACATGTGCAAATTTTAAAAATTAATAATAAAGAATAAAATTAAATAGATAATATATTTAAATATATGGAATAAATTGTATATTTATGTGTCACACATTTTCTTGTTACATTTGTTATGATGCAAATTTTACATATATATTTTGAATTAATTACTTTGACAGAGTTTGCAGTGTTTTAAGAAGTTCAGTATACTATGGTTTTTTTTGTTTTTTTTTTTTAAGTAAATATGCAAAAAGTCAAGGCATATATAGTCCAAATTCAAAACTGCTCTTACAATAAAAACAATAGCTAACATATATTGGGTAATTGTTGAGTAGGTTTCTTTCTTTCTTTTTCTTTTCTTTCTTTTTTTTTTTAAGAGAGAAAGAGAGATGTAAAGCACGAGAAATCACCCCCCAGTGGGATGGCCATGCCACACTCCTTTTTCCTGCATTCTCCTTTTGGGATTTTGGGCACGTATGCACATACGCCCAGCATGAGTTTCAAGTCACCGGGTCTGGGACTCAAACTGTGGTCCACTACATGGAAGTTCAACAATGTAATCATCACACCATCTGCTGGTCCTATCGTTGAGTAGGTTTCTGTAAATCAGTGTTGCTTCTATAAAACCTAACAAGTGTTAAGGCACCACTATTATTTCTACTTCCCAGATGAAGTGATGAAATATTGCACTAGCGAAACTTGAACCAGGTTTCTTTGACTTGAAACCATGAAGGTACCCTTTAACAAATTCATGTGCTGCTTCAGATCATATAAAAGTTAATATGTTACTAATATTTTCAACTTTGAATTCCTTGACAGTCATTAGCAGTAAAGTTGCATTTTCACAAATGAACAAATGCACCACTAATTCCATAAAAACAGTAGCATGTTTTAGTCTAAATAAAAATACACCAAGTAGAAAGTTTTCCTGCATTGTCGTCACAAAACTACTGAAAGAATGTTGATGGCAGCTTGCTTTTCTTTGTGTAGGGGGTACCTCCCCTTGGGGAGCATTATGGAAATTTGCAAAGTAGTTCATTTCACCACATGGATGAGGAAGGGGTAGTATTGGCATTTAATGAGTGGGGCTGCTACCTATCTTGAGTAGGACAGACCCATAAGATGAAGTACATCCTCTTACATTTTTCATGGTTTTGAACACATAGTGAGAAATCCATATAGGGAAAATAAACTATTTTGAATTATCTTAACCTAGAACTTGTCACCATTTGTCATGCACACAATTGTTATATAGACAAAATTTTCTGGAAGTGTATGATGGTGAAAGGCCATGGAAGAGTCTACCTTGTTTGAGTTGGAATTTTTATCGAGTCATCTATTATATTTGTAAATCATATCACCTATGGCAAAGACATTCATGATGTTTGAGTTACCAGTCTTCATTTGTGTCATTCTTCCTTTGTGGCTGTCACGTATAAATGTAAAGTGAAGAATGTTTGTGGCTCCTTTAAATAGTGTTATGCGGAAATAATACTAAATACCAAAGATGCATGAAATACAAATATGGTAATATTAAAGTCTGTAAACATGCTATGGTTCATATTCATATTGAAATTTACTTTTGTACAATGATAAATATTATGTATTATACCTTTTTTTAATTTCCAGAGGGCATATATATGCAGTAGAGTGAGACAGAGACAGAGACAGAGACGGGGAGAGAGAAAACACTCTCCATGGGGCATGGTCACACCGCAATCCTTTTTCCTCCATTCATCCATCACAACAGGATTTTGAACACCCATGTACCTTTGCCCAATGTGAGTTGAAGTCACTGGAGACGGGATCCTAGCCACTATTGACCATCTGGGATCAAGCTCCCTCTGCCCAGAACTTACCCACTACCCTACAAGGCTGGTGTCTTATTAGACTGACTGACTTATTCTTATGTGGCCAGAGATTTTCTACTCTTATTCTGATACTGTCTGTGGAGGTCTTCCATGCCACTATAATACTGTTTCATATTCCAAACCGAATTCTATCTCCTATCAGCTCTCAAAGACTGGGGTTCTCAAGGTCTATTCTCATTCTAGAATGTGACTACGTTTTTTTCTTTCTTTCTTTCTTTCTTTTGAGAGAGATTCTTGTTATAGGGTGCGTGCACTTGCCAGAGAGACAAAGAGACAGAAAGCAAGAAATCACCTCCCCCTGGAGAGGAGGGATGGCCACGCTGCAATCCCTTCTCCTCCATTCTCCTTTTAGGATTTTGGGCATGCACATACATGCTCCTGGCATCAATTTTAAGTCACTAGATCCAGAACTCAAACTGCAGTTGACTATGTGGGAGTCCAGCGGCGTAACCATTATGCCATCTGCTGGTGTCATATGTGACATATATACTGTGACATGTGGTGGGAATTCAAGGTAAACTATATGTTTTGTGTGATTCTTTAACATTATTACATCCTGCTTTTTAACATAGAAACCTATTTTTTAAAGGAGCTAGTTTCTTTAATTTTATTTATTGTCATTATTACTATATTTTTAATTTGACCAGAGAGACAGAGAGACAGAGAGAATGAGAAAGCAAGCTGCCAGGTCCCAGACCCAAACTGTGATCAGCCATGTCAGAGTCCAACACCTCAACTACCATGCCACCTGCTGGCCCCCGATAGAAACCTATTTTACCAGACTATCATACTTGTGTATTATGGAGTGATAGTATCCCATTGTAAATTAAGATCATTTCCCACATTATCTTATTATATATAAATATGTCTTGCTTATTAGTGCATATCCTATTTTTTTGTTAAATTCTAGTTTCGACATGGATGTGCTACTCTTATTTTCCTGTGATTTCTGCATAGAATGTCATTTTCAAACATAAGTTATGAAAAGGAGACATTGGGTTGAATAAGAATGGACTATTGGGCTAGGCTCAGAAGCAAAAAGAAAATAGGCAGTACATATTTTAGACTTCTATTAGTAAAAAAACAATGCTGTTTTTTAACTATGGATGTGGAGAAAAACAGAATGATGTAAATAGAAAAACACATACACAGTTGGTACTAAATAAATGCCTTTGGAAAGGTCACACTTGATGGTCAGCTTGTAGGCTATACTCCAGTACTCCATCTACAAGGTATTCTGTTTTGTATTATATGATCATTCAAGTAATAATTATCATATAAAATGCTACATTACAGGTGCCAATAAATACTCTGTTAGTGACATTTATAGCTTTTCAAGTCTGTCTTCCACATTTTTCTATGATAACTATACATATGAAACAATAAACTTTTGTTAACAAAAGTCAGATCCTTCAGATATAAATACAAAAGTATGCTATATTTCTTAATTTTCAACTTTAGACTTGTCCTATTAAAACAGATGTAACTTTGAAAATGGAAGCATGCGAATATAGCAGGCAGTTTTGCCACTGATAGCGGAGAATGCCCTAATCTATTTAAATATATTTTCCTTTTATCAATCTATGGGATTCTGGGACCTGGTTATCACTTCCCACCGATAAAATTTGGATGGCACTATTTGAGCAGCCTCAAATCTTTGACCCTGCGTAAGCATGCAGCTAGAGGATAAAGTTAGCTTTACTTTCCTTAAATGAACAGGAACAGTCTTTTTCAATCCCTGCTCATTACCCCTAGAATCATTTTGAGCCAGTTCATCACCACTGCTTTGCTGTATATCACTCCAAATCATGGGTATAAAAAATAGTTTGGAGGGGAAAAAATTTAAACGGTAGCAAAATGTCAGTTTCAAGGGGTGTTAAAAGGAAATTTAATCAACTTTCGACACATTGAACACCACCTTGGCATTAGACATCATAGATTTTCTTCTTACCTCCCAACTTCTGAGGCTTATTATTAAATACTTTCACAGCAGTCAGATCACAAAAACATTAGACTGCTTGCTTACAGGTACATCCGACTTAGTCAACTTAAAGGGACACTACCAAGGCCGGTAAAGCTGAAATTAGACCTATGGGCTTTATTCTGAAGCTTGGGCGTGCACAGTACGCTATCTGATTCACTTTGCCTGCCAGCTTTGTTCTCTCGAGCCAGCAGGAGGGATTGACACTTCGGAGAATCTTTCTCTTTTAACCTGCGCACTGCTTCTGACAGTTAAGCTGGCCAAGGAGAGCCTGGCAGACAGCTAGGACCCTGGGTTTGTGGTTCGTGGATAGTTGTCTGAAACTGGCATTTTGCCCATGTACTCCCTGACCATTTGTTCAAAATTGTGAGAACTATTTAAATTATCCAGAGGACTGAGTGCACAATGTGTGAGACCCTGGACAAAACAAAATTCCCAGGACCCTGCTTCCAGAATTACGAATTTCAAGAAGAGCATAAACTAGTGGGAGGACTTGCTAAACACTGACCCTTCTACACTGCACATGGCATACGGTCATGAAACGGGCTCTGATTATACTGCTGCTCTTTGACCATTATACACTTAACACATGTATTTGGATCAAAACACTTCAATGTGGTTATAGTAATAGCTTAACAAATAAATTTATCAATGTGGTTATAGTAACAGCTTAACAAATAAATTTATCAATGTGGTTATAGTAATAGCTTAACAAATGAATTTATCAATGTGGTTATAGTAACAGCTTAACAAATAAATTTATCAATGTGGTTATAGTAATAGCTTAACAAATGAATTTATCAATGTGGTTATAGTAACAGCTTAACAAATAAATTTATCAATGTGGTTATAGTAATAGCTTAACGAATGAATTTATCAATGTGGTTATAGTAACAGCTTAACAAATGAATTTGTCAATGTGGTTATAGTAATAGTTTAATGAATACATGTAAATCATACAAAAATAACTTACTTTTACTGAACGCTTTCTTTTGTACAAGGCAGGCCTAAGGCAAAGATAAGAGGGTATAGGAAAATAGAAGCTTTTGTTTTTATTTTAAAATATTAGCCCATAATTGAGACTGTTTTGAATTTAACTAATATAAATTTATATGTTAGTCTATCAAACATCATATTTCTGAAAAATCCTGAATAATGGAATATTAATTCCTTTAGAATTTGTGTCCTGAAATTCTAGAATAAATGAAGTTTTTATAAAATTTTGGTATAGGTATTTTAAGAAAAACAATCTTTTTTCTATTTGTAGGATTTTTTTTTCTTTAGTTTTATGCCAGAGGGTCCATGTGCTTACCAAAGAGAGACAGAGACAGAGAGGGAACGTGAGAAATTACCCCTCTCCCCCAGGAAGATGGCCCCACCACAATCTCTTCTCTTCCAATCTCCTCTGAAACTTTTGGTCAGGCACACACAAGGTATTTGGCATGATTTTCAAGCTACCAGGCCTGGGACTCTAGTTGGCCATGGGAGAATCCACCACCTTAATTATCATACCGCTTGCTGGCTCCATTCATAGGATATTTTCAAATCCTATTCTAACTAAAGAAATATAAGACCTAAGAAATTTTTTAAAAATATAGCAAATTGTGGGACCAACAAGTAGTGTAGTGCCTAAGGTCCTGTAGATTCCCACATAGCTGACATTGGTTCAAGTCCTGGACTGGGGCGTGTTTGCATATGTGCTTACATATGCACAGGATGAGAATAAAAGAGAAAGGATTGTGGTGTGACCATCTCCCATGGGGGTTGATTTATCACTTTCCCTCTCTCTGTCTCTCTCCAACGAGAACACATACCCTAAGGCAAAAAAAAAAAAGAAAGAAAGAAAATTGGATATTTTATCTATTTTATGTCTAAGGACTGAACACTGACTCTTGAGCATATTTGTAAACTAAATTCAGCTTTCAGTGTTTGATAAATTGCATATTGACCAAAGCCAAACTATTCATTTATTCATTTAGTAGTCATTAATTATTTGTTATGTAAACACATGAACTTCTTTCAATGACTTTATTTCTCATAAAAATATAACTTCTTCAATAATCAAAAGATAGCATTCCTTAGGAACATCTTAAATTATCACAATGCACTAAAGTTTGAAAAGTCATTGTGGAGATTGGCATTGAAAGAAATATGTAATCTTAATCAGTTTCTAATTAACTATAGAATCTATTTCAATTTTACTATTCTGTGATTTTATGAGGAATTGATACGGGCTAAAATGTATAAATTACAAGAGAATTTTTTTTTTGAGAGGTTTTTGCTATAGGGCACGTGCACTCACCAGACAGACAGCGAGAGAAAGAGAGACAGAAAGCGAGAAATCACCCCCCAGGGGGGATGGCCATGCCGCAATCCCTTCTCCTCCATTATCCTCTCGGGATCTTGGGCACGCACGCACACGTGCCCGGTGTGAGTTTAAGCCACTGGGTCCGGGACGCGAACCACAGTCGACTACATGGGTGTCCGGTGACATAGCCATTACGCTAACTGCTGGTCCCAAGAGATGGTATTTAAGGTTATTTCTGACTATATAGTTTTTAAAAAGTTTGTGCTCTTGGGACCAGCAGTTAGCGTAATGGCTATGTTGCTGAACTCCCATGTAGTCAACCGTGGTTTGCGTCCCGGACCTGGTGGCTTAAACTCATGCCGGGC
This sequence comes from Tupaia belangeri chinensis, assembly GCF_000334495.1. NCBI lineage: Eukaryota > Metazoa > Chordata > Mammalia > Scandentia > Tupaiidae > Tupaia > Tupaia belangeri. Next base: position 1,875,123 of record NW_006204563.1, read on the forward strand.
CCGTGTGCGTGAGGGCCCAAGATCCTAAGAGGCGAAGGGAGGAGGAGGGATTGCGGCATGCCCATCCCCCCTGGGGGCTGATTTCTTGCTTTCTGTCTCTCTGTCTCTCTCCGTGTTTCTGGTGAGTGCATATATTCTATAGCAAAATCCTTTCAAAAAAATAATAAAGTTTGTGCTCTCTTCATTAAAAAACATTTTTTTAAATGTTTGGACACCACTATAGATAGATATAAAGGGCATAGAACCTGGCTAAACGAAAGTGTATTATTTTGTGTGGGAGAATAGGCAAAGTCTATTTTGAAGTCTTCAGAGAGTTACTAATGGACTTACTTATTTTATTTATTTCTTCATGGTTATAAAATAAATTTATGCTTGTTTTTGAAAATTTGGAAATAAAGCAAACCCAATACAGCATCTAAATTATAAATGGAAGGTTGGCATGGCCGTATTTGCATTTTATAATGAATACACCAATTTAAAATGATGGAAGATGGATTGGAGTAACACTGGAGTTGGAGAAACTAATTTTATGACGTTTTGGCAGTCCAGTCAAAGCTATCATAAAGAGATCTTAAAACATGAGGTTTTCAATGAGATAGAAGAAAGTATTTCCTTTTTAATAACCATCTAAAGCATAATGGTTGTCCACCAGAGGTGAGTCATACTTCTGAAAGTCATTCAAGAATCAGAAGGCTGCTGATATGCTTTTACTGTTTCCCAGCAATATGGGGAAACAGAATTTAGAGGAAGTGGATTTTTCCCTAAATAATAACCTAGACTTTATACCACCATTTATACTTACAGATTGTTGGATGGGACTTGGACTCAGAGCCAGCCGCACCCTGCGAGAGAGTCTAGCAAACATAGTCACTCACTAATTAGCTGTAAAATCAGTAGAGGAAAACACTGGGAGGAAATTTAGAAGATACAAATAAGGACAAAACACTAAACTGTGAGGGAACTAAGTGGCTAAACTATGATAGTGGCACTGGGAATGTAGAAAAAGAAAAAGTGAAAAGCAAGGAAAGAAATTCTGGATTATGTGGGACCAGTCAGAAGGCAGAGAGCAAGAAACTGAGTCTAAGTAGGAGAAGATCATGCAGTGATTCACAGGCTAATGTGAAATGAAGCATCAAATGAACATGTCAGACATTTTAGACACAGAAATCTGGGGCCACGGCTGGAGATATTGATGCAAGAGTCATCAGAATGTGGATGGTAATGGAAGCGAAGGATCTTGTTGAGGTGACCTAATGAGTAAGTAGAACGGAAACCAAACCAGACCTTAGAAAATACCACCAAAAAAGAATAATGCAAGAATACAGGGGTCCAGCATGATTCATGAAGGTTAAGGAAACTGGATCCTGCATGTTGCCGTAGGGCGGGCGCCACCACGCCCTGGATCCTCCATGTTGTCTGCACAGTTCAAGTCTAGTTCCTGATGACCTGAAAAACACACCAGGCACGTATGTGCATGTCCAAAATTTTGAGAGGAGAATGGAGGAGAAGAAACTACACAGTGGGCATATCCCCTATGGGTAGTTTTCTCTTTCTCTCTCTCTCTCTCTCTCTCTCT
>NW_006204563.1:1877569-1929221 GCF_000334495.1 Tupaia belangeri chinensis
AAAAAAATAATAAAGTTTGTGCTCTCTTCATTAAAAAACATTTTTTTAAATGTTTGGACACCACTATAGATAGATATAAAGGGCATAGAACCTGGCTAAACGAAAGTGTATTATTTTGTGTGGGAGAATAGGCAAAGTCTATTTTGAAGTCTTCAGAGAGTTACTAATGGACTTACTTATTTTATTTATTTCTTCATGGTTATAAAATAAATTTATGCTTGTTTTTGAAAATTTGGAAATAAAGCAAACCCAATACAGCATCTAAATTATAAATGGAAGGTTGGCATGGCCGTATTTGCATTTTATAATGAATACACCAATTTAAAATGATGGAAGATGGATTGGAGTAACACTGGAGTTGGAGAAACTAATTTTATGACGTTTTGGCAGTCCAGTCAAAGCTATCATAAAGAGATCTTAAAACATGAGGTTTTCAATGAGATAGAAGAAAGTATTTCCTTTTTAATAACCATCTAAAGCATAATGGTTGTCCACCAGAGGTGAGTCATACTTCTGAAAGTCATTCAAGAATCAGAAGGCTGCTGATATGCTTTTACTGTTTCCCAGCAATATGGGGAAACAGAATTTAGAGGAAGTGGATTTTTCCCTAAATAATAACCTAGACTTTATACCACCATTTATACTTACAGATTGTTGGATGGGACTTGGACTCAGAGCCAGCCGCACCCTGCGAGAGAGTCTAGCAAACATAGTCACTCACTAATTAGCTGTAAAATCAGTAGAGGAAAACACTGGGAGGAAATTTAGAAGATACAAATAAGGACAAAACACTAAACTGTGAGGGAACTAAGTGGCTAAACTATGATAGTGGCACTGGGAATGTAGAAAAAGAAAAAGTGAAAAGCAAGGAAAGAAATTCTGGATTATGTGGGACCAGTCAGAAGGCAGAGAGCAAGAAACTGAGTCTAAGTAGGAGAAGATCATGCAGTGATTCACAGGCTAATGTGAAATGAAGCATCAAATGAACATGTCAGACATTTTAGACACAGAAATCTGGGGCCACGGCTGGAGGTATTGATGCAAGAGTCATCAGGATGTGGATGGGAATGGAAGCGGCATTTTAGACACAGAAATCTGGGGCCACGGCTGGAGATATTGATGCAAGAGTCATCAGAATGTGGATGGTAATGGAAGCGAAGGATCTTGTTGAGGTGACCTAATGAGTAAGTAGAACGGAAACCAAACCAGACCTTAGAAAATACCACCAAAAAAGAATAATGCAAGAATACAGGGGTCCAGCATGATTCATGAAGGTTAAGGAAACTGGATCCTGCATGTTGCCGTAGGGCGGGCGCCACCACGCCCTGGATCCTCCATGTTGTCTGCACAGTTCAAGTCTAGTTCCTGATGACCTGAAAAACACACCAGGCACGTATGTGCATGTCCAAAATTTTGAGAGGAGAATGGAGGAGAAGAAACTACACAGTGGGCATATCCCCTATGGGTAGTTTTCTCTTTCTCTCTCTCTCTCTCTCTCTCTCTCTCTGATGAGTGCATGAGCCCTATAGAAAAACTGAAGAAAAGAAAAAAAAGATGATCTATTGTAGGAGGTTAAAAAAAAATGGCCAGGGAGGAAAGTAAATAGAGAATCTATCTACCAGACAGAGTTTGTCTGCCAGATGGGAAGGCTAAGTATTAGTACATCTGAAGCCACTGAGGTAGAAAAATCAGTATAATGGTAAAGAGCACAGTCTTTAGAACTAGCCAGCTCTGGGTTTGAACCCCTGCTCTATTCCTTCAATGCTATGTCATCTTTAATATATTAGTTATTTCATTCACTAATTCAACATAAATTTATTAATTCTTACTAAATGCTGAAAACTATCAGGCTCTGTGTATACTGTAATTTTTTAAAAGGTATGATCTATGTCCTTCTATAATTTATAATTTACAGATTAATGGTGAAGTATAGAGGTTTCATAAATACATACGTATATGTGGTTTAAGCTAAGAGGAAAACCTGTAAGACATTATGAGAAATTATGAACTTTATCACCTGTAAAATTGAGATAATAACAGGACTTATCTCATAAGATGTTGTCAGGATTCAATGAGAAAATGCAAAAAAAGTGTTTAACATGATGGTTGACTCATATTAGTTCAATAAGTTGTTTGATCTTGTTACTATTAGTATGTTTCAAAACAGTGATTAATAATGTAAAATCAAAGAAGCCGAGATAGATGGAATTATTTATTATGTTACTAAGGATCTTTTGCTGAAATCATATGATGAGGTAAAGTGCAAAGATTATAAGTGGCCGATCCAGTAGTGAATTCACATGTAATATCCTTTCTTCACTTTGTTTCTGTTTCACAGGAAGTAAACAGAAATAGAAATAGCTAATATTTGCGGAGTCATTAGAATGTAGCAAGTTTTACTTTTTTTTTTTTTTTTTGGAGAGATTTTCACTATAGGGCACGTGCGCTTGCCAGACAGACAGAGAGAGACATAGAGACAGAAAGTGAGAAATCACCCCCCTGGGGGGATGGCCGCAATCCCTTCTCCTCCATTCTCCTCTCGGGATCTTGGGCACGCACGCACACGCACCCAGAGTGAGTTTTAAGCCACCGGGTCCGGGACGCAAACCAGGGTCGCTACACGGGAGTCCAGCAACATAGCCATTACGCTAACTGCTGGTTCCCTAGAATGTAGCAAGTTTTACATGCATTGTCTTGCTTAATGCTTGTAACTATCCTGTGAGGTTATAAGTGCTATTATCCTTACTTTAAAATTGAAGAAATGAGAACATAAAGCAGTTAGGTAACTTACCCAGTATTACATCACTTACCATGTCAGGACTGGGATTTTTATCCAAAATCCACTCTGACTCCAAAGACCTTTCCATAAGCATTATAACATTTTGGGTTACAATTTCAGCTATATCAGACTGTTTGTAAAACTGTTACCAATATTATTCCCAAATGATAATATTTGACAAATGGAAGCTTGTTTATTTCATATTTATTCCATTTCATACTATTAGGTAGTTCCTGGTCTATGCTCAATACTGTAGCAGAAGCTAGAACTGTAACAACAATGAATGAGACACAGATCATTGTTCTCAAGGAAATTCTAGTCCAGTTAGATATTACAAGTAGAAAAAATTTACAAGAAAGCACTTAAGAATCTGATTTTCAAAGTAGTTGCAAGACCTTTTCAGAAAGTGGTTTTAGTTTCTTGATAGAAAAGCAAATAGAAAACCAATAATAGAAAGACAAATAATCAATAGAAGAAAAGAGAACAGAACTTGGGAAATCAATAAGTAGAACAATGGTGGCGATAATAAACTCTACACGTTCACAAATGTCCCTTTGAAGGCTCTATCATACATCAAGTATCTTGCACTCTGGAAACAAGATTTTTCAGATGATGATGTAGTCCTCAAGAGCCCACAGTCTGTCACTGAGTTTGAAATAGCAGTCACATAATGGCAGCAAGCTTCAATACATAGAAGCTTAATTTCAAAAATCAGAAACAAAGTATTCATTTGCATGATGTGATTAAGAACATTTTTTTCTGATATAAGTGATCAAAAAGTGAGGTTTAGATTTTCAGACAAGCTCGCACACACAAATTATTCGTTACATAGTTTTCACAATGGTCGATAAAATAAATGAGCATGTTACTAATGTCTTTTACAGTTAAGAAACTGGCATTATCTATAGATTATTTTAATATATTTAATACTCTTTCTTGGAATTCAAGCTACCCCTTACCCTTTCTTATGGTATTCTAATCTTCAATGAGGAAATCCACCACAAAAGAAAGTATGCTATAAAATAATAGACAATCAAGCCTGATAAAGGCAAATAATTATAAAAGAGAAGAAAACTGGAACAAATAAAATCTATAAAATGTGATTTTGGGACCAGCAAATGGCATAATGTTTACATCGTTGTACTCCCACATGGCGGACAATGGTTCAAGTCCCAGACCTGCCGACTTGAAACTCATACTGGGCTCGTGGGCGTGCATGCCAAAATACTGAGTGGAGAATGGAAGAGAAGGGATTGTAGCATAGCCATCCCACTTGGGGGATGATCTCTTTTTTTCTGTCTCTCTGTCTCGGTTTCTCAAGTGAGTATATGTGCCCTATAGCAAAAATCTCTAAAAAATATACATATGGTTTAAATTTGATAAGAGTATATAGAATAAAAGTTATTTTATGATTGCAGTCTTTTCTCTCTTTTTAAAAATGTTTAATCAGCATAATCATTGTACATATTAGTGAAGTACGGCCTTTATTATCAAAGTAAAGAGAGAGAGAGATATCTCATTAAATTTAATTTGACCCCACACCATTTCTTAAGTATTCTTAGGAAATTCACTTAGCTCCTAGAACCAATCCAGGGAATGTTAAATTAAAGTGTGCTATATAATCTTGTAGAATATACATGGGGGGACTTCAAAAATTTCATGGAGAATGGAATTAAAGTACGAGTTTAATTTGGTGCAAAAACTTTCTTTAATCCACATACAGTTTTTATTTATATATGCAGTTAAATGAACTTTTTGAAGACTTCTTTGTATTTACTGGGGAAAAAAAAGAAAATTAATATGGAACAAAAAGAGAGTAGCATGTTTAGCTATATTTAAACATTAAGATATCAAGTATAGCTAGTAATTACTACATCAAGATGAATGAAAAATGAAGTTAGCTAGGCTAACTACGAAAACTTACAGAATGAGCAGATTTTAAAAAAGTTTATTCACTTTTTCTTCCATAAGAGAATGACAGAGACAGGCATCCCCAGTAGTGTCTCACACCATGATCCATTCCCGGTCTCAGCCTGCTGGAGTCACAGGTAGGAGCACATATTCAGTGTGCTCAGGTAGGTTCTGGGATGTGAAGCCAGGACCTTTACCATGTAAGTCCATTTGCACTGCCACAGTGCCAATTCTTGGTTCTACAATGAGTAGATTCTTCTAGTTAGGAAAAAAGGGGAAGAATATTCCAAGAAAATGTTGAGAAGCAAAATGAATTAATATGAATGGTGGGCAGACTTGATGTGACTGAAGAGTTTACATTGGAGAGTTTGGGGAAATAATATATCTATATTTTTGAGAGGTTTTTGCTATAGGGTGCGTGCACTTGCCAGACAGACAGAGAGAGACAGAGAGATAGAAAGCGAGAAATCACCTCCCAGAGGGGATGACCACACCGCAATGCCTTCTCCTCTATTCTCCTCTCGGGATCTTGGGCACGCACGCACACGCGCCCAGAGTGAGTTTAAGCCACTGGGTCCAGGACTTGAACGTCGATCGACTGTGTGGGAGTCCAATGACATAGCCATTATGCTAACTACTGGTCCCAAGGGGAAATAACATTTGATAGGCAAGATATGTACCAGCTGTTGAGATCCTTCAGTAACACACTGAAGACTTGAGATGTGATATGATAAGCTTGAGATTGTTTTAAGACAATTATTTCTGAGGAATTTGAAGCTTATTTTCAGTTAGAGCAAGAAAGAAACAACACCAGTTAGCTCTTGAGCAGACTTACAAAAGGTGACATAGTTTTCCACTCTGTAAATATCCTGTATAGCAGTGTGCCCAAGCTTCCCAGCACTAGGAATTGTCTTTGTGGAAGACAATTCCTCCATGAATGGGAGTGGGGTGGGTGAGGATTTGGGTGGAGGTCCTGGGCTAGCCCAAGTGCACCATATTTACTGTGCACTTCATTTCCACCACTACCACGTGGCAATGTACCACAAAATAATCACACAACAATAAGGTTCATGCTATCATACGAATCCAGTACTGCCACTGATCCAACAGAAGGCAGTGCCAGCAATGGGGAGTGGCTACAACTACAGATGAAGCCTTGCTAACTCTCCTACCTCCCACACTTTGCTGTGCAGACAAGCCAATCGACATCGGTCTGAAGCCTGGGAATTAGAGACCCCTGATGTATAGCTTAGCTTTAAATATTGTATTTCCATTTTTTTTAAGGTTTTACTTTTTTAAACTGATAATGCAAAAGGATTGTATTGGAGCACTCCGTCAAGGTTTCCTTTCATATATCTATTAATTCCTCACAACTTCTCTCAGTACCTAATATTCAGTATATCATTTTATACAGAATGAATCCTAAATTTGAAGTAAATGAAAACTGTCTGAAAATGGTGTATTACTAAGAAGAAGGAAAAACAAACAAACTAATCATGAAATATTTCATGAAATCAAAGTACTTCTATGTTGGAACAGAGACATCATAAATTTCATGACTCATTTTGATCCCCCTACAATACCCAGGCAAATGGTTATGAGACCCACTCCACCCCTGTCTTACATTTCTAATATAGCCTTTCTGTAATTTCAAACTCTTGGTCCTAGTTTAGGATATAGAGTGCTAGAGAAGCTTAAATAAATAAATAAATAAATAGTAAGGTTAAAGTTCATTCCTTCTCATCATGATAGTCCTTGAAGTCATATATGTTCTCTCCTGCAAATGAAGCACTTTCAGGTTGTATTTTGTTGTGATGATGTGGCAGTGGTGTTATTGTTTCACTCTTTCTCATCTGAATACATGTAAAATCTTTAAGACTTCTGTAGCCTCTATTGTATGATTGGTAAAAATTCAATGAATATTTGGGGCCAACAGGTAGCATGGTGGCTAAATAAGTCAATGAATATTTACTGATTAATTACCTCCTACGTAAAATTCAAAAGTTGTAACCCAGCATCAGTGATCTCCTGCAATTTTATCTCAAAGAAATTTACTTTTTTTTATTCTTATTTTTTTCATGCCATTCAAACCAAACCTAAACAGAGTCTACTATTCTCCTAATATATCTGTCTTAAAGTTTCGTCCTCTTGGAGTACTACCATACCTCTTGATCATATCCTAGTCTTTCTATCTTTAAAGAATGACACAAGGACAACAGATGTAATCCAGTTAAGACACGGAATTCCCACATGCACAACTGTGGTTTGAATCTCAGACCTAGTGGCTTGAAAGTCAAGCTGGTTGCATGTATGTGTGTGCCAAAAATCTCATAAGGACAATAGAGGAGAAGGGATTTCTATGTGGGTATCCCCCCAAGGGGTGATTTCTCACTTTCCCTCTTTCTATCTCTGTCTGTATCTCTCTGGCAAGTGCACATGCACTATGACAATAACCTAAAACCATAAATAAACAAAAAATAGAAGAGATGAACCCAAATTAGCTCCCATCCCATAAATCTTATCCTTATCTTTTTTTTTTTTTTTTTGAGAGGTTTTTTGCCATAGGGAGCATGCACTCACCAGAAAGACAGAGAAAGACAGAGAGACAGAAGTGAGAAACCACCCCCCAGGGTGGATGACCACACCGCAATCCCTTCTCCTCATGAGATCTTGGGTATGCACGCACACACACCCAGCATGAGTTTAAGTCACTTAAGTTCGGTGTCCGGGACTTCAACCATGGTTGACTACATGGGAGTCCAGCCACATAGCCATTATGCTAACTGCTGGTCCCATCCTTATCTTTTTTTTAATGAAAAAAAAAAAACTTTCCTATTTCTTAAAGTTTTTCTGCTATTCTGCCTAGTACTATAGTTATTTACACACATACCCTACTTCTTTTAAGAGAAAAAATTGTAAACTCAGTCATAAATAAATGAGTAAATATATATATGATTTATTTTAAATCAATTTATCACTAGTCATACTTTCCAAGAAATAATCAAGTTTGTTAATTTTCCTCTTTAAATTTTACCAAAACCCCTAGACAAAAATTAAAAAAAAAAACCAGAGGACAGTATGTTCTGTATATAAATCTTCTAATTTAGCCTAAGATGTGTCTATAAACACATATGTATATATACACAACCACACACGTATGTAAACAGTCACATATGGGAGGACAGGTCCTAAACTAACAGCTCATATTGGTTTTTCAATTATCTACAACTGCTTTTTTCTTTTTCATATGTTCTGCTGTTAATCTTTATTTTCTGTTTTCTGTACTTGGCCTAGCATAATGCCCTAATATAAGAAGAACTAAATAAATATTTGCTAAGTTAAATTGCACTGCTGACTACGTTGACTTAACTGCAGGAGTCGGTTTTAATTTCCAGCAATTTCATTCCAAATTTGACACTTTGTTGCATTTGTGTGTGTGTGTGTGTGTGTGTGTGTGTGTGTGTGTGTGTATATGTGTGCCAGAGAGCGTGCTTGCCAGAGAGTGACAGAGAAGGAGATAAGAAAGCACCCCCAATGGGGCATGGTCATATTACAATCTCTTTGCCTCTATTTTGCCGTCCTGTCAGGATTTGGGTCACACATGCACATGTGCCCGGTGTGTTATTCAAGCCACTGGGGCTGAGAGGCAAAATGTGTAGTCAGCCATATGGGCATAGCCCTCTTAACCAGCAGGCCACAGAGTTAGCCCTATTCCAAACTTTACACATCTTTTCTGGGATCCTAGAATTTTATGATAATTTATTATTGTTGGTTCTTCCTCTCAACTTCTAGGTATCTTAATGTCATGATTAACATGCCACTTTATGTCCTCAAGCAAATTATTAGTAAAAATATTGATATATAATGTGATCTGTTAAAGATATACCACTTGGGTGATAATAAAGTCATAATTAGAACTCTTAAAATACAATCAACCCATCATAAAAATATTTGATTATCTTATTCATTTCCTTCTTTTTCACAGTTTGCTTGCTGCTGGGAAGTTCAGCTTAGTTAAAGCTTTGATTTCTCAACCCCTTGCCATCTGGGTGAGGAGCAGAGAGGGCAATTGACTAGATTTTACTAATGGGATAAGTTTGATGTGGTGCTCATAATTTCTAGGCTCAGGAGCTTAAGAGTCAAGTATTTTTCCCTATTCTCCTTCAGCCTGCTTTTAAGCTGAATGAACTTAAAAGTCATTTGTTGAAGCTAGATGAGCCATAATATGGAAGTAGCTCGGTTCTCTTGAGCATTACTTAAGAAGAGAGCTAAGTACTCATTAAAAAAGAAAGAAAAAAAAAAAACAGGCACAAAGAAAAAAGAGTACTCTTTTGAATTTAACATAAACAAAAACAAACTTACTATGTTTGATCCATTGAGCCACTGAATATTGTTTTATTTTTTTTCTTTTTACAGCAACAGCAACTAACGTTATTCCACTAATATGGCTGGGATGTAATGACCCTTCCATATACTTCTTTGCTGAGCCCACCTTCCTCTATATAGGCCAAACATTCCAGAGCCACACATTCCCCTTGGCTCCCATCCATTGGAACCAAAGCTTGGACATGTAACCCATTTCTAGACAACTGGTATTAAAGCAGAGTTTACTTGTAGCTTCTGGGAATGAAATTTCATATTAAAAGGACAATTCTCCTGAGACCCTCTGATGACATAGCAGTTACATCACTGGACTCCCACAAGGCCAACTATGGTTTGAGTCCCAGACCTGGTGGCTTGAAAATCATACCAGACATGTGTGTGTGCATGTCCAATATCCCAGGAGGAGAATGAAGGAGAAGGGATTGCAATGTGGTCATCCTCCTTGAGGAGTGATTTCTCACTTTGTCTTTCACTGTGTCTGTCTGTCTCTGTCTCTCTCTGTCTCTGTCTCTCTCTCTCTCTCTGGTGAGGGAGCAAAAAAAAAAGAAAGATAGAAAGAAAGAAAACTCCCCTTGCATAAAGGCCTCAGGGTTACCTGTTACTGCAACAACCATCTACTTGCCATGAGGGAAAGTCAAAAGACTTAATATAGTGAAATAAGGGCCAGTTTAATAGCCTAGTGGCTAAAGGAGTCAGATCCCACATGGCTGACCATGGTTCAAATATGGCCCCAGTCAGTTGAAAATCACATCAGAGGCATGTACATGTGTGCACAAAATCTCAACAGGATAGATACATGGAGAAGAAAAGATTGCAGCCTGATCATGCCCCCACTGTGGGTTGCTTTCTCCCTCTCCCTCCATCTGTCTTTCTGTTTCTTTCTTGTGAGCATGCACACCTACTTGCAATTTAAAAAAAAAAAAAAAAAAAAGGCAAGCTTAAAGATTCAAAGTAGTAGCCTTGGTAATTTAAGATACCATTAAACCAATGAAACATCTCTGTGTTTAAAGGTTCATTTTTTACCTTTCAGTTTAGTAACACTATCATAAAAGATTCTAACATGATTTATCTTTATTGATGTGCTATTTCTCTAAAATTCCCACTTCCTTGTTCTAATTTTTTGCCATTTCTTTTTAAAAGTCATTCATTCTTGGGACCAGCAGGTGGCATGGTGGTTAAGGCGCTGGGTGCTCCCACATGGCTGACCATGGTTCGAGGCCTGGACCTGGTGGCTTGCTCTCTCACCTTCTCTCTCTCTCTCTCTCTCTATCTCTCTCTCTAGTCAAATTTAAAAAAAAATGAATGAGTGAATAAGTAAAGCTAAATAAATAATTTTAAAAAAAGAAATATATTAAAAAAATTTTAAAAAGTCATTCATTCTAAAATGTTGTTCAAAGTCAAGGTTATTAGTATGAAGTTTGATAAATCCACCCTCTGTAATGTGAGTGTTTTCAATGACAGCCTAACGGCCTGAAATGTATTCATCCCACTTTAGTTTGCTTCCTTCAATAAGCCTTCCATTATGACCACTGGGACTAGTAGGACACTTGAACTTGGTAGATAATGGAAATAATCCAGTTTTAGTTCAAGCTCCATGGGGTCTTAGTTGGTATACATATTATTTGCTATTGAATCACTTTGAGTCACTCTCAAGTCCACTTTTTATAGGTACCAGGGTTCCTCCTTTTCATTCATTCCTACTTTCTGTCTGCATTCCCTTCCTTGTGCTTCTCCCTCCCCATGCTGTCTTTACATGTCACCAGTCCTCCTCTCTTTGCTGGAATCCTTTTGTCCAGGTAGTTACCTTGTAGCAGTAATCCACCTTAAGATAAATAATCCCCTCTCCTATTTAATACTGCTGTTTCTCGTAATATACCCCTCCACGCAAGACTAAAGATATGCAAGGAAAAAAAGAGAGAGTGTAGCCCATAAATTCAGTTCTCTTAATTTAATTTTTTTTTCCATAGCATCTTTTCCTGATGTTGGGGAGAATGTTCTGCTAAAGATTTTGAAGTGTATGAGTCCCAACAGAAGTTAGTTGAGAAAAAAAGTCCCTGAAAAAGAGTTCCTGACATTTATGTTTATTTCCTCATGTAAATACAACTCAAAATTATTCTGCATTGATTATTGTATGGGTGAACATTATAGTTGAGAAAGATCTTTCTATAGAATGTGGTATTGCACTACCAACCAACAGCAATTGTCTATAGTGACACTCATTAATTCATAGTGGGGAAGGTCATGGTGTTTTCATTGAGAAAAATTCAGTATTTTGGGAGAAATATTAATATCCCATAGACTACCATTTTCTCAAAATATAAAATGAATAGTATATTTTTGAAAGCTTCCAGAGGGACTAGCATATGGCATAATGTTTGAGGTGCTGGACTCCAAATGGATGTGTGCAGTTCAAATCCTGGACCTGGCAGCTAGGTTTCTCACTTTCCCTCTCTCTTTCTCTTTATCTCTCTCTGGTGAGCATATGTGCCTTATAGCAAATTAATTAATAAATAATAAAACTGAATAAATAAATCTGCTTTAAAAAGTAAATTGCTTCCCAGAAAGCAATTACTTTAGCAATATCCCATTGAATCAACAACTTGAATTTAAATTCACTTGCAGAAATTTCCAAAATTTATCATATTTCTCTTATTTGCTAGATATTGCAGAGGATATAAGATTGACAAGACATAGTTTTTACCCTAGAAACTCAAACTGTAATGGGAGGTACTTAAATGAATATAACTCAAGGGGGATATAACTAAATAATTGGATTGAGAAAAATTACTGTGTGTGGAACACAAAAGTAGTAAGGTAAGTTCCAAGTGTGAAAAGCTGAAAGAAGTTGGAGGAGACTTCATTGCCAAGGTTAAGTTGGAATTTCACTTTAGAAAGTAAATGTGATTTTTAAAGATTAATGGGCTGAGATGTTATTCTAGGAGAGAAAAAAGTGTAAAGACATCTTTTTAAAAAGAATTATTTATTCATTCATTTTATTTATTCTTAATGCATTTTTGTAATTTCAAGGAATACAGTTTTTGTGGGTTTTTCCTCCCGAAACTTTTTTTAATTAATTAATTTATATTCATCCCCTAAGCATCGTCACAGCATACAAAATGTGGTTTCCCATCCAGAATATACTGCCTAGTAGCTTAGTCATGCATATTATTTTCCATTTATAGTTTTCCATTTCATATATATATAAAATCCATATATATTTACCCCTGTGCCTGACCCTCTGCCCTTTCCCACCCTCTTCTCACACTGTCTCTGGTGTCTAGTTGTCTTCTATTCCTTTCCTCCCACATTTTATTGATCACATAATTTCTTAAATAATCTAACTACTTTCAATAGCAAGTTCAGCTGCTAATTTCAAGAAAGGCAGTTCTGAAATGGTACGGAACTTTGCTTACAACTTAAAACCAGGAAACAGGTTAGTATTCTGTTCAAATAGTAGGTACATGAGCCTATTGACAGCTCAAGACGGGACAAAAATTCTTAAAAATGGACAACATGGTGAAACAACAGAGATGGAAGAGAAGAGAAACAAAGAACTGCAGAGGAGAAAGGAGAAAGGAGCTGAAGAGTTCCAGGAGGTGAGGAAATTCTTGCAAGATCTAAAAGAGGCATTACATACTTTACAAAAGAATCAAATGGAACTGTTAGAGATGAAGGCTATAATAAAGGAAGTTAAAATCTCCTTTGAAAGTATTAAAAGCAGACTAGATCATACAGAAAATAGAATCTCACACGTAGAAGAGAAAATTACTGGTCTAGAAAAATCCACCATGAAGACTGAGAAAATTGCCCCCAAAAATGAGAATAATATACGAGAAATACTAGATACTATCAAATGTCCAAATATCCAGATAATTGACATCCCAGAAGGCAAAGAGATTCATAAGGGCATTGATATTCTATTCCAAGAAATCCTGCAAGAAAACTTTCCAAACCTAGAGAGGCACTCAAAGATCCAGTCCCAAGAAATACAAAGGACCCCAAATAGAATCGACCCAAGAAGATCTTCTCCAAGACACATTATAGCCAGACTGACCAAAACCACAGACAAACACAAGATACTAAGATTGGCAAGAAAGAAATGGCAAGTTATCTACAAAGGACATCCCATCAGGTAATAATGGACCTCTCATTTGAAACAATACAAGTGAGGAAATAATGGGAAAATATATTCAAAGTGTTAAGAGAAAAACAATTTCAACCAAGAATACTGTACCCAGCAAGATTATCCTTCATATGGGAAGAAAAGACAAGAACATTCTCAGATAAACAAAACCTGAAAGAATTTATCAGCACCAGACCAGATCTCCAAGAAGTAAAGACATCTTTTAAGTATGAGACTAAAAGGCAAATTTGGAAAACAGTGTAGTCTTCTTATAAAAGATGTGGAGAGAACATGGAGGCTGAGATCAAATCATAGAGAGACTTGAACATAATACCAAGGAGGAGTGTTTTTCCCCTATAGTGATGGGGGATCCATTTAAATTTTTGAGTTAGGAAATTCTGTAACTTCTAAGAGACTCTTCCTAGAAGTGTACAGAGGAGAAAGATGACACTAATATGCTACAATTATAGCCAGAAAAAGGGCTAGTAAGGGGTCAGCAAATGGCATAGTGATTAAGGCACCAGACTCCCATGTGGCCTACCATGGTTCAAGTTCTGGAGCCATTGGTTTGTAAATCATGTCAGGCATGAATGAGTGCAGGTCCAAAATCCTGAGGAGAATAGAAGAGAAGGGATTGTGGCATAGCCATCTCTCCTAGGGAGTAAATTCTCTCATTTTCTGTGTCTGTCTCTCCAGAGAGCACACACACCCTATGTCAAAAAGCTCTAAAAAAAGGAGGGGCATTGATAAGAACTAAAATTAGCAGCAAAAATGGAGATATTTGTAGACACCTAGAAAGAGAAATAATTATCAATTGAGGTAGGAGAGTTGATCTTATAACTTCATGTTAAATACAATGTGTATGGGTATGAAAATATAATTTTAAGAATATATAATATTTTTATAACTTCCTGTCTACTACTAAAATTATGATGTCCCAGAACTAAATCACTGTGAGAACAGAAGATGGCTTCCTGTTCATCACTCTGAAAATTCTCTTTGCATTATGTGTTCTTGTGTGAGAGTAATTACTACAACTTTCTTTCTCTACCTTCATTTCCCATTTGTATATTTAATGCCAAATCCCAAGAAACAAAGCAAGAGCTTTTGGTACTTAGAACTGTAATGAAGTAAAAGTTACCTCCTTATCAAAATACCTTATGACTTAACCAAAGTAGTATTTATCCCATTAAATAATTTTTAAAAAGATATATGCACCTTACAGAGAGGAAAAGAAAGGGAAATGGAGAAAATTTTCCCAGTAGGGTGTGATCACATGCAATCCTTTCTCCTCCATTTCTCCATCCTTTTGGTATTTTGAGCATGCACACATATACCTGACAAGGTGTTTTTTAAACCACTGCAGCTGGGACTAGACTTACAGTCAGCCATGCAGGTTCTAATTCCTTTAACCACTAGGTCACAGGGCTTGCTCTCCCATGAAAGAATTTCACATAAACATAAAACATTTTTTTAAGTTTTTTTTCCCCCGTAGGGTGCATGTACTTGCCAGAGAAACACAGAAAGAGGGAAAGTAAGAAGTCACCCCCCACCCAGGGGTGATTGTGGTCATGCCATAATCCCTTCTCCATTCTTCTCTTCTCACACATGCACACATGCCTGGTGTGATTTTCAAGCTGCCAGGTCAGAGAGAGAGAGGGAGAAAGAGAGGGAAGTAAAGTGAGAAAGTAGGCTGCCAGGTTCAGGACTCAAACCATGGTTGTCTATGTGTGAGTACAGAGTACAACACCTTAACCACCACACCATCTGTTGGCCCCAGGAATCTTTTAACTCTGACCATGCACATGAATTTCAAAGGACTAGGGGCCAATTTTTTTTTTCTATTGTAATTTCTGATTTACATATAGTCACTATATATTATTATAGGAAACAATATGGTTTTTAAAAGTATGTATATCGTGTGCAATAAGCAAATTAGTTTTCAGCTAATATATCCTGAAAGAGACTTTCTATGCATTAACCTGTCTCTTCACCTTCTGGAATAAGTACTATGCATATATTCAGCCATTTAATGGTGTCTAGGATTTCTCTTGCGTTGTCCTGGTTTATAATGTTTATTTTTCTATTATTTTTGGTGGCATGAATTAAGTCAGGGGTTTTTGTCTTCAAAGTGAGAGTCTCTCTTCTGCATCATCCAATCTGTTCTAGATACTTTTGAGGGGGGTTTGATTTCCTGCATTGTAATTTTTATCTCCAGAATTTATGTTTGATTCTTTTTCACAGTATCTATTCCTTTATGGAGTTTCTCCCTCAAATCACATAAAGATTTTCTCATCTCTTGGAATTGTCTCTTTTATCTTGCACCTCATTGAGTTTTGATACAATGAGTGTTCTGAATTCTTTTTCTGACATTTCTGTGATTTCTTGTGTTTTATTCATTGTTGGGAAGGAGTTATTGTATTCCTTTGCTGGAAGGTACTTTCTGTTTTCCTCATTTTTCTTGGGACTCTGTCTTGATTCATAGTCATCAGGAGTTAAGCTTTTTTCTTCCTACTTCTTTGGAATAGGTTTCTTTAGCTATGTGCTCATGTACTTCCTAATGGTATGAGTTAGCTCTGTGCCAGTATCCCTTCTATACTAGATAGGAGTGTGGGATCCACAGTGGGAGTTTAGGGTTCACATTTTCAGAGGGAAGTTTCTCTCCTTTTACTTTTGGAGGCATTGGGAAGAGAGAAGTCCTTCAAAGCCACATTGTTCCCATTGTTTATGTTTACCCAAACATCTATGCTCCCAATGTGGCATCTATGCCTCCAGCAAAGCTAGACAGAACATAAAATCGCACACGAACTGGAAAAGCCCCCTCCTTTTTTCAATCCAGGCTGGGGAGGGGTCTTTTGTGATCAGCTTAGGATAGGAGGCCTTTGCTCCTTAAGATAGGACTTTGCTTCCCTGTTGTTCCCTCTATCTCAGACTGCAGGAACTGGGTGGTAATCGAAGGCTAGAGCAGCCCCTTCTCTCCTACTTCATGCTGGGGGGGGTCTTTTGTGATCAGTTCAGGCCAGGGGGAGTTAGTTTCCCTGTTGCTCCTGAATGAGTGAGGGACAGGGTGACATCAGCACAGCCCAGGCAGCAACTCTTACCTTCTATCTCTCAGGGTCAATATTTTTAAAATCTCTATTCAAAACTTAGTGTTCTTCTCATTGTCTGATTTTAAAACTTATTTATGAAAGAGATATATAGAGCAAAGTGATGGTTACAATTTACAATATTATCACTACCATAATTCTACACCAAAAAGATAGCCAGTTTCTGAAATTCTGATCCCAGATTTAATGGCAAGGTATTCAGTTACAGATGGACCGCTAATTGACCTGCTAAAGCTTTAGAACTAGCAGTTGACATTTCTTAATAGTGCCATCAGATCTCTAAGGAACTTGATGTCAACTTAGCCAGTAAGGTTTGGGTCGACAAGTTTCAAATAGGCATTTTGGAAATTCATAGGTATTCTCATTTATGTAATCTGTAAATAATTTTTTAGTTATATGTATTTGAAACACCATTAATTACATTTAACCTATAACATGTATTCCAGTCTTACATTTTTCCTGTCTAAAAACTATTCATGTTCTCTTCTGTCACTTAATGTTTGATGACCTTTCATAAACATTATTTTAATTTTCTGAGCCTTAATTTATCTAACTATAAAATGAATATCCAAATGTTCACCTTGTTGAATAATAGAATAGCCTTATGAGATGATAGTATGGGCATTCTAGAAAAAGTAGTGGTTATTTTTATGACATTTCACAATTTTCATTTTATATACTTTAGATCACATTCCCAAAGGAATTTCTATTTCACAACGTATTTATAACTTACTTTTGGCCCTTATTTTTGGTCTGTGCCTGCAGGAAATGCTAATTTTCTAAGAACTGAATTAAGATGAGGTAATCCAAAGTAATATTAAGCACCTTGCTTTTTATTTTTCTATTCCTAGGGAAAAAATAAAACACTTTAAAAACATATTTTACATTTTTCCCCCTTGTAAATTTGGTACTTGTGGCAATTCCAAGCAGCTGATACAATGAGGAAAGAACTAGAGAACTGAGGGAATAGAAAAACTGAGATATGTCATATTTTTTAAATAGCTCTTATTGGCTTATCAATGCAGAAATTTGCATACATGAAATATTTTCTGTTACTTAAATTGCTTCTAGTGCACCTGATAAAATTATATACAGGTATGTGTTCATTGTCTTCTCTAGGAAGTATCATGGCTTTTCAATGCTTTGGTTATCTGAAAATATTCAATGACTTAGATTCTTTACAAATACCAAAGTTGTGATTAACAGACACTAGTATAAATATTAAAAAGTGAAATAGGTGATGAAATGTACACCATAGCAATGTAAAAATATCTATTGATAATTAAATATATACTCCAAAAAAATAAAACCTAGTAGAACTGTTTTCAAATGTGAACAACGTAATGTAATGATTAATGTTAAATAAAGTGACTATGTCTATAACTTTAATTTGATTAACACACACAGTATGCAAGCTTTGGAAATCCATACTAGGAATTCAGAGGTGGTATGGTGGTTGGGGCACTGGACTCCCACGTAGCTGACTGTGGTTCGAGTCCCAGACATGGTGACTTGCTTTCTAACTTTCTTTCTCTCTGTTTCTGAGGGTGAACTCATATGCCTTATTGCAAATTAAAATAATAATAACTAATACTAATTAAAATTAAATAATTCTTTTTTAGAAAGATAATCCATACTGTACTTCACAAAGATATATGACAATTAATATGTAAACTAGATATCACAATAATAAAGAACTATATTTCTCCAATGGTTCTCTTCAATTGGTACATGCTAAAAAGTGGTTTCTTTTTATTTTCTTTTTCTGGAGAAAAATTTCTAATGGAAGAAATTTTTTTTTTTTTTTGGAGAGGTTTTTGCTATAGGGCACGTGTGCTTGCCAGACAGACAGAGAGAGACAGAGAGATAGAAAGCGAGAAATCACCCCCCAGGGGGGATGGTCATGCCGCAATCCCTTCTTCTCCATTCTCCTCTCAGGATCTTGGGCACGCACGCACACACACACAGAGTGAGTTTAAGCCGCCGGGTCTGGGACGCAAACCACGGTCGACTACGTGAGAGTCCAGCGACATAGCCATTATGCTAACTGCTGGTCCCGTCTAATGGAAGAAATTTGAGAAGATGTAGTTGACATTTTTCTTTTTAGTAGTCCCTCGTATAAGAGGATGATAATGGAGTAAATTTTTAAAAATGAAAATAATTGATAGAATTAAATTTTAGCAAATAGAAAAATAATTTATCAATTAATTTTTAAACGTGTTATAGAAAAATCTTACAATGAGATAGTCATATACAGAAATCTTTCAAAAATAAATAAAAATTGAGACCAGCAGTTAGCATAATGGCTATGTCGCTGGACTCCCATATAGTCAACCGCAGTCCGAGTCCTGGACCCGGTGGCTTAAATCTCTTTCTGTCTCTCTGTCTCTCTCTTTCTGTCTGGTGAGCACACGCGCCCTATGGCAAAAACCTCTCATAAATAAATAAATAAATAAATAAAAATTTACAAAGCTGGAAGATCTTATCCTTTTAGTTAGTGATCTAATATGAACAAAGACTTGACCAAAATAATTTTCAGAATGCTTTTGTAAAGCAGATAACAAGATCTAATAATTCAAAGATTGTATTACTACCCTGCTTTAAACAATTGGTCCTGTACAAAGCAGTAAATATTTAAGGAGTATAATCGTAAGATGTGGAAGTCATTCTTTGAGTTTGGTTAAAGATATGAGAGCTATGAATTTAGCACCCTCAGAAAACCAAGTCACCACAGAATAAAAAACTTATTCTGTAAAAAAGAAAAAAAAACATTTCTCCAAAAGATCCTTTAAACACCTTCTGGTAATATATAAAGAATGACTGTGGTCAGCAGTTGGCATAATGGTTACATTGCTTGACTCCCACATGCCTGACTGCAGTTCGAGTCTCAGATCCAATGGCTGGAAAATCATTCTGGGCACGTGTGCATGCCTGCCCAAGATCCTGGAAGGAGAATGGAAGAGAAGGGATTGCAGTGTGGCACCCTTTCTGGGGGTGATTTCTCTCTCTCTCTCAGGTGAGTGCATGTGCCCTATGGAAAAAAACCTCTCTAAAAAAAATATTGCTTAACAAACTACGTATATGTAATCATGAATAGTTTATATCAATTTAAAAGAAAATCTTTATGTATAATAAAAGATTTTATTGAGTTTCAGTCCCAATTTAAATGCAATTTTATTTTTTTACTTATATTCTAACTTTAAAATTATAAGAAAATTCATTTTAAGGAATTTTTACTTGCCTTTGTTTTCTTATTTTTTCTACATGAAAGTATAAAATAAGTTTTTGAACCAGATTATATTTAATAGTTTACAAACCGGTGAACTATATAGAATGTGCTTTTTAAAATATTCTATTTATTGTTATCATTATTTTAGGTTTTTGCCATAGGGCATGTGTGCTCACCGGAGAGAAAAAAGACAGAGAAAGGGAAAGTGAGAAATCACCCCTCAGGAAGGATGGCCATGGTGCAATCCCTTCTCCTTCATTCTCTTCTAGGGATTTTGGGCATGTATGTACATGCACCCAGAGTGATTTTCTTTGTTTTTGTTTTTGTTTTTTTTAAAGAATCATTTTATTTATTATTGTTATTTTTTAGTTTGACCAGAGAGAGGCAGAAAGAGAGAGAGAGAGAGAGGGAAACTGAGGAAGCAAGCCACCAGGTCCAGGACTTGAACCGTGGTTGATCATGTGGGAGTCCAGCATCTTAACCAGCACGCCACTTGCCTTCCCCAGAGTGATTTTCAAGCCACAGGGTCCTGGACTCAGACTACAATTGGCCATGTGGGAAACAGGCCATCATAACTACCATGCCACATGCTGACCCCAATTATTATTTTTAAATTTTCTGTAGGATACATACATATAAAAGAGAGAGAGGGGGGCGGAGAGAGAGAGAGAAGAAAAGTGAGAAAGCAAGCTACCAGGTCTGGGATTTGAGTCGTAGTCGGCCATGTGTGAATCTAGTGCCTTAATCACCACTCCACCTGTTGGCCACTAGAGTATATTATTATTATTATTATTATTATTTTTAGAGAGGTTTTCGCTATACGGCACGTGTGCTTGCCAGAGAGACAGAGAGAGAGACATAGAGACAGAAAGCAAGAAATAACCCCCCAGGGGGGATGGTCATGCTGCAATCCCTTCTCCTCCATTCTCCTCTCGGGATCTTGGGCACACACGCACACGCACCCGGCGTGAGTTTTAAGCCACCGGGTCTGGAACGCGAACTGCTGTCAACTATGTGGGAGTCCAGCGACATAGGATAATCCCTTTTCTGTGGAATTTAGATTGAATTATATTCATTATTTGAGAATTTATATTTCAAAGAACATTAAAATAAAAAGTGAAAATAAAAGTGTCTAGGAAAATCTTATTTAGAGCTGAAACAGTAATTCAGTCTCTTCAATGACACAGTTACAAGAATGCTGAAGCCTTTCCTTTTTCACCACTGGTGAAATAAAAGAGACATGAGAGGAAGGTCATCTGCAATGCTGCAGTAACGCAATGCTCTCTGATGCTGAAGCCACATGGATAAGTCCTAGATTCCCATCCCAGGGTCTCCCCAAGCATGTCCGGTGTGTGCATGTATGCTCATGATCCTGGTTGCCTGAGGTGGGGTTAGATACCAGCTTGAGTACCCTGTTGTGAGTGCCCACCCCCCTCTGCCAGAAGAAATGGAAAAACTTTAAAAATACTATTTTAAAAGTGAAAAGACCATGACAAGAGAAAATGTGAGAATCATCTCTGATTATCTTTAGTTAAGAATGAGGTAGTTGAGATAGCCTAGTAGTTAAGACAGGTGAATCACTCATGGCTGACTGTGTGGTTCAAGTCTCAGACCGTGGCTTGACAAGAACACTGGGTATGTGTTCATATGTACATGCCCAAAATCCCAGGAGGAGGATGAAGGAGAAGGGATTGTGTCATGGCCACCCACCCTGGAGGGGTAGTTTTTGTGCACCTGCCCGGGAAAATACTATAGCAAACAAGAAAAAGGAAAGAAACAATAATTTCACCAAGGTCTTACTCCTCTATTACAAGAATTTCACCAAAGTTATAAGTTCAATGCTTTTTCTTTTATTATTATTATTATTATTATTATTATTATTTATTATTATTATTATTATTATTTTATACAGTCAGTATTTTTCAAAACAAGGTGTATTTTGTTGTTTGCCATTGGGTGTTTGTGTTTATTGGAGAGAGACAGAAGGAGACAGTGAGAGGGAATGTGAGGAATCCCAGGGGGATGGCCCTTGTCCATTCTCTTCCTGGGATTTTGGGCATGCACACACGTGTCCAGCATGATTTTCAAGCTGCCAGGTCCAGAACATGAACCATGGTTGACCATGTGGGAGTCCAATGCCTCAACTACCACACCACCTGCTGGACTCCATACTTAAATCTTTTAAGATGTTGATCAAACATCCACCACTACCATTTAATAAACAGTAAAATGGAGAAAGATTTTTCTGCACTCTAACCACCCCTATACACAGCAGCATTTCCGGAAAACTTGGTCCTCAGCTTTGTCTGGGAAACTCCCTCTTTAGAAGGCTTTCATTTGCTGCCCAAGTTTCTTGAGTTGAAACAAACAAATACAACACAACGGTTTCCTGAAGAAGATAGTTTTCTAAAGAAATTTCTTGGGGCCAGCAGATGGCATAATGATTACGTTGCTGCATTCCTATGTAGTCAATTGCGGTATAAGTCCTGGACCCGGCAACTTAAAATTCACACTGGGCATGTGTGTGTGAGTGCCCAAGATCCCAAGAGGAGAATGGAGGAGAAGGGATTGTGGTCATTCCCCTCGAAGGATGATTTCTCATTTTCTGTCTCTCTGTCCAGTAAGCACGCACACCCTATAGCAAAAATCTCTTAAATAAAAAAGAAATTAAAAAAAGAAATTTCTCATTCTAAACTAGGAAATAATGGGGGGAATGATGATATGGAATCTTCAGGAATAGACAATTGACTAAAATTTTTGTTTCATTTTGTTTTTAGAGCCCCCCCTAAGACACTACTAAGTCTATTAGAGTTACCATCATTCACTCCTCTTGTTAGGAACCATCAGTGTTGCTCAATAAAACCTTTAATTAGTCAACTTTGTGTGTGTGTAGGGGAAAATCACTGACTTTAATCAGGATGTAATACAATCAAGTCAGGATTAAAGAGACAATATGCAAAAACAATTTTGTACTACACCTACCATTACTATTATCAACACAATAACCATCAACACAAAAAGACCTATTTTCTTCTTCTTCTTTTTTTTTTTTTTTTGCTGTAGGGCACATGTGCTCGCCAGAAAGTCAGAGAGACAGAGAGACAGAAAGTGAAAAATCACCCCCTGTGGGGGATGGCCACGCCACAATCCCTTCTCCTCCATTCTCCTCTCGGGATCTTGGGCATGCACATACACACACCCAGTGTGAGTTTAAGCCACCGGGTCCGGGACTCAAACCGCGGTCGACTACATGGAAGTCCAGCGACATAGCCACTACGCTAACTGCTGGTCCTAAGACCTATTTTAAAGCATTGGCCCACTTACCAGATTTGTGATACTGAGCAAATTAGTAATCCTCTCTGAATCTCCATTTCTACTCTGTAAACTGGGAGAGTAGCTACCATAGAAGTTGTTGAGAAAATGAATTTGGCATTGTGTGGTATCTGCTACTTACTGGTGTTTGGGAAAGGCAAAGGGTAAGCTATGACTGGCATGAGGAAATGTGTGGTAGAGGTAATAAAATACCCTTTAAAAAGTCAGTTTATTACTTGAATCTCTCAGGACAGGCAAGGGGAAAGAATGATGGAAAATTAAGAGAAAAAGAGCATTAACATACAGTATATAAAATACATTCTTTAATCAGCCATCCATATTTATTAGATTTTTTAAAAAGCATCTAGTGCCTTAAAAGGTTTTTGAAAGCTGTGCTATTTTTAATAAAGTCTCATGTGAAGCACCAAATAAGCTCTTAAAAAGCCTGGAAGTGCAATTCCATTCAATTTCTATCAATAGGAATTGCCCAGGTGTAATGTGCTTCATGCGGCGCATACCCAGGGAGCGAGCCCACTTGCATTCTTCGCTGGGGAAGGCTTCGAGGTGCCCTACCTGGGGAGCTGTTCCCAGAGTGTGTTGGGAGAGATCAGAAAGCGAATATGGAAATCACTGGCATCTTTTGATTTTGAAATGTGCCTTGTTGTGTGTTTACCTGGTTGACATGTGAATGAAGAACGCAAACAAAGCATCGAGTCTCGTTGAGAAAGGTTTCATGAAAAGGACTATTTTCTTCCCAGATGTAACACAAATAGCTAAGCTGTTACTACAAGTTTTTCTGTCCTTTAAGATTCTGAGAGAGGAAATAGGTCAATGCTTGAAAGCAGACCAGTTTGTGGGATATGGAATGTTTTAGATATATTTTTAATAAACATTTGGCTTCTATTATTCACAGAAAATTTGCTCTTCCATATTAGAAATGCCTTACCTCGTCTTTTCTTAACAGCCATGTTACCAGTGTGTGCTTGATGTAGGAGTATTTTATAATTAGGGATATATACATATACCCAAACCTAAATTTAGCCTAAATGAATTTTCAAAAAGTTGTAAAATACTGTGTTCAGATTCTCTTCTCTCCAATGGATTAATCTGAAAAACAACTGGGACTCAATTTAGAATTTCCTGGCAGTGAGCAAGAGAAATGTCAAACTCACAGTTTTACTTTATTGAAGGCCCTCTTAGGAGTCCAGTGGAAAGAACTGTGTGTGCCTGGTAGCCAGAGAGCAGTGGGAGGTAATATTTAGTTTATTAATGTGTCTTTGATTTTTTTCATCGTGTTGATGCCTAGTATTAAAAACCAAGACCTTGATCCAATTTTCCTCTCACCCTCCCTCTAATGGAAAAGAGCTATGAAAAACAGATAAAGTTAACAAGATGTTGCATAAAATCAAAGTGCATTTCAGTAATCCCAAGATATTCAATACATTCCATTTGCCTGTGCATTGGAATGGCTCAGTAAATTATGTTCCACTTGTAAATATTGAATTTTAATATCCAAGTGCCAACAGTACACGATGTTGTATATAAATTAGACAACATTCTTGTCCTCTGGAAGCTTAAGTTTTATAAAAATAAAACTAATGATTTGCTTTCTTGTTTTTATTTTACATATTATGAACATGGCAAGAGCCGAGTCTTTATTAGTTGTGCATTCGGTCTTATTTCCTTTATTCTTCATATTGAATTGGACTGGATTTTTAAGAAATCTACGGTAGGGTAAAATATGACCCTAAAGATTAATAAAATTGTATTGCTAAGTTAAAGATGAGTTGATAGTTTAACAGCTTATAACCTATTGATAGTTTTTAGATAATTTATGCAAAATAGAATTATAGTAAGTTTCTTGTCGTGTTCTGTTCTATACTCAAGAAGCAGCCGCCAAAATGTTAAGTGAAACACGTAAATCTTTCGTTGAAAAACTGACTGGATTATTAAAGACTAATTATTTTATTTAGAGCTTAAGAAGGACTGGTTTAGAGAGATAAAATGTGAGAGATTAAATGACCTACAGATGTCTCTAAAATTTAATTTTCATCTGTTAAAAAACCAGCTGGTACAGCAGTAAAGTGCGGCTCAAGAGAAGCCAGATCCCACATGGCGACTGCAGTTTGAATCCCCAACCTGTTCTGCCTGAAAATACACAGGACACAGTGGGGAGACCGCAGGACCTAATGTTCTAGAGGGCTGGAAACACAGGATCACGGTGTGACAAGATCCTGGAGAGTACTGGTCTGCCTCTCTCTCTCTCTCTCTCTCTCTCTCTCTCTCTCTCTCTCCCCTGTCTCTCTCATATTCTCATGTGTACACACACTATCATAAATTAAGGAGAAGAATTTAAAGAAACAAGCAATATAATCTTCAATATACTATGATCAAAGTTTTAGTAACCAGTTCTAGAAAGGGGATTTTCTGGAAAAACTTTGTAGATTAAATGATCTAAATGGCAATAAAATGCTCTTGATCCCCAGACTACTGGTAATCCTGGGGTCGAATTTTATTTTTGATATGGTTTGTAAACTATTTGGGGGTTTCTACTCACTTAGTGATTATAGAAATCATATTATTTAAAGAAAATCATGTTTATAATTTTTTCAAACCACGTTTTGTGACTCTCTATCCTTTATGGCAGTGCTGAAATTCTGACTCTCATTCAGCTTTTTCCCCACTTGTTATTCCCACATAGTTTGGATAGGTCATGTCCATTGACTTATATAATTCTAGACCATCATTATAGAGTATGGGTCTGACTCAGAGTTCAAAATGAAAAGCTAGTCATACTCTTCTTGCTAACTTCCTTACACTTTTTTTTTTTTTGCCTAAAATAAGTTTTAAAAGTTTATTTATTGGGACTAGCAGTTAGCATAATGGCTATGCCTCTGGACTCCCATGTAGTCGATTGCAGTTCGAGTCACGGACCCAGTGGCTAAAACTCACGATGGACACGTGTGCGTGCCTACCCAAGATCCTGAGAGGAGAATGGAGGAGAAGGGATTGTGGCATGGCCATCCCCCCCGGGGGGGTGATTTCTCACTTTCTGTCTCTCTGTCTCTTTCAAGCAAGTGCATGTGCCCTATAGCACAAACGTCTCAAAAAAATTTTATTTATTTTTTTATTTCTTCCATGAGTAAGAAAGACAGAGAGAGAAACATAGAGATAGACAAGCACCCTTGATAGGGCCTTTATGCTACAATTCACCCCAACCTCAGCCAAACCCTGGTCATTGGCACACACATGCCCAGTCTGTTCTGGGAGGTTCTCATATGCAAGCCCAGAACCTTCCCATGAGGAAGCAGAATGCCGCCTCACTACTGTGTCACCATCTGGAACCATGCCTGAAATAATTTTGATATTATCAACAATGGTTAATAAAGGTGATCATTACTCACCTCCCCAGATCACTTCTGAAGTCGGATCTGCTTCCAAAGCTCTTCTAAAGGCAGATGACACACTTTGCATTATGCTTGGTCAAAATAATACCGTAAGAATAACTAGAGGTCAGGTGAGGTCATAGGAAGTCAAAATACATTTGCAAGTCTAAAATAAGGGGAAATAGAAGCAATGACCAAATGGAGAAGCTGGTCTTCAGAGAAAATTTAAATCAAAGTGATGAATGAGGGCCAGCAGGTGGCTTAGTGGTACAGGCACTGGATCCCACATGGTCAACTCTGATTGGAACTGCAGACCCTGAAGAATGAAAAACCGCACTGGGTTCGTGTGCATGAGTGCCCAATATCCCTCGGGGAGAATAGAGAAGAGGGATTGCGACCTGACCATCCCCCCTGGGGGCTGATGTCTCACTTTCCTTGTCTGTATGTCTCTCTCCGGCAAGCATATGCTCCTCCTATAGACAAAGAAAATCTTAAAACAAAACAAAAACATAAGAACAAAATGGGGAATGACTGAAAGTGAGAGCAGGATAGTCTGATGGAAACCAAGGAACAGAAAATGAACAGTTGTTTCCTTTCCTGACAACTTTTGTCTTCCTAGTATAATAAGTATGCCCTTTCACTAAAGTTCTTAATTACTTAAACTCCTTTTACTTAAAGTAATTTGGGTAATTTTTTCCTATGATTAAGAAAAATCTTAACAACAAAAATTGTAGGCAATCAAAAAACGAATGGTACAATGTCGTGTTCACTTGAAAAATTTAGAACCATAATTATCATCTTGCACATCCTTAAAATACAATAAATTGAGGTTTGAAAACATTACAAATGTCCTTAAAATGACATAGTAGAGATCATATCACAAATAGGGCCAGCCGGTGACACAGAGGTTAAGGCATCTAGATCCCACAATGCCAGGTACTGTCATTCCATCTTACAACTGCAGGCACTAAGTCTTAAAATACTGTATGGCTTACCCTGTGTCATACCACTAAGTGCCAGATAGGGAATTCAAGCTCGTAATTTACTCCAAATTCAGTGCTCTTTCCATTAAACCAATGTTGTCCCTTCATTATTTATTAAATGCCAAGCTCTGTACTAGGCATTTAGGGCTCTGGGAATGAGGCCTGTGTTCAAGAGAACAAATCTGGAGTGCAGAGCAGAAAGGGAGGAATCCTCACTTACAGGGTTCAGTACATAGGTAGGAGTCAGAAACCTGTCCTGGACGATATCAAGATTATACGGCCTGCATGGACAGCTCTCTCCTGTCCAAATACCACGTCTGCCCAGCCAACCTCTGGCCAATGTCAACTTAACTCTGACACTAGGCAGTCTGGTGTAGGGGTACCCACCATGAATTGTCCTAGGGTCTGTGCACACCTCCATTGCAATATTTCCCTGACCAAAATATAATTCTTCTTGTTCAGGGGGTATCTCTCTCAATACCTCAAGATCAGAGATCTTTTATGTTATTATTAGTACCTAAGACAGTATCTCACATGTAGACCGAAGTCTTTCATGTTTATTGATTTATATGGAACTGTGTGTGTGTGTGTATGTGTGTGTGTGTGTGTGTGTGTGTGTGTGTGTGTGTGTGTAAAAAAAGATTTTATTGAACTCCAATAAAATAATAATATTAATTTATCGTTTATATGTATATATATTTAGAATCACTCATCATATTTATTATTATTATTTAATTTGCTAAAGAGCACAGACGCTCACCAGAGAGAAACACAGAGAGAGAAGGAAAGTGAGAAAGCAAGCTATCGGGTTCAATATTCAAAACAAAGTCTGCCATGTGAAAAATCCAGTGCCCTAACCACCTCACTACCTGCCGGCCCCAGCATATATATTTTAAACTTTTTAAATTTTTTTACTGGAAATTTTTTTTTTCTATCAATACAAACTTAGAGCTAGAATGAGCTCCAGGTTGGCGGCACAATTAAAATTAAACTCTGTTTATCCCTGACAAACATAATATTCATAATTTTCTTTAAACAAATAAAGGTTGCATGTGAACATTCAGATCTGATTACTGGGGGACTGGAGGAAGGGGATCGTGGCATGACCAGACACTGGAGAGGGTGCTTCTCTCCCTCTTTCTCACATGCATGTATGTGCTTTGTCATGAATAGTTTTAGAAAAAAGAAACGTTTGCTTTCCAAAACCAAGAATACTAAAAATAAATTGTAAGTTTTAAGTGTAGTACATAAGTTATCTTTGTTAATTAATAATGTATAACAGTAGTTAACGAAGCGCTTTCATGATTCCATTTAGCACCGACAATTTCTTGATATAGAGCTTTCCTCTTTACAGATAAAGACATTAAAGCCCTGAGAGAATGTATAGTTTAGCTGGATTCCCCAAGTTGTGAAGTCGTTGTTAAATTATATTTTTCATACAAAAAACCCAGGGTTCCTTCTGGTGCATAAAGAATACAACTCAACCTAACTGGTGACACAATTCAGTCAGTGCTAAAGGAAATTTCCATGCTACGATGTTTTAGACTCCTTTCTAAAGCCTATAATGTTGTACTGTTGGCCTAACCCTTTCATTTTCCTGACAAGGAAAGCAAGGCTCTCAGAGTTTCTATTGGTCTGCACTCTAACTGGTTGTGCTTCTTTCTGAAGAAGGAAAAGATATTATATGCATTGGGAGTTAGAGTTCTAGGTGATGCTGGATTATAGAATCTAGAATATATGTCACTGCTCCATCATTATAGTCTTAAGGAGTCATTAATTATATCCAATAATAATCTCATGTATCTTCATTATGTACTTTCTCAAGCCTATTTAGATAAGTACAAATTTCCTAAGCAGAACATTCCTTATGTTACAGTAAGAGCTATGTTTTGGAGACCAATGTATTGCCTATCTGAGGAAGAGGTCATAAATGGAAAAATATTTTCCTAAATCTGATGCAGTCCATTTCCGTGAACCTTTTTGATAACAACAATGGCAGTCTACCACCTAATGTGCCAGACTATTTTTCATGAATATTACCTCTCTCCTGAGATCAACAAAGTACGCACACTATTGAGAAGTGTAGAAAGTACAAAAAGAGGCAAGTATGAGAAAAGTAGTGTTCAACCACTTTGAAAGATAAGTGTATGATTGTTATTTTACCCCTCGTACTCATCAGTATGTCTTTCCAATTAAAAAAGAAAAGAAATTAAATTGTGACCACAAGGTAAGAGTAAAAATAGGATATAGGGGATATTATGGGATGACATCACCAAGAGATAAGCCAGGGAACAGGCCCACAATAGCCCAGTTATCCCCCTGTATTTCATGTAAACACTAAATAATAACCCAAGGTGGGTTATCTTAGCCCTCAAGGGTTCCAGCTCATGAGTTTAGCATGAGATACTGTAGCTCTCTGTATCCATTGCTTCTGCATCTGTGGATTAACCAACCCACTGTAGAATGTGCCAGGCAACATCACTTGTTACAAAAGAGGAAGAGCTGACTCCCTGAAAGAGAGGTGCTGCGAAGTTATCTGTGTATTATCCTCTTCATTTATAGCTAATATTATGGTAACTTGTAGGGGATAAATGAGAAGATGTGTGTAGTTTATATGAAAATACTATACCATCCTGTATAAGAAACTTGAGCTTTCATGTATTTTATATCCACTGAGGTCCTGAAACCAATTCTTGCCGGATCCCGAAGAGTCACGAGTACTTTCATTCTAAAAGTCTACAAGTGAGAGCTGATTGGGAAGCCTAGTTTAGAAATTATCAGAGGTCAACGTTTTGTTTGTGTGTGTGTTTCTGAAGATCAGATTTCCCTGTAGACAGGTGTTTTAGTAATAGTAAATGTTATAGTGAAGGAAAACCTTCTCTTGTAGCACAGATAGCTAAGAGAGATTTGCATTGATGCTGGACAGCTTTCAAGAGTCTGAGCAAGTCACTTTTTCTAATTAGTCAATAAATAAATAAATAAGTAAGTGATTCAGGACACCCAGAGGACAAGGATTAATTTTTCTGTTGTTAATAATGTGTTTGGATTTGTATTTTGATTTTTTTCTATTTAAAAATGTAACATTGATAATCTTCATGAAAATCTTTTATGGTAATGTGGATATGAAGTTTTAAACAGTTATTAAATCAGTCAAACCTCCAATTTTATGTTAATTTAAGAAGATATGATGTATAACTAGAACTACTCTAGAAATATTTAGTGACTATCTTGCTCAAGAGAAATTTTTGTCAGAAATCATCGACTTTATGTAAGTGTGGACAGTGAAAAGGGAGTCCTTGCCATGAGAATGGCTGACTACAAGTTTTAAAGATTCTGTGTTCTCTGGAAAGACAAGTTGTGGATGTACAATCAATCCCACAAGGTCCCAGCATTTAACCATATGGAAATTTTACTTATCTTTGTTTTGTTACTGAAAATAAAAACAGCAAATGGAAATATCAACAAAAAAGAAGGAATTAATTTTAGGAAATATGGTCAAATTACAGGTAGAAAGGCTATATTCTATTTCAGTCTTATTTAATAAGCTATCATATACAAAATACCAAAAAAAGGGGAAAGAACCAAGTAGTATTTCTAGCATCCTAGATATTCACCATATTTAGTCTCGATTTTATCAGTTTGTTCCTTTACTGAGGACAAGGATCTGCTTCCTTGGCCTTCTCCATTTAGTGAAAATTCCAGGGCACGGTGTTGCCCAGGAATTAACTCTGTGACTATGATTAAAAGTTAGAAGCGTCAGGCCAGCTAGTGGCATAGTGTTTAAGGTGATTGGATCCCACATAGCTGACTTCACCGTTCTAGTCTTAGACCCCATGGTTTGAAAAACATGCCTGTATATATATTTAGAATCACTCATCATATTTATTATTATTATTTAATTTGCTAAAGAGCACAGACGCTCACCAGAGAGAAACACAGAGAGAGAAGGAAAGTGAGAAAGCAAGCTATCGGGTTCAATATTCAAAACAAAGTCTGCCATGTGAAAAATCCAGTGCCCTAACCACCTCACTACCTGCCGGCCCCAGCATATATATTTTAAACTTTTTAAATTTTTTTACTGGAAATTTTTTTTTTCTATCAATACAAACTTAGAGCTAGAATGAGCTCCAGGTTGGCGGCACAATTAAAATTAAACTCTGTTTATCCCTGACAAACATAATATTCATAATTTTCTTTAAACAAATAAAGGTTGCATGTGAACATTCAGATCTGATTACTGGGGGACTGGAGGAAGGGGATCGTGGCATGACCAGACACTGGAGAGGGTGCTTCTCTCCCTCTTTCTCACATGCATGTATGTGCTTTGTCATGAATAGTTTTAGAAAAAAGAAACGTTTGCTTTCCAAAACCAAGAATACTAAAAATAAATTGTAAGTTTTAAGTGTAGTACATAAGTTATCTTTGTTAATTAATAATGTATAACAGTAGTTAACGAAGCGCTTTCATGATTCCATTTAGCACCGACAATTTCTTGATATAGAGCTTTCCTCTTTACAGATAAAGACATTAAAGCCCTGAGAGAATGTATAGTTTAGCTGGATTCCCCAAGTTGTGAAGTCGTTGTTAAATTATATTTTTCATACAAAAAACCCAGGGTTCCTTCTGGTGCATAAAGAATACAACTCAACCTAACTGGTGACACAATTCAGTCAGTGCTAAAGGAAATTTCTATGCTACGATGTTTTAGACTCCTTTCTAAAGCCTATAATGTTGTACTGTTGGCCTAACCCTTTCATTTTCCTGACAAGGAAAGCAAGGCTCTCAGAGTTTCTATTGGTCTGCACTCTAACTGGTTGTGCTTCTTTCTGAAGAAGGAAAAGATATTATATGCATTGGGAGTTAGAGTTCTAGGTGATGCTGGATTATAGAATCTAGAATATATGTCACTGCTCCATCATTATAGTCTTAAGGAGTCATTAATTATATCCAATAATAATCTCATGTATCTTCATTATGTACTTTCTCAAGCCTATTTAGATAAGTACAAATTTCCTAAGCAGAACATTCCTTATGTTACAGTAAGAGCTATGTTTTGGAGACCAATGTATTGCCTATCTGAGGAAGAGGTCATAAATGGAAAAATATTTTCCTAAATCTGATGCAGTCCATTTCCGTGAACCTTTTTGATAACAACAATGGCAGTCTACCACCTAATGTGCCAGACTATTTTTCATGAATATTACCTCTCTCCTGAGATCAACAAAGTACGCACACTATTGAGAAGTGTAGAAAGTACAAAAAGAGGCAAGTATGAGAAAAGTAGCATTCAACCACTTTGAAAGATAAGTGAAAAAAAAAATCATCAAAAAAAAAAAAAAAAGGGAACCAGCAGTTAGCGTAATGGCTATGTCGCTGGACTGCTGTCTCTGTCTCTCTCTGTCTGTCTGGCGAGCGCACGCGCCCTACAGTGAAAATCTCTCAAAAAAAAAAAATCATCAAAAGATAAGTGTATGATTGTTATTTTACCCCTCGTACTCATCAGTATGTCTTTCCAATTAAAAAAGAAAAGAAATTAAATTGTGACCACAAGGTAAGAGTAAAAATAGGATATAGGGGATATTATGGGATGACATCACCAAGAGATAAGCCAGGGAACAGGCCCACAATAGCCCAGTTATCCCCCTGTATTTCATGTAAACACTAAATAATAACCCAAGGTGGGTTATCTTAGCCCTCAAGGGTTCCAGCTCATGAGTTTAGCATGAGATACTGTAGCTCTCTGTATCCATTGCTTCTGCATCTGTGGATTAACCAACCCACTGTAGAATGTGCCAGGCAACATCACTTGTTACAAAAGAGGAAGAGCTGACTCCCTGAAAGAGAGGTGCTGCGAAGTTATCTGTGTATTATCCTCTTCATTTATAGCTAATATTATGGTAACTTGTAGGGGATAAATGAGAAGATGTGTGTAGTTTATATGAAAATACTATACCATCCTGTATAAGAAACTTGAGCTTTCATGTATTTTATATCCACTGAGGTCCTGAAACCAATTCTTGCCGGATCCCGAAGAGTCACGAGTACTTTCATTCTAAAAGTCTACAAGTGAGAGCTGATTGGGAAGCCTAGTTTAGAAATTATCAGAGGTCAACGTTTTGTTTGTGTGTGTGTTTCTGAAGATCAGATTTCCCTGTAGACAGGTGTTTTAGTAATAGTAAATGTTATAGTGAAGGAAAACCTTCTCTTGTAGCACAGATAGCTAAGAGAGATTTGCATTGATGCTGGACAGCTTTCAAGAGTCTGAGCAAGTCACTTTTTCTAATTAGTCAATAAATAAATAAATAAGTAAGTGATTCAGGACACCCAGAGGACAAGGATTAATTTTTCTGTTGTTAATAATGTGTTTGGATTTGTATTTTGATTTTTTTCTATTTAAAAATGTAACATTGATAATCTTCATGAAAATCTTTTATGGTAATGTGGATATGAAGTTTTAAACAGTTATTAAATCAGTCAAACCTCCAATTTTATGTTAATTTAAGAAGATATGATGTATAACTAGAACTACTCTAGAAATATTTAGTGACTATCTTGCTCAAGAGAAATTTTTGTCAGAAATCATCGACTTTATGTAAGTGTGGACAGTGAAAAGGGAGTCCTTGCCATGAGAATGGCTGACTACAAGTTTTAAAGATTCTGTGTTCTCTGGAAAGACAAGTTGTGGATGTACAATCAATCCCACAAGGTCCCAGCATTTAACCATATGGAAATTTTACTTATCTTTGTTTTGTTACTGAAAATAAAAACAGCAAATGGAAATATCAACAAAAAAGAAGGAATTAATTTTAGGAAATATGGTCAAATTACAGGTAGAAAGGCTATATTCTATTTCAGTCTTATTTAATAAGCTATCATATACAAAATACCAAAAAAAGGGGAAAGAACCAAGTAGTATTTCTAGCATCCTAGATATTCACCATATTTAGTCTCGATTTTATCAGTTTGTTCCTTTACTGAGGACAAGGATCTGCTTCCTTGGCCTTCTCCATTTAGTGAAAATTCCAGGGCACGGTGTTGCCCAGGAATTAACTCTGTGACTATGATTAAAAGTTAGAAGCGTCAGGCCAGCTAGTGGCATAGTGTTTAAGGTGATTGGATCCCACATAGCTGACTTCACCGTTCTAGTCTTAGACCCCATGGTTTGAAAAACATGCCAGGTGTATGTGCATGCATGCCCAAAATCCTGAAAGGAGAATGAAGGAAAAAGGATTGCAGCATGGTCATTCTCCCTTGGATGAGAAAAAAACTCTTTCTTTTTCTCTCTCTGTGTCTCTCTCCAGTGCCCTATAACAAATATTTTAAAAATTAGAAGCATTAAGTCTGATGTGTAAATCAGAGCACAAAATTTATGAAAATTCAGAGGACTTTTATGATATAAATAGCTTCATAATCTTAATGCACAGCTAAAATTTTAAACCCTTCCTTTTCATCTTTTTGATATGGTTTTGTTTTTGCTTTTGTTTTTGTTTTTTCCTGAAAGTAACCTAAATTCTCTGGTTACGTGGCTAACTGCATAGCATCTTCCACACTCAAATAGCTCATTCCCACCAAACTTAAAAATACGGGAAACTCAGAAATTACGTGCATGAACAGATTTTCAAAACAACAATGAGGCCAGCAGGTGGCATGGTAGTTAAGGCAATTGGATTTCACGTGGCTAACTGTGAAAACACACTAGGTGCATGCGCATGAGGGGCCAAAAATCTGAAAGGAGAAGGAAGGCGAAGGGATTGTGGCATGACCATCCCCCCTCAGGGAGGAGGGTGCTCTCTCACTTTCTCTTTCTATCTCTCTCTGTCTGTGGTGCACACATGCACCCTATAGCAAAAAAGAAAGAAAGAAAGAACAATAATAAGGTCCTTTAAGACAATGGCTTGGCTTGAAAGTCTTATACAAATAGAAAAATTAAAAATATCTTATTTTTTAAAATTGCTATGTATTTTGGAAAAGTCTCTATATTTTAAGATAAATCTGACTGAATAATAATAATAACAGCATTAATGGGTATCTTAATATATGCCAGGTATTATATGGGGAAATTACATGTATTACATAATCTAATGAAATATCCTTCTGAGAGAATAGTTAGGAGCTACAGTTATTAAACCCATTTTAAAAGAAACAACTGAGGCTTAGAGAAATCAAACAAATTGTCTAAAACCCACAAGAAATAAGCAGAAGTAGAATTACATTTGTTCCCGAGGAGTCTAACTTAGAGCCTGTACCCTCTACTGGATTTCATCCCAAGCAAAATAGGCTTATCATGCAAATATATTGAGTATTTACATACCAAATATGATTTTACTAAGTGTTTTATATGGGTCAAGCTAGAAGAAAAAGAAAATATAGACCTTCTAGTTACAAATATCTACCCCCCCAAAGTTCTAGTTCTAAGAGCTTAGGAAATAAGAACATCTCTGTTTTATCCCTTTGTGTTGTTGGGCCCGCAAGGTACATTTGGTATCATAAGTATGTGATTTTCCTGGGTCTTTTGTGTTTTTATTTAGAATTTAATCATGTTACTCAGTGTCCCACCCTTAAGGCTCTGAACAGGGAGCGTAGACACATTCCTACCCTCACATTCTCTGACGTGTGCAAAATTATACCTGGAGAGTATTTGTGCCCTGAGGGAGGAAATTTCCCTCCTTTAAAATTCGAATTAACTCATGTTTCTTGTACCTTTTGCTTCAAGGCAACAGTTAAGCAAACCAGTTTGTTCTATTATTACTATAAATACATAGGCTATTATATAGTCTTATATTTGTAAATACATTTTTTTTAAAACTTTAAAAATCTGAAAAATGCTACCAAGATCTATAGGGCAGTGTTGCTATATTTAAAACAATGTAATATTCTACAGGATCTAACCTGTACCTTCTTTTCTGAGAATAATAATTTTTTCCTGAAACAAGGTAAGAAAGTTCTGTTATTAATTGATGAATTATAAACTGTATGATATGTAAACCATAAGTGTTTAAATGTCAGTGTGTTTAGAAAATAACTGTTTTAGTCAGCTATACCCCAGGACATAAAGAAATGAGTTCATAGAATAATTGTATAACATTTGAGCTGTAGCTTGATAACTACTTTCTTTTGTTTATAGTAATTGATTTATTTATTTTTATTTGAGTAGAGGACACTATTCCAAGATTTAGGTAGAAATAAGGAAAATAGGTACCGGGATATACCAAAATACCCTTGAAATGTTTACAATGATGACTTAATTATAACTGATTATGCTTGTTTTCTACTAAATCTTCCCAAAGCAATACACATTTTGTTTTCCTGCTATTTTAATATTTATTCATTTGATAAATATATACTGAGTAACTGGTGGGTAATAGACACTGTCCTGGGCACTAAAAAATGCATACGGGAACAAAATGAGTCAACGTTTCTAATCACATGGAATATGTACTTTGGAGGAATAAGAAAGACATAAATAAATAAGTAAAAAGATAAATCATAAAGTATGTTGTAAGGTGAGGAATACCAAGGCATAATATGAAGGAAGAGAGGGATCCACTGAGCAAGTGCTGGGGAAGATTGGGATACTATTTTAAAAGACTGGGAAAGAAAGACATTTATGAGAAGTTGACATTCGAGCCAAAATGGAACAGAAGTGAGTAAAAGACTCACTTTGATTCCCGAAGGAAGATTCTAGGCAGTATTTTTGTGGTCCTAGTTACTTCAGAGAAATTTGATATTCACTTTTTTTTTTCTCAAAAAAAATAGAATTAGGGATGTAAAATAATGTGTGACTCTTCTAGATTATGAACTCCTTGATGACAAAAACAATGTCTTATTCATATTTTCTGTCTTCAGAATCTGGCCCAGTGCCTTTCAATAAATGTCTATTGAAAGCAGCAAAGAGGAAACAATGGAAAGGACAATAAATAAATAAAATATACAGACTGAAGCACAATAATTCCACCCTTAATCCACTTTCTAATTTCTATTTATTTCTTTTATTTTTAAATTATATTTCATTATGTTTTACATAATCAATACAATAATATATTTGTAGTTTAATTTTCCTTTCCATAAATCAAGTTTTAAGAGATAATAAAATTCTTATCATCCCAAATCATTTGTTTCTTCTTTAATTATTTTCTGCCTCTCAGGCAAGCAATAGTCAGAATCCATTTGTGTTGCCATCAAGTCTATAGTAAGGCTATTATTATTATTATTATTACTATTATCATTATTTTAAGGTTCTTGCCATAGGGCATGTACCCTCACAAAGAGAGAGCCGGGGAGAGATAGTGACAGGGAAAGTGAGAAGTCACTCCCCAGGGGACATAGCCAATCTGTAATCACTTCTCTTCCATTTTCCTCCTGGGATTTTGGGCATGTGCACCCACGTGCCAAGCATGATTTTCAAGCCACCAGGTCTGCGGTTGGCCTTAGGGGAGTCTAGCACCTTAATGACTGAGCCACCTGTTGTTCCCTGTAGGAAAGCTTTTCCCCCATACTTCTTATTTTAATCCCTTGAAAATTCGTCGGATGCTAAGACTATGTACATCTCTACCACATCCCTATATCTGCATCCTTTATAGATGCTACCATGGTCTGAAATTATCTTGTGCCTTCACTTGTTTACATGTGTATTGGATTGTCTGTCTTTATTTTTCAAAATAATTATTTATCTAATTTTATTGATTTGTTTTTAATTTGACCAGAGAGAAACAGAGAGGGAAAGTGAGAAAGCAAGCTGCCAGATCTGAGACTCAAACAGTGGCCAGCCATGTGGGAATCCAGCACCATTATCACCATGACATCTGCCTACCCCAGATTCTCTGTCTTTCTGATTGCAATAGAAATATTGTAAGGGAATATATCTTGTATTTCATATATTTTTATGATTATTATTTTAAGACCTTTATTATTATTCATACATTAAATTGCTATACATCATTTAGATTGTGAAGAGATTTTATCAACATGATTTACACCTCAGTCCAGCACAGTTGAGATTATTATACACTCCTTGTCAACAGAAAATAAACCTTATCTGTGTCCCAAAAGTGTCTTACCTCTCCATTTTCCACCCAAATTTCCTTCCATACACTCTTCCCCTCCCACACTCTCTTTCACTTTGTCTCTAGTGTCCATTACAATTTTTAATACTTTCATGTTCTCCAGTCTTTCATTCTCTACCACAGAGAGCACACAGTTGGTATATGTTAAGTGGAGACAAACAATGTCTTTTATAGCCTGACTTGCTTCACTCAGCAACATATCTTCCATATTCACTCACTTTCTATCAAATTCTAGGGCCTCATTGTTTTTTTATGACTGAATAATATTCCATGGAGTATATGTGCCATAATTTTTCAATGCATTCATCAGTTGTGGACATTTGGGTTGTTCTAAGTCTTAGCAATCATGAATAAGGCTGCAATGAAAATAGTTGTGCAAGCGCTTTTCCGACTGAGTGCTCTGCTCTCCTGTCCTTTGGGTAAATACCCAGGAGTAGAATTGCTGGATCACATGGTAGTTCTATTTGAAGGTCTTTGAGGAACCTCCATATCATTCTCCACATTAGCTGGACCAATTTACATTTCCACCAACAATCTAGGAGTGTTCACCTTTCACCACAGCCCCTCCAGCACTTATCATTATTTGTTTTTTTAATCTTTGCCAGTCTGACTGAGGCTAGGTGTCTCCTTGTGGTTTTGATCTACATCTCCCTTGTAATGAGGGATGTTGAGCATTTTTTCATTTGCTTTTTTGGCTGTTCATATGTCTTCCTTAGAGAGTTGTTTATTCAGCTTGTTTTCACATCTTTTAATTGAGTTAATCATTTTCTTCTGGGTAAGCTGTTTGAGTTCCCTGTGTATTTTAGTTATCAATCCCTTACCTGAGGCATAGTTAACAAAAATTCTCTCCCATCCCAAGGGTTGTCAATTCACGCTAATTATGGTGTCCTTTGCTGTGCAGAGACTCCTTAATCTGATGTAATCCCACCTGTCTATTTTGGGGATTATTGTCTGTGCTTTGGGGGTCTTGATTAAGAAATCTTTGCCTACAGCAATGTCTCCCAGAGTTTCCCCAGTGTTTCCCATCAATAGTTTCATAGTTTGTGGTCTTAGGTTTAGGTCTTTGATCCACTTTGAGTTGATTTTTGTTAATGATGATAGATAGGGATTCAGATTCATCTTTCTGGAGTTGGATACCCAGTTTTTCCAACACCATTTGCTAAAGAGGTTTTCCTTTTCCCACTGCATTGACTGGTACCCTTTGTTAAAGATGAGTTGGCTATATGTTTTGGCATTTATTTCTGGAGTTTCTACTCTGTTCCATCGATCCTCATGTCTATTTTTGTGCCAATACCATGCTGTTTTGATGATCGTAGTGTTGTAATGTATTTTGGGATCAGGAAATGAGATGCCACCTACTCTAGTCTTCTTGCGCAGGATGGCTTTAGCATAATGGGTTCATATGGTTCCAGACAAATTCTATGATTGTCTTTTCTAGATCTGTGAAGAATGTCTCTTGTAATCTTATAGGGATTACATTAAAGTAATAGATTAATTTGGGTAGGATTGTCATTTTGATTATATCAGTTGTGCCAGTCCAGGAACATGGGATGTTCTTCCACTTTTTAGTGTCTTTTTCAATTTCCTTTTGAAGGTTTTCATTGTTTTCCTTGTAGAGGTCTTTGACTTCCTTGGTTAGTTTTATTCCTAAGTATCTTATACTTCTTGTGGCTATGGTAAATGGAATTACATTCTTCACTTCTGTCTCTGTCTGTTTATTGATTGTATATACAAATTCTATAGATTTTTGTAAGTTAATTTTGTTTCTTGCCACTTTACTGTATGCATGTATTACTTCGAGAAGTTTTTTCATGGATACTAGTGGGTCTTCTATGTATATGATCATGTCATCTTCAAATAGAGTTAATTTCAGCTCTGCTTTCCCTATTGGAATGCCTTTTATTTCCTTCTCTTGTCTGATTGCATTGACTAGAACTTCCAGTACTATATTGAATAGGAGCAGAGAAAGTGGCAGCCTTGTCTTGTACCCGTTCTTAGTGGAAAAGTTTTCGACTTTTCCCCATTCAGTATAATGTTAGCTGTAAGTTTTTTGTAAATGGCTTTTATTATGCTGAGAAATGATCCTTCTATGCCAATTTTACTGAGCATCTTGATCATAAAGTCATATTGTATTTAGACAAATGCCTTTTCCACATCGATTGAAATGATCATATGGTTTTTATCTTTCTTTCTGTTAATATGGTATATTACATTTATGGCTTTGCGTATGTTGAACCACCCCTACATCCCTGGAGTAAAGCCTACCTGGTCATAATGAATAACCTTTTTTTATATGCTGTTAAATATGTTTAGCAAGTATCTTGTTGAGAATTTTTGCCTCTATATTCATCAGAGATATAGGTCTGTAATTTTCCTTTTTTGTCATATCCGTATCTGTTTTGGGAATGAGGGTAATGTAGGCTTCATAGAATGAATTTGGAAGGGTTCCTTCCTTTTGGTTCTCTAGAAACAGTGTTAGTAGGATGGGGGTTACATATTCTGAGGACCTTGCATCTGATAGGTTGACAATTAATACATCTGGAAGGGAAAGAAAGGAAGGGCTGTAAAAACAAAAGGTAACAGGCCCAGCCTCAGGCTCAGTGGTAACATAGCACCCTGCAGTGCTGGAAGTCACATGGCACCCATGTTCCAAATTCAGGGTACATCTGAAAAACACATCAGATGCCTGCACTTGGGCACTCAGGATCCTGAAGAACTAGAGAACTGGGGAAAGGAGATTGTGGTGTAGTGAGACCCTATCAAAGATGCTTGCTTTCTCCTCTCTCTCTTACTCTTCTGTATGCACGTACACATGTGTATGCTTTCTGTCATTTTAAAAAGGCAGCCATGAATCTGTCCTGGGAGACTTACTTTCTTTGTAAACTATGCAAAATTTATTTAAAGATGTTCAGTAAAAGTAATAAAGTTCTCAGATGAGTTTTTTAGTATGCATACTAGCCCAAAGCCCAGTTGCATGACAATGGGTAATGGCATGTTTCCCTCAAAATGTTCACAACTACTGGGCTTTCCCATATAATAAGGATACAGAGATGAACTGCTCTAAACAGCATTTTAAAAAGTAAATTTATATAGTTTCATAACAGGCTTGAGAGAAATAAATTAGTTAGTGACCTAATGTGCTTTGGGATTTTTGAAATACATTAGTAATATAAAAGATTATTTACTAAGTAGCTCTAAAGTGGCAAATTTATTTTATGAGTAATTTTAAATGATACTTAATTATCTTTACACATTAGCCTTTTCTAAAACTTATTTATTTTATGGGAGAGACAGAGAGGCAGAGACCTCCAACAGATCTTGTAAGGTGCATTCCAACTCTCCCTGCCAACCCTTCCCACGCAGCCCCAACATCTCACAGTGGCACCCTACCACCTACACTGCTGTGGTTAGACAAGTCATTTTTCTTTATACCACCACCATTTAAAAATATCCTTGCAATCATTCATTTGTTCTGAGATGTTTTATCAGTTAAAAGAAACATCAAACTACAATGTTTATTAACTACCTACTATGTATAAGGAGTGATGAAAAGGATATAGATATTCAAACTATTCTCCTTACAGGAAATTTGTAACCATAGACATAGTATCAATTAATCACATGCAGCAAATTATAGACAGTCAAACAATAGAATCAGTGGCTTCCAGTAGGAAGGTATCATCGGAAGCTTAAAAATATAATGTGAGGAAGGGCCAGCAGGTAGCATGGTGGCTAAAGCAGCTCGATTCCACATGACCAGCGGTGCAGTTTGAGTCCTGTAACCTTCATTGAAGAACATGCTGGTGTGAGTGCATACGTGCCCAAAATCCCAGATGATTGGAGAAGGGATTGAGGCACAGCCATCTCTCCTAGGGGGGGTACTTTCTCACTTTCCCTCTCTCTCATTCTTCTCTCTCCTTCTATCCCTTTCTAGTATGTCCATGTACTCTGTAGAAAATTTTAAAAAATAATTGAAAAGAGAAAGAAAGCTAGGAGAAAAAATTATATATTTGTAAATAGCAAAAGCAGAAGTATTAATTAGAGAAAGTTCCAGATGTGTTCTTGAACAGAATATAGAGTAGTGGATAGGGCTATTTTTGAAGATGAAATCAGAAATTGGATTGGCTCTTGAATAAAAGAACCTGTAATGGTCAAACTAAGAATTTTACTGTAAACTACTGCATACAATTCAAATAACTACATAAAAATAAAAGTTTGCAATTCTAAATCATACTACCTGAATGAACAAGAGCAGGGTAGCAATTTAGGTGTAAGTCTTTTAATGACATTCATTTCTCAATGGTCCAAGAAAAAATGCAAAAACACAAATCAAACTGAAAGTGAAAACTATATAAAATGGAAATAGAACCTTAGATTTAGACAGCACTTTACCATCTAAGAGCTCATAGCTGTAACTAAGAAATATCACTCTGTGTAAGCCCATGCACTTAGGTGTGTGCACACGTGTATACATACGAATATGATCATTCTTCACTATAATATAGATATTAGTTAGCAACTTATTATGCTAACAATAACCCATTTCTGAAACATATTAAATATAAAGAAAGAGCAAAGAGATCAGAAAATTTTATACAGGTATATACATTATATAGATAGGAGAAGGAAGACAGATTTTATTTACTGAGTACTTACTGCAGATTATTCACTGGGCTGAATACTTTACAGATGAGACTTTCGTATAATA
Organism: Tupaia belangeri chinensis; assembly: GCF_000334495.1. Classification (NCBI taxonomy): domain Eukaryota; kingdom Metazoa; phylum Chordata; class Mammalia; order Scandentia; family Tupaiidae; genus Tupaia; species Tupaia belangeri. The sequence goes on from NW_006204563.1 coordinate 1,920,554, forward strand.
CTCCAGCAGTAAGAAATCCAAGATTATGAGACAAGAAGGTTCAGAAATGCTGCTCTGTGAAAAAAATGTGTAGAGTCTTAACCTGGTCCAGACTCCAGTTATAATTTTTCCTCTCATAGAGGGCCATAGGCCTCTGGCCCTCTATGTGGTTTCTGGCGATTTCAAGGATGCAGAAGCTGTTAAGCAATGAGTAGAGTAGGTAAAATAAATTACATTATGAAGGCTGAGTATGATGGAAGCTTCAAATCAGAGAAGTTAATTACAGTTTTGGAAAGTGACCTGCATGGTCGTGGGGTCCAATCCTTTGCCCTGGCACTTCCAGTACTATATTGAATAGGAGCAGAGAAAGTGGCAGCCTTGTCTTGTACCCGTTCTTAGTGGAAAAGTTTTCGACTTTTCCCCATTCAGTATAATGTTAGCTGTAAGTTTTTTGTAAATGGCTTTTATTATGCTGAGAAATGATCCTTCTATGCCAATTTTACTGAGCATCTTGATCATAAAGTCATATTGTATTTAGACAAATGCCTTTTCCACATCGATTGAAATGATCATATGGTTTTTATCTTTCTTTCTGTTAATATGGTATATTACATTTATGGCTTTGCGTATGTTGAACCACCCCTACATCCCTGGAGTAAAGCCTACCTGGTCATAATGAATAACCTTTTTTTATATGCTGTTAAATATGTTTAGCAAGTATCTTGTTGAGAATTTTTGCCTCTATATTCATCAGAGATATAGGTCTGTAATTTTCCTTTTTTGTCATATCCGTATCTGTTTTGGGAATGAGGGTAATGTAGGCTTCATAGAATGAATTTGGAAGGGTTCCTTCCTTTTGGTTCTCTAGAAACAGTGTTAGTAGGATGGGGGTTACATATTCTGAGGACCTTGCATCTGATAGGTTGACAATTAATACATCTGGAAGGGAAAGAAAGGAAGGGCTGTAAAAACAAAAGGTAACAGGCCCAGCCTCAGGCTCAGTGGTAACATAGCACCCTGCAGTGCTGGAAGTCACATGGCACCCATGTTCCAAATTCAGGGTACATCTGAAAAACACATCAGATGCCTGCACTTGGGCACTCAGGATCCTGAAGAACTAGAGAACTGGGGAAAGGAGATTGTGGTGTAGTGAGACCCTATCAAAGATGCTTGCTTTCTCCTCTCTCTCTTACTCTTCTGTATGCACGTACACATGTGTATGCTTTCTGTCATTTTAAAAAGGCAGCCATGAATCTGTCCTGGGAGACTTACTTTCTTTGTAAACTATGCAAAATTTATTTAAAGATGTTCAGTAAAAGTAATAAAGTTCTCAGATGAGTTTTTTAGTATGCATACTAGCCCAAAGCCCAGTTGCATGACAATGGGTAATGGCATGTTTCCCTCAAAATGTTCACAACTACTGGGCTTTCCCATATAATAAGGATACAGAGATGAACTGCTCTAAACAGCATTTTAAAAAGTAAATTTATATAGTTTCATAACAGGCTTGAGAGAAATAAATTAGTTAGTGACCTAATGTGCTTTGGGATTTTTGAAATACATTAGTAATATAAAAGATTATTTACTAAGTAGCTCTAAAGTGGCAAATTTATTTTATGAGTAATTTTAAATGATACTTAATTATCTTTACACATTAGCCTTTTCTAAAACTTATTTATTTTATGGGAGAGACAGAGAGGCAGAGACCTCCAACAGATCTTGTAAGGTGCATTCCAACTCTCCCTGCCAACCCTTCCCACGCAGCCCCAACATCTCACAGTGGCACCCTACCACCTACACTGCTGTGGTTAGACAAGTCATTTTTCTTTATACCACCACCATTTAAAAATATCCTTGCAATCATTCATTTGTTCTGAGATGTTTTATCAGTTAAAAGAAACATCAAACTACAATGTTTATTAACTACCTACTATGTATAAGGAGTGATGAAAAGGATATAGATATTCAAACTATTCTCCTTACAGGAAATTTGTAACCATAGACATAGTATCAATTAATCACATGCAGCAAATTATAGACAGTCAAACAATAGAATCAGTGGCTTCCAGTAGGAAGGTATCATCGGAAGCTTAAAAATATAATGTGAGGAAGGGCCAGCAGGTAGCATGGTGGCTAAAGCAGCTCGATTCCACATGACCAGCGGTGCAGTTTGAGTCCTGTAACCTTCATTGAAGAACATGCTGGTGTGAGTGCATACGTGCCCAAAATCCCAGATGATTGGAGAAGGGATTGAGGCACAGCCATCTCTCCTAGGGGGGGTACTTTCTCACTTTCCCTCTCTCTCATTCTTCTCTCTCCTTCTATCCCTTTCTAGTATGTCCATGTACTCTGTAGAAAATTTTAAAAAATAATTGAAAAGAGAAAGAAAGCTAGGAGAAAAAATTATATATTTGTAAATAGCAAAAGCAGAAGTATTAATTAGAGAAAGTTCCAGATGTGTTCTTGAACAGAATATAGAGTAGTGGATAGGGCTATTTTTGAAGATGAAATCAGAAATTGGATTGGCTCTTGAATAAAAGAACCTGTAATGGTCAAACTAAGAATTTTACTGTAAACTACTGCATACAATTCAAATAACTACATAAAAATAAAAGTTTGCAATTCTAAATCATACTACCTGAATGAACAAGAGCAGGGTAGCAATTTAGGTGTAAGTCTTTTAATGACATTCATTTCTCAATGGTCCAAGAAAAAATGCAAAAACACAAATCAAACTGAAAGTGAAAACTATATAAAATGGAAATAGAACCTTAGATTTAGACAGCACTTTACCATCTAAGAGCTCATAGCTGTAACTAAGAAATATCACTCTGTGTAAGCCCATGCACTTAGGTGTGTGCACACGTGTATACATACGAATATGATCATTCTTCACTATAATATAGATATTAGTTAGCAACTTATTATGCTAACAATAACCCATTTCTGAAACATATTAAATATAAAGAAAGAGCAAAGAGATCAGAAAATTTTATACAGGTATATACATTATATAGATAGGAGAAGGAAGACAGATTTTATTTACTGAGTACTTACTGCAGATTATTCACTGGGCTGAATACTTTACAGATGAGACTTTCGTATAATACTCCAGCAGTAAGAAATCCAAGATTATGAGACAAGAAGGTTCAGAAATGCTGCTCTGTGAAAAAAATGTGTAGAGTCTTAACCTGGTCCAGACTCCAGTTATAATTTTTCCTCTCATAGAGGGCCATAGGCCTCTGGCCCTCTATGTGGTTTCTGGCGATTTCAAGGATGCAGAAGCTGTTAAGCAATGAGTAGAGTAGGTAAAATAAATTACATTATGAAGGCTGAGTATGATGGAAGCTTCAAATCAGAGAAGTTAATTACAGTTTTGGAAAGTGACCTGCATGGTCGTGGGGTCCAATCCTTTGCCCTGGCATCTGTAAGAATATTTAAATGGACCAGCAGTTAGAACGAGTCTTGCCTAACTGATTGATGTTAGTTAGTCCTTCAGGGGCCAAGGGTGTCTGTTCCTGCCTGAGTGAAAACACAAAGCAAGAAAGTCTCTGGGTTTGCATTCTTGGGGTTGTCAATGTTTGTAGACAAGTGACAAAAACTGCCTGAGGCTTGAGCATCTTATCAACCCAGATGGTTGCTCTATGACAGTAGAGGAGCTTGAGTTGAAGAGGAAAGTATTATTCATGTGAGATCAAAGGCAGCAAAATTTCCCTGAAATGATTGTGCATCATGGAGTTCTGTCCTCCAGAACAATCTTACCTATTCTCTAATTCTATAGTTTCAACAGTTTAAATTCTCCAGTTTACATCTTTTTTTTTTTTTTTGAGAGATTGTTGCTATAGGGCATGTGCGCTCGCCAGACAGACAGAGAGAGACAGAGAAACAGAAAGCAAGAAATCACCTCCCAGGGAGGATGGCCACGCCGCAATCCCTTCTCCTCTTGGGATCTTGGGCACACATACACACACACCCGGCATGAGTTTTAAGCCACCAGGTCCAAGACATGAACTGTGGTAGACTACATGGAAGTCCAGCAACATAGCCCTTATGCCAACTACTGGTCCCCTGGGAGCCCCTTCTTTTCCTTAATCTTTTATTGCCTTCTAATATTATTTTCTTTCTTCCTCAGCTAAGAAGCCCTGTTGGCAATAATACTGTTATTAGCATTCTAAACATCCCTTCCATATTTTTGTGTAAACCCCAAAGCCAATCAATTTGATTATTCAGTTTAAGTAATTTGGGAGGATTTAATAAAATGGGCCAATGTTGTGATCAATCCATAAATCTATGGCCTCCCAATGTACTGGCCTGTCACACTTTCATACTGTTCATAATCTTCTCCCTCTTTTTCTCTGTCATTTTTTTGTAAACTTTACTACTCTCCCTAGGCTTCTAACTCATGTCTCTTCTCTTCCTCAGGAGATCTTGCTTTCTACTCCACAGGGGGAACTGTATAGATACAAACATGTATATTTATGCAGCTCTCTATATAGTAGGTGCCCTCCAGCTCCCACCTCTCCTAGAACCTTATCTAGAATCTAGACAAATGATCAAACTAATTCCTTTTTCTCTCTTTACATGAACTACTGTTCTTCCTCTTACTCATTGTCACATGGTTTTCATTTCCATTTATAAATTCATCACTTCCGCAATTGTGTCTCTAAATTTACTATTTCCAAACTTTACCTTTGATTTCTACTCCAACTTATCCTCTGGCCTTCCCAATAATTCTTACCTCAGTAAATGACAATAAACCCAGGGATCATCTTCGGTCCCTCTCCCTCTATCACTCCTATCAATCCATCAGCAAGCCCATGTGTCTATTGAGTCCACTCATTTCTCTCAGCCAAATCTCAGTCCAACAACCACAATTCAGTACACTACCATCTTTCATCTGGAATGCCCTAATAATGTTCCTCATTTTGCTGGTTTTAGTGTGATTCCTTTTAATTTTTCCTCCCCATGGCAAGAAAAGTGATAGTGAAACTTGGACTCAATTATGCTGTTTTCCAATGGTTTTCCATTGCACTTTGAAGAAAATCAAACATTCTTATAATGGCTTATAAGGAGCCATGTGACCAGGCCTATTTACCTCTCCCTCCACCAAAATAAATTATACCATGCTCTTTTTTTAGTTCTTCCAACTTACCAGAATCTTTCCTGCAACAGTACCTGTGCACATTCCATTGTTAATTCCTAGCATGTGTTTCTCTACTCTTCACATGCATGTTTATTCTTTCTGTCCTTCCATTTCTCAGCTGAAATGTCATTTTCTTGGAGGAAGATTCTCCCCAATCCTTCAGTCTAACTACTTTTCCCCATCCATACTATCCAACCATTTTGCACATTAGCACTTTTTTTTGTTTCTTCTTAGAACTGATCACCATTGGTTATAAGTTTATCTGTTTGATTATTTTGTTGGCATCCCATACTGCAATGCTACATGAAAGCAAAGTTCATGTTTCCCTGTTCTCTGCTGTCTCCTCAGAATCTATCTCAGTGTCTGAGACACAGAAGTGTTTTAATAAATGTCTATGAAATGATCAACTGATTCAGTTCATTGATAAAGCTAATCCTGGTCATCTGTGGTCTAGATATCATAGATATCACTCCCATTGTCTATAGGGTGCTACTTCCAATTGATAACTCTGTTCTATTTTCTTTTACCTTTTTTTTTTTTGAGAGATTTTTGCTATAGGGCATGTGCGCTCACCAGGCAGACAGAGAAAGACAGAGAGATAGAAAGCGAGAAATCACCCCCCAGGGGGGATAGCCTGCCGCAATCCCTTCTCCTCCATTCTCCTCTCGGGATCTTGGGCATGCACGCACACGCGCCCAGTGTGAGTTTTAAGCCACCGGGTCCAGGACGCAAACCACGTTAGACCACATGGGAATCCAGTAACATAGCCATTATGCTAACTGCTGGTCCCTTGAGTACTGATTTTGATGTTACAACTACACTTCAACAAGTAGAAAAATTTATAAATATGAAATCTGTGATTAATGAATGAAGGACAGACTAGTTAAATAGGAATTTTTCTGTCAGTTTTTATGACTGATATCAGTGTAAAATTTGTTTTTCTTGTAATATCAGTGTAAAATTTGTTTTTCTTGTAAAACTTTGGACAGAATTTAGTGTATGGATTATTGGCTATCTAAAGTAATTCCACTCTATTTTTTTCTTTAATTTCCTGAGGTTTTTTTTTTTTTACAGTATTGCTTTTACTTCTTTTTTCTAAAGGGTAATTTTTACCAGTGAAATAATTGGACTTGGAGGTGGCTTGCTTTCTCACTTCCTCTCTCACTCTCTCATTGTTTGTGTGTCTGGCAAATTAAAATAAATGAATGAATAAATAAAATTGAATAAATTATTTTTAAAATGTCATATATTTCTTTCTCTGTCTTTTTTTTATTACTTAAGGTTTTTGCCATAGGGCCCATTCACTCACTGGAGAGACAGAGATAACAAGAAGGAAAGTGAGAAATCATCCCCTGTGTGGATGGCCATGCCACAATCCCTTCTCCCATATCCTCCTCCTGGGATTCTGGGCATGCACACACATATACCTAGCATTAGTTTCAAGCTGCTGGATCTGGGACTCAAATCATGGTCTGCTATGTCAGAGTCCAATCCCTTAACCACCATGCCACCTGCTGGCCACTCTTTTTGTTTTTTATTGATATTTTTCTCTTTGGTGTTAGTAGTCAGTTTACTATGCTGTATTTGTAGGATTCCTTTGCATTCATCAACTTTCACAAGTTTGAAAATGTTTAGCCTCTGTTGAAATTAAAAAGAAAAAAATTTCTCTCATGTCCTTCCAGTAGGCCTGAAATTCCATAGTGTGTTAAGTAATGTCACATTCTATATTTATTTATCTTCTCTTTAGTCCAATCATTCAGTCTAACTACTTTTCCCCATCCATACTATCCAACCATTTTGCACATTAGCACTTTTTTTTGTTTCTTCTTAGAACTGATCACCATTGGTTATAAGTTTATCTGTTTGATTATTTTGTTGGCATCCCATACTGCAATGCTACATGAAAGCAAAGTTCATGTTTCCCTGTTCTCTGCTGTCTCCTCAGAATCTATCTCAGTGTCTGAGACACAGAAGTGTTTTAATAAATGTCTATGAAATGATCAACTGATTCAGTTCATTGATAAAGCTAATCCTGGTCATCTGTGGTCTAGATATCATAGATATCACTCCCATTGTCTATAGGGTGCTACTTCCAATTGATAACTCTGTTCTATTTTCTTTTACCTTTTTTTTTTTTTGAGAGATTTTTGCTATAGGGCATGTGCGCTCACCAGGCAGACAGAGAAAGACAGAGAGATAGAAAGCGAGAAATCACCCCCAGGGGGGATGGCCACACCGCAATCCCTTCTCCTCCATTCTCCTCTTGGGATCTTGGGCACGCACACACACATGCCCGGCGTGAGTTTAAACCACTGGGTCTGGGACTCGAACTGAGGTTGACTATGTGGGAGTCCAGCAACATAGCCATTACGCTAACTGCTGGTCCCGACCCTGTTCTATTTTCAGTCTCTGCTCATCTGAACTGTTATATGTCTCTGAGCAGACTGCTGCATAGACCATCCCCCATCCATCATGGGCTGCCTTGACTGATGTATACGTCAAACCAAGTATAGATTTCTTTTTATCTTTAAATTGCAAGATGGCATGTATACTCACCAGAAAGGTACAGAGAATGAGAGAGAGAAAGAGAGAAAGCACTCTCCAATGGGGCATGGTCATGCTGCAGTCCCTTTTCCTTTATCCTGTTGGGATTTTGGGCCATGTATGCACATATACCCAGCATGTTTTTCAAGCTACCAGGGCCAGGATTTGAACCATACAGTTGACCATGTGAAATCTGGCTCCTTTAACCACGAGGCTATAGGGGCCACCATTAAGTTCTTTATCAGACTCTTTTGTCTCTCATAATAAGCTGTATTGTTAACATTAAGCAAAACAATAATATAGACAATAGTTTTACTTCTTTATATCACTCCTCTGTTTTATATCTCATTTTTTCAGAACTGAGAAACTTAATTTATACCTGAATGTCCCATTGGCTTTTTAAATATAAAATATCTAAAAATAAACTTTTGGTCCCTAATAATTCATCATATAGTCCCTGTCTCCTTCTGCCATTCAACTAATCCCAAGAGGTACAAAGCTTGGATTTACCCTGAATTGCTCCTCATTCTATCAACCAGCATGGCCTGTTAGTTGTCTTCTACATACATGCTCACACAGAAAATTGTGTTTTAGACTTCTCTATTTTCTCTCTTAATTTGCTTTCTGTTTCACCAAATCTTTATTCTTATTCCTTCAAGAAGAAAGAAAACAAGTCTATGTAAGAAAATTCTAGGACCAGCAGATGGTGTAATGTCTATGGCACTGGATTCCCATGTAGTCGACTGCAGTTCGAGTCCTGGACTGGTAGCTTAAACTCACACCAGACGCGTGTGTGTGTGTGCCCAAAATCCCACGAGGAGAATGGAGGAGAAGGGACTGCAGCACGGCCATTCCCTCCCCCCCCCAGGGGGTGTGTGTGATTTCTCACTTTCTGTCTGTCTCTCTCTGTCTTTTTGGTGAGTGCACACACCCTATAACAAAAAATTCTCAAAAAAAAAAAAAAAAAAGGAAAAAAAAACACAAAACTGAGACCAAAAGGGA